>NW_012119710.1:593640-724967 GCF_000951035.1 Colobus angolensis palliatus | reverse complement strand
CATGGTGAAACCCCATCTCTAATAAAAAGTACCAAAAAAGTATCAGGGTGTGGTGGCACTCGCCTGTAGTCCCAGCTACTTGGGGGCGCTGAGGCAGGAGAATCGCTTGAACCTGAGAGGCGGAGGCTGCAGTGAGCGGAGATCGCACCACAGCCCTCCAGCCTGGGCGACACAGCAGGACTCAGCTTCAAAAAATAAAAATAAACATAAATATAAAATAAAATAAAGCTTTGTTCAAAGCCAAGAGACAAATAATGAGTTTTAATCTGAGTGGATGAGAAGCCACTAGAGAGGTCTAGGCAGAGTATCACATAATCTGACCAAAGCTTGTCAAGGATCACTCTGGCTGCTGTGTGAGAATCAACTGCAGGAGAGCCAAGGTGGAAGCAGAGAGATAGGAAACTTGTCATTAGAAGGACAAGAGTCTGTGGTGGCTTAGAACTCACTGGATTCTGGATATTTTGAAGTTCAGAGTCAATGAGATTTCCTAAAAGGCTGTATGTGGTGAAGACTTAAAGATAACTCTAAGGTTTTACAAATGTAATTGAAAAGTTGTACATAACCAAATTTTTAAAAGTCCTTCCTATGTTAGATTCACTCACTAAGGGGATCTCTATGTAAAGGAACTGCTTAGTAAATCTTTTCACCAAGCAAGGAATTCTTCTGCAGTAACACTAGTCACCTCCTAATTGATTTGTTCATAATTTTAGATTTTCAACTGTATGCCTGCTGAGTGAACTACAATTACTTCTTAGTTTCAACCATCCCTTTTCATCCAATAAGAGTAATCCATACAAACAAATGATGCTCTTAAATATATGTTACTTAATATCCATAAAAATACAGTAAGGACTATACTAGAACCTCATTTACATCTCATTTATCATAATAATCCTGAAAAGTATCATCCCCCTAAAAAAATGAAAGAAGTTATGCTCAGAGGTTAACTATTTTTGCCTAAGATCAACCAGCTTAGTAATGGCACAGCTCACCCGCTGACTCCAAAGCCAATCTGTTTGTTAGCTATACTGTTTCCCAATGTAATACTCTTGAGAGGCACCAATTGTTCAAGTTCTTAAACTGTCTAGCCCTTCCTCTCTTCCACAATGACTAGGTTATTTAAATGGAAATAACTTCACGAAATGGTGGCAAAGATAACTTTCCAGAAACTGGATAGTTTTCCTGGAATTGCCAGGTAGAGATAGGGCGAATGCATTGTTTCACTAGACAAACATCAACAAATAAAACAAAGCATTCTTTCTGATACAGATTTGTGGCAAGCTTCTCAACTACCACACCATGGTACTATGGAGTTACCATGACAAAGCAATAACCTAGTTTCAGGGTTTCAACAACCCCATCACTCAGTAGTCCCTGTAAGAGAAGAACTTCCCATACCACAGCGATCAGACCTTTCCCCCAGAGAGAAATGGTCTCTGAGAGACGATAACTAAGAAGTGCACAAAAGTGGCATCCCTTACAAAAAGCATAAATTCTCATGTTATTGTATATTCACTTTTTTTTTTTTTTTTTTTGAGACAGAGTGTTGCTCTGTTGCCCACGCTGGAGTGCAGTGGTGCACTCTCAGCTCACTGCAACCTCCACCTCCTGGATTCAAGCTATTCTGGTGCCTCAGCCTCCTGAGTAGCAGGGACTACAGGCGTACACCTCCACACTTGGCTAATTTTTGTATTTTTAGTAGAGATGTGGTTTCGTCATGTTGGCCAGGCTGGTCTGAAACTCCTGACCTCAAGTGATCTGCCCACCTGGGCCTCCCAAAGTGTTGGAATTATAGGCATGAGCCACTGCACCCAGCCAACTGACATTTTTAAAAAGACAGTTTTAACTGAGGTTATCTAAATACCTACACTGATCTATATCTGTGTAACAATGTTTTCTCAAAGAGGGCCTGCAATAACTTTAGGGAAGTCACAGAAACAAGAAATTCTGCTTACAGCTGCAAACTCAACAGTGTTACCCTTCTGCTTAAAATCACCTCAACTGCTTTCCACTGCTCCAGGATAAAGGCTGAAGGCCCTGCTCGTTGCGCTTCCTGTCTTTCCAGTTCCATGGCACTCATGTCTGACCTTTCCTGGCTCGTCACTCAGCCCTCGTTTCATGAGGGCCCAGCCCTTTCGTGCCCTAGGAATTTAGCAACTGCTCTTCCTTCTGCCAAGAACATTCTTCCCTCTGCCCTTCCTGTCACTCCAGCTGGCTCACTTACACTCACCCATCAGATCTCAGCTGAGGCATCGCTTCCCCAGGGCAGCTCTAGAACTTTCCCTCACAGATTCTCACAGGACCAAGTACATCCTGTTCTCACCACTTACTGTAGCACAATTTATTCATTTGATTACTGTTTGCCATCCCATTGGACTATTATAAGGTCTATAGTTGGCACTCAACAGTATTTGTGGTGGAGAAATGGGCAAATGAATAGCGTTACATCATACTCTCCTCCAAGCCCAGTGAGGGCTTTGTTCACCCTGCCTCCCTAACCTTAATCTCAATCCATCCCAGATGACATGCATATGAATTTCTACATGCTGTTTTGCTAAGAGTGACAAGAAGGGAAATGAAATAAAGGATGCACTATTTTAAAAATATACATTTAACTTATCCTTCTCTACAAATAGCTTTTAATGCACTGAAACTGATCTATTCAAATCCATTTATCCATGCATTCTAAAATTATAAATCTTGTTATCTAAGTCTTCTGACAAATTTTTTTGAAACTGAAAGATATAAATTATCTTCAATTCAACCAACCAAAACCAACAACAACAACAAAAAATTAGTTTGAAAGCTCAACACTCTCAGTTGCAAGTAGCAATGGTAATCTCAGTTATCTGACAATGTCGTCACCCAGGTATCAACTCTTTCTTACTAAACCTTATCCTGGAAATTAGCTGAGGTAATCAGAGCACAATGTTACTAACGCTAATAATACTATTAATAACAAGTTATCAAGCACTTATGTACTATCTGTTTTACAGAGAATAAGTATGCTCATTTACACTTCACAATAAGCCTATGAAATCTATAGGGAAGCTAGAATTCAAGTCCAGGTTTGGGTCTCCAAGTTCAGGTTTGACCTCTAAACAGGAAAGTTAGTGTTGCACAAAAAGAAAGAACAGAAAAAAAACCCAAAACAAACAAACAAAACAGGGTGGAGCAATGGGGGCTGGTGGGGAAGGCAGTGAGGGAAGAAGATATTCAGGGAGTGTAGACTCAGGATCTGTAATCCCAGGAAAGCTCCCTCTTTGGTTTTTCCTCCAAATCAGATAAAGGTTTGCTTTTAGGTCCAATCCTTCAGTTGCATCTGTTTCCTCTTATGTAGACTCCAGCACTAGTACTTGAAAGTTACCCTGCTAACTCTAATCTGCAGAACTTGCTCCATTTAAGCACATGTACTCCCTTTTGGGAGCCAAAGGGCAGAATGAACAAATATTCAAAAACATTTATGACTAAGTTTGTTTCTCTGCCTTGCCTCACCTTCCCTGCCTCTGCGAAAAATATAACCCAGGTAATGACTACTGTGATCAACATCCGCTCACCAGTAAGAACAGGTATCTATATTCTAGTACTAGAATGTCAACAGCAAGCATATGACCTTTACCAAGCTCCTCCAGGGAGTCACTAAATCCATTCAAGAATGCCAGAGCGATAAACAGAAAATAGCATTCAAAGTCAAATCCTGCCATTCTGATGACTGTCAAACCCTTTGCTTTATTAAGTACCTTAGTAACTTTCCAGTATTTTCTCATACCACAACAAGATTCATGGTTGCAAATCTGAAGAAAATCCCAAGCTACTTGATCCTAAAATGTGCCACCTATTTTGCAATCCTTCCCGAAAAATCAAGAATGTGCAAATTTGAAATTGCGCCTGCTTTTTGTCTGAGATTGTTCTTAAAAATAAAACAAAAATTTAAATGTTAAAAATTGAAAGTGTGTCTTCAATCAAAAAGATTTTTTTGTTTTGGTTTGGTTTTTGGTTTTTTTGTTTATTTGTTTTTTTGAGACGGAGTCTCGCTCTGTCACCCAGGCTGGAGTGCAGTGGCACGATCTCGGTTGAAAAGTCCACCTTCCCGGTTCACACCATTCTCCTGCCTCGGCCTCCCGAGTAGCTGGGACTACAGGCGCCTGCCACCACGTCCTAATTTTTTGTTTGTTTGCTTGTACACCGTGTTAGGCAGGATGGTCTCTATCTCCTGACCTTGTGATCCACCCCGCCTCAGCCTCCCAAAGTGCTGGCATTACAGGCATGAGCCACTCCGCCCGGCCAATCAAAAAGCTTTTAATAAAGTTTGTAGGCATAAAGAAATCTACTCCCGAGTATGCATCCAGTCTGTAGGCCCATCACCAACGTACGGTGTATGAATGTTGCAGAACGGATGACTTGGTTTCAAATCCTGACTCGGCAATTTAATAGCTATGAAATCATAGACAATGAAAGCAATTTACTTAACCCCCGATTCTTCCTCTGTCCACTAGGGAAAATGGAGCACAGCTCAAAGAGGTTAAAAATAATCTCAAGTTCCTGGCACATTTCAAACCCCCATTCAATAAATGATAGTTACTAATCATTCTTCTGGGTTGTCAATTTAACTAACATTTCATATATAATTCTTCAAATTATGTGATATCACAAACTCTTGTTAAAGAAAGACACCTACTATTAATAAGCTCTAGTTACACAAGTATTCTCAGTCATTTGAGGTTAACCCTGTGCAGTTAACCAATGTGAAAACAGAAATTGTGATTACACCTGTGATTTTGAGAATTCTTTGATTCTCGAGCATGGCTAAGCAAAGCATGTTTTCATGAATGGTTTTTCCAGAGGAGAACCACACCATTCCTGCCATTTTTAAGTCCTCACTATCTACTGAATTAGGAGAACCTTGGAATACTACAAAGCCCAATGAGTTCCATCAGCAACCAGAAGCTACAACATCTTAGGGATTTGCTAATGTAAATATCCAGAGGGCAAAACAAAGGGTTGAAGACTTTTTGTGAAATCTAACCTTACTCCACAAAACAGAATATTATTCAGCAATACAAACAAAATGAAGTACAGATTTCATAGATGAAACTTGAAAACATTATGCAAAAATCAAAGAAGCCACTCACCAAAAAAAAATGCCTATTGTATGATTCCATTTATATGAAATATCCAGAACAGGCAAATCTACATAGGCAGAAAGCAGACTGGTGGTTGACTAGGGCTGGAGCGGGTGGGGGTCAGGGAGTGAGGGGTCTAATGGGTACAGCGTTTCTTTTAAGGAAGATGAAAATGTTCTGAAATTGGATTTGATGATGGTTGCACAACCCTGTGGGCATAAAAACCTTGAAATGTACACTTTAAATGGGCAAACTGTATGGTATATTAATTATATCTCACTAAAGTTGTTTTAAAAAATCTAACTCACTAACTGATTAGTGGATCCTTTACTCGTCACTGCGTGGAACAATATCCTCTTCATTAAAAACTAAAAATAAGTGCTCAGAGTGCTGTCTTATGTTTAAAGTTATAAAATATCTTGACATTGGAAGTCTACTTACCTTGCCTTTGCATCTGTCATCTCCACTTTACTTCAATAGCAATCATTTGAGATGAACTCCAGTAATGGAAACTACTCAAATACATGCAAAATGTATGTATGCTCAAACCACGTTTTACAGATTACATTTTTTATTGCTCTATAGCAGTGACTGTTCTTTCCTTTATTTAATACAAACTGACCACCTTTGTTATCAATCTCCTTTTGATTACTTGCTACACTGACCTTCAAACAACTGAAACTCCACATTCACAGGATCTCCTTTTGTTCTCCTAAGAAATACAGGAAGTATTCAGGTAACAATGACAGACAAAGAAGCCTTACCTACTAAATTGGCTAAACCCACCTGCTAGGGGTGTAGGAAACACAGGGGATTCACCTGAGTGGGAATGCTACTAGCGAGAACTAGGAAAAAGGGATGGCCCAGCTCTTGACCAGGAGATGGAGATAAATTAGAGTCTGGGCCAAATAATGGACAGTCTTCAAAGTCTAACAACACTAAGGAACCCGTTACCTAGAATATTTTTACTGATTGTGAAGCATACATGTATTTCAAGTTTTTTCAAAGTTTTTTGTTCTTAAGTTTAGAAGAGCCAATGTGTGAGAAAAGACAAAGTGAGAATCCACGCTTTCTGCTCCTCAGATCCTAAAATCTGAGGCAGACAGATCAAACATACTCACATGAAGATACTCATATGAAGAGACTAAGAATAACAAGAATAAAAATATGCTATCAATTCAACATATGCTAATATAAAATACTTAAAATATATAAGTGGTTATAAAGAGGAAAATATTAAATATTAGTGCTAGAAAGTAGAGTCAAAGGCTGCATAAGAACAGAGACTCGAGATTAAGATAGTAATTTTGTAGGGAAAAAACTTACTAGTACTATTTATATACAACAATTCTAAAATCATAACTTTGGTAGAACAATATTTTTAATCACAACTCTAATTATTCAAGTGTCATCTCTGCTAGTTTGTTTTTCAAATTATTTCAGTTCACCCCTCCAACTCACATGAAGAACCTGTTTAAGATGAGCTGCTCTTAATTTTGTTTTTGAAGAGTCCCAGAATTTGAAGATAAAGGAAGTATTTTCTTTCAAGATCACTTCTTCTGCTTAAGCACTTAAAAAAAAAAAAAATTCCAACAACCCAGGGTAAATAGAACCTGTCAGCATTTCACTTCAATTATGATACTATGATCCTCTGCTGTTCCAGTGTTCCAGTTCAAATTTCATATCTAAATCTTATACAAATACTTCCCTTAAGTTATCAATTATCCTTCCTCTGGGGCCAAATCTTTTCAACACACATGTTACTTCTGATGTTACATCACTTGCCTTTTACTATAGACTCATATGTAGATGACTTGGACTTATTTGAATAATCAACCAATATGATCAATTTTAAACAGAGAAAAAAAAAAAAAAAGTCCAGGCATGGTGGCTTACACCTATAATCCCAGCACTTTGGGAAGCTGAAGCAGGAGGATCACTTGATCTCAAGTGTTCAAGACCAGCCTCTGAAACATAGTAAGGCCTTGTCTCTACTAAAAACCAAAAAAAATTAGCTCGTGTGGTGATATACACCTATAGTCCCGGCTACTCAGGAGGCTGATGTGGGAGGATCACTTGAACCCAAGAGTTCGAGGCTGCAGTTGGCTATGATCACACCACCACACCACTGCCCTCCAGCCTGGGTGACAAAGCGAGACCCGTCTCAAAAAAAAAAAAAAAAAAAAGAAAAACAAAAGAAAACAAGCATGGGACCTGGCATAGCTTACCAATTACAAATTTTATCTTGACAAAATTCCCTAAGGCATAACTGTCTTGTGTAACTACAGCAAAAGTCCTCAAACAGATTTCCCAAAACGGACAATGAAGAATGTGGGCAAGTCAATTGGGAAATCATAATCTTAATTATCACCAAGTTGAAAACTTCACTTTCGTTTTTTTTGAGGTGGAGACTTGCTGTATCTCTCAGGCTGGAATGCAGTGGTGCAATCTCAGCTCGCTGCAACCTCCACCTCCCAGGTTCAAGGGAGTCTCCTGCCTCAGCCTCCTGAGTAGCTGGGACAACAGGCGCGCACCACCACGCCGGGCTAATTTTTGTGTTTTTAGTAGAGACAGGTTTTCACCATGTTGACCAGGCTGGTCTCAAACTCCTGACCTCGTGATCCACTCGCCTCGACCTCCCAAAATGCTGGGATTACAGGTGTGAGCGCACCCAGCTGAACACTTCACTTTCTTTCTCAGAGAAACAGGTGATTGTGAAACACTATTATAATGTTGCTCCACATCGTGCAAAGATTTCACATACATATCCACTGCTAAGATGTTTTCTCTTAATGTTAACATAAACCCAAAAGGTTAACATATGTCTTTCTTACTAAGTTGTTTAAATGTTTCTGAATAAACAAAGAACATGGAGTAACATTATTAGTGTATCTTACCTGAGGCCAGTCTGCAGGCAATGCCTAACTGCCCCAAAATTCAATAAAATGCTTAGGAAGTGCACATTCGATCATAAAACATCAAAATAAATAATCATCTCAGGGAACGACCACAAGCATATCACAAGTAATCACTTGGTTTAAAGGGAAAAAAGGCCAAAAGAGACAGAAATAAAGCAAAGAAGGAAACAAAATAGGATGAAAAAGAAAAAGAAGGGGGGGGGAATAAAACTTCCCTGCAGATAATTTTCCCTATTTCCTCAGTCTGACCTTCGTCCTCCATTTTAAAAATCCTCCGACTACAAGTTCCAAGTGTTTAGTTCAGTCTTTATGGGTATACTCTTTCCCATAAACGTCCTTGTGCCAAAAAAAAAAAAAAAAAGTCTGATTTTAACATGATGAGTTATCATTTTATAGAAGCAATAGTTCCTGCTACTCGTTAGGACTCCAGAACAGTTTAGCGAGAATTCCTTTTAAAGGGGCTTTGTAAATTGTATGAAACAGGCCAAATCCTGATACGATTACTATCTTAATCGTAACTGGGGAGGTACGATTCCGCCGTGCAAAATGCCTTCTGAAATTCTGTGTCCCTACACCCCGTCTTCCATCCTCAGCCTAAACATGTTAACAGAATGTTCTGCATCCTTAGCACAGGGCCAATACTCAAACCAAGCGAAAAACTTTATTTTGAAAACACTTACAAGGGGCGAACCAAGGAGGACAG
The DNA here is from genome assembly GCF_000951035.1 of Colobus angolensis palliatus. NCBI lineage: Eukaryota > Metazoa > Chordata > Mammalia > Primates > Cercopithecidae > Colobus > Colobus angolensis. Next base: position 716,223 of record NW_012119710.1, on the reverse strand, counting down.
CGTGTAACTGAGGAGGCAGCAGGGCGACTGGCTGGCTCCATGAACCCGGAATGGCTTAAAGGACACAAGCCCCAGGAGCTTAAGGCAGTTTTCTCCTGCACACCCCAAGCTGCGCTTTAGATTCCCAGGATTGAGCGAGCAGTGTATTTCGTACTTTAAAACTCTGCAAGTAGTCTAAGCAAGCAGAAGACAGCCAAGGGAGCCAGGAGGGGCCCGAGGGACGCAGGAGCCTGAGAAAGAAGAGAGCTAGGGAGGGGAAGGCCAGGAGCAGAGCCCGGAACTGGTCATCACGGGCCAGGCCTGGTCCCTGCCGCCGCAGGAGCGAAGACGCGGCGCTGCATCCGACTCACCTGCCCATTCTCCGAGCCCCGGGCCGACCCCCGCCTCATTCCCCACTCCCCAGACCCGGAGGGCCGTGAAGAGCGAGTACGAAATGCGCAGGGCTAAGTAGGCCACGGTGCCCGCGCCCACCCAGTACAGGAAACCGGCGGCTGGCAGAGCGCTCTCCATGGCTTTCCACTAGGCCTCACTACCTTCGTGAATGAAAAAAGCGAGTGAATGAATCCAGGAGGGGGCGCCGGCCGTGACAGTGAGGATGACACTAATAGGCGCCGCTCCGACATCACTTTGGGCCTAAACCCCGCCCGCGGGACCATATCCGTGTCGCTATTGGTGATCTGTCTTTCCCTCTGCGCGTAGTGCGTCAGCAATTGGCTGACTCTAGTTCCACTGCCCCGCCCACACGCCCCCGTCAGCACGCCCCCCAGGGTTCCGCCAGCTAGCGCCCTGTCTCACCCCACCGAGGCACCCCGGTCTCTCATTGGCTGCAGCCGTACTCGCGACTGGGGAAGAATGCGCTCGGATTGGCCAGTCAGATCCAGGCTGGTTTGAGCTCAGGTTGGAAGAGGAAATGGGATCAGAAAAGCCGCTAGTGAATGGAAAGATTGTAGTAAGAAGTGGGCTTGTGGGCAGGGCGCGGTGGCTAACACGTGTAATCTCAGCACTTTGGGAGGCCGAGGCGGGCGAATCGCTTGAGCTTAGGAGTTCGAGACCAGCCTGGCCAACATCGAACCCCGTCTCTACTAAAAATACAAAAATTAGCCGGGCGTGGTGGCGCGCGCCTGTAATCCCAGCTACTTGGGAGGGTGAGGTGGGAGGATCTCTTGAACCCGGGAGGCGGAGGTTGCAGTGAGCCGAGATCGCGCCACTGCACTCCAGCCTGAGAGAAAGAGTGACACGCCATCTCAAAACAAAACAAAACAAAAAAAGAAAAGAAAAGAAATGGGTGTGGAGCCATGGTTTTATTTTCAACTCTTTATTAAATAAATATATATTTTACATATATGATATAGTTATATGATAACTATATCATAGTTAAGCGTGCTGTCACTGTTCCAATAAACTTTTCCAGATAAAGGCTTGCAGTCTTCTGTGTCTGTGCCTTCCTCGCTGCAGGCATTAGCTCGGGTTACACTCACTCACAGAGGGCCCTCTAAATGCCAGACCTCCCTCCCAGCCGAGCAGTAAACATCACTTAGTTCCCAACAATTTGGAGTTCAAGGCAAATAACCTGATGGAGTCTAATAACTCTAATAACTGTTACACGATGGCATCAGAGCTGTACGATGAATGAAAAATATAGGAACACAGCTTGCTGAACAATTAGTTTTGGAAGGAGATTATATCTTTTAATTTGTCTTCAAAGGAGGATAGAAAATTTTATTTTCTTTTTTAAATTTCCCTTTTCTGGTTGGGGGGCGGGAGAGTGGTATTTCCAAGGGGCACAGAAGTGTGAAGTCCAGATAGAAGCATGGGAACTACGTTAGCAAACTTCCAGAGGAGAAAGACCGCAAGGTAAGTTTAAAAAATTATGTAAAACAATAAAGTGCTTCACACTTACTCTCTACCTTTCTTCAAGAGTTTTTATTCCCTTCTCTGGCATGGATTTGGGCTCACAAAAGTACCTAAAATTTGTTCTTAGCCAATGGGGGCTGCTGATTCAACACTTAAGAGTTTTTTTTGTAAAGCAGGAACTTAAGGATAATAATTCTAAGGGTAACAGTTCAACATATCTTGCAGCTAACTTTATAGTTTAATGAGATTCAATTTGAGCCTGATTTCTTGCTGCCCAAACCCCCCTTTCTCCATTCTCTTACCAGATTAATTAGGTCTAACCCTAAGGCTGTAAATGTAAACCATCAATTACCCTCCAGAATTCAGCCATGCTGACATCATATTTTATTTTAATTGAATTTGGTACCTTTGGCTGGGGCCACCTCTTCAGTTCAGCTAAAAGCCCACCACTCTTCTCCCTCAACTTATCCTTCTTCCCCAAATCTTTGCCTACAGTGTAGCTATATCCTCAAATTTATATATCCCAGCTCATCATTGCTCACCAGCAAAGCGCCCTCTAGATATTCAGTCCCATTCTCCTTAGAATAGGCTGGACGGGGGAGAAGACAGTTATTACAAACTAACAATACATAATTTTTTGTTGCATATGTCTGTCTGTCTGTGGCCCCCACTAGAATCTATGTTTACAGGGTACACTATGCTGTGAATCCACAGGACCTAAAACAGTGCCTGGTACCTAGGGGACCCCAACAAATATCTAAGAAATAAACAGAAGTAAAGATTCATTCATTCAACAAATATTATTGTGCTCTAATTACGTGCCAGTCCACTGAGCTAGGTACTAGATATAAAATAGTGAGCAAATGGGCAATTCTTAGTCCTAACCCTACTCTACCATTCAACAGGGAGTGACCAATTTTCCTCTCAGTGTCCTTTGCTGGCCCCTTCTCTTACTGGCCTCTAAATTACACAGTGCCCTCAGGCTCAGACCCCAGCTCTCTTCTCTAATATATGATTTTATCCAGTCCCTTGGTTTTAAATATCAACTGTAAGCTGATTACTTCTAAATGTCTCTGTCCAGGCTCAACTTCTGCTTAGAGGTCTAGACTTCTATACAGTATATATATATATCCACCCGCCTATTTGCATCTCTACTCGGATATAAAATAAACATTTCAAACTTAACATGTTTAGAATAGAACTCTACGCTCAACACATGCATGCACACACACCCTCTTCCTCTTTTTGTTCCTATTTCTGTTAATGATAACGTCATTTACTCCCTTTCTAAGGCCCAAGACTTAGGGATGAACGTTGATTCTTTTCTTTTTCTTTTTTTCCACTCTTTCCGCCCAGGCTGGAATGCAATGGTGCAATCTCAGCTGACTGCAACCTCCGCCTCCCGGGTTCAAGTGATTCTCCTTCCTCAGCCTCCCAATTAGCTGGGGTTACAGGTGCCCGCCATTACGCCCAACTAATTTTTGTATTTTTAGTAGAAACAGAGTTTCACCATGTTGGCCAGGCTGGTCTCAAACTCTTTACCTGAAATTATACGGCTGCTTAGGCCTCCCAAAATGCTGGGATTACAGGTGTGAGCCACCGTGCCAGGCCTGAACCTTGATTCTTTTCTTTCCATTACATTCCATATCCAATTCTTTAGCAGGTCTTATTCATTCTACTTCCAAAATATATCTTGACGGGCCACTACTAACCTAATTCAAATCACAAGCATTTTTAGCCTGGAATATGGCAATAGCCTCCTAACTGGTCTCTCTAAAGCCTGGGGTTTGTTGTCCATGTAGCAACTAGAGTGTTTTTCTTTTCTTTTCTTTTTTTTTTTAAAGTAAATTAGATATCATTTCTTCTACTGAAATCCCTTCAAGGACTTTATATCACATTAAGAACAAAATCTTCCAAGTTAAGTTTGTCTGCCCTGACCTCTCCAGCAACACTGACCACCCTCTCCTGTGCTCACTTGATTCTAGCCACACTAACTTCTTGCAGTTCCTCAAATGAGTCAATTTCATTCTGGTCTCAGAGTCATTCTATTACACTTCTGCTTCCCTCTGCCTGGAACCTCTTACTGTCTTCCCAAGGCTCATTCCTTTGTATTATTTAGGCTTTTGTTCACATGTCATCCCCCTTAGAATGGTATTCCCTGACCTCCCTTCATAACTATCCGAAATAGCTTTTTCCTCTGCTCTAGCAATTCTTATCCTTTTACCTTACTTTGTTTTCCTTAGGTTTTTGTCCATCTACCTAATAGAATGAATATAAGCTCATTAGTACAGTGAACTTTTCTTGTTCACCACTGTATCTTCAGCTATGATATGCACCCAAGAGTAATTGACACTTGATATGTCAAGTGTCAATAAATACCTGTTGAATGAGTGATGAATAAATGAAAATAGACTGTCTAGTGGGAGAAACAGCCATTCAGCAAATTTCCAACTAATTATATGATAAAAATTGTAATACATACAAAGAAAACAATAATAGGACATAAGGAAAGAGGTTAACAACAGGACATAATTTATGTGGGGAAGAAGAAACAGCCTTGAAACGCCTTTCTAAGGAACCCATATTTAAACTGGGGTCTTAGAATATGCAGAAATTGAGTGAGGGTGTGGTAGAGGAGAAAGCAACAAACATCGGAATGAAGATTTTGATGTGGTTTTGAAGAATACACATCTGTGCCTCTTGCAACTATCACAGCATATGGCAAAAAATTAAATAGGCAATAATTGTTGGTGTAGGATTATTTGAAATAAATACATGTACCTTGGAAATGGAATTTCCATTGCTGTTAGAATTTAGTTATTTTAACAAAAAGGAATGTTAAAGACTGAAACCATCTCATTTTGGTATCCATTCCTCTTCTAAAACGCCTAGGCACTACCCATGCAATTAATAGGAATAATCGTTATTTAAAATGTACACATTTATTCTGATCACCTCAGCCTCTTTTTAGGAATTAGGAATACTAATTGTTTTATCTACTAAGAGAAAAAAATAATGACTTCCACAAAGTGAGGCAGTACACTCCAGATAGCCCTTTGGAGTTCAGGTGGTCACACACTTTTGGAATTCAACAATCCTTTGTCTCTTAATAAATTTTATGAACCACAGTAAACTCTAATGCATTCAGGACCCTATAATGACCCATTCCTATTCAGCAGTATTCTGTGCTGAAATTTCACAGCTAATGAAGGGTTAGTAGAGTCATACTAACCAAACATATGAATAATAGCTCTTCAAAGAAGAAGCAATACAATAAAACTCTGGCCTTTAGTGTCAGGTAAATCTGGAATCAGATCCTGATTCTGCCTCTTATTAGCTGTATGATCTTGTATAGATTTAATTACTATGCATTCAAATTCTACATCTGTAAAATGAGAACAATACTACTTAAGCATTTAGCAGTGATTGGCAGATAGACATTAAGTGTTCAGTGAGGTAGGTACTACTCTTATTCCCATTTTACAAATGAGGAAACAGAAGCTTGAAGCAAGTAAGTGGAAGAATTGGAATTTGAACCAAAAAGGCGTGACTATGAAATCATATCTCCAGAACTAACTCAGAGAAAGTAACATCTAAAAAATGGCTAAGGACTGGGCGCCGTGGCTCATGCCTATAATCCCAGCACTTTGGGTGGATCCCTTGAGCTCAGGAGTTTGAAACCAGCCTGGGCAATATAGCGAAACACCTTTTCTACAAAAAATACAAACAAACAAAACTAGCTGGGGTTGGTGGTGCACACCTGTAGTCCTAGCTACTTGGGAGGCTAGCTAGGCAGGATAATTGCTTGAGTTTGGGAGGCGGAGGATGCAGTGAGCTGAGATTGCGCCATTGAACTCCAGCCTGGGTAACAAAGTGAGACCCTGTCTAAAAAAAAAGAAAAAAGAAAAGAGAAAGACTAAAGGAGAGTAGAAGAGTCACTAGAAATATTTTGCTGTTGTACAAATAAAATACTCAGACACAATCACATTAGATTTCAGCTTCATTTATTAACAAATTTAGAGTTTAGAATGGTATTTAATATGAAAAAATAAGCAACGATATTGTATCATATTAGTATACAAATATTCCCATTTAGTTGAAAACTCATTTTTAATATTTCTGTAAATTGAGTTTCAGATCAGAGTTTCCTGATGAAATCAGAAGTAGTTCTACAGAATGAAAGAACACTTTATAATCAGGGAATTTCATAGAATTGAGGAATTATTAAGCATACCATCTTGTTTAATCCTTTGGGACATAGCTGAATCCTTCACTTGGCTGTATAATAAAATCTTTTAACAGTTCTGTCTTCCCACTCATCTTCATTTAAACATTGTTCAAAATATTGAATTTTAACTTGCCTTTAAATTCAATTGTCCAACCCTGAGTCAAAAAGAAAAAGTGATGTGATGAATAAGCCAATTTAAAAGAAACTGAGTCTTCAGCATTACAAATTGGGAGGTTTCCCAAAAGTTAATATGTAATTTATTTAACAAGCAATATTACCATAAGAAAGGAAGACTAACATTTATTGGCCAGGGTGAAGTGACTCACGCCTGTAATCCCAGCACTTTGGGAGGCCGAGGCACACGGATCACCTAAGGTCAAGAGTTCGTGACCAGCCTGGCCAACATGGTGAAACTCCATCTCTACAAAAAACACAAAAATGAGCTGGGTGTGGTGGCAGGTGCCTGTAATCCCAGCAACTCTGGAGACTGAGGCTCGCTTGCACCCAGGAGGTGGAGGTTGCAGTGAGCCGAGATCACAACACTGCACTCTAGCCCAGGCAACAGAGTGAGACTCTGTCTTAAAAAAACAAACAAACAAAAAACAAACAAAAACACTTATTACGCTTTAATATTGCAATATCAACTTCAAAGTCACTTCACATACATTACCCCATTCAAATATCACAATAACACCCCCGTTTTTCCAACAGGGAAATTAACTCTTTAAGTTAACCTTCTTGCATAAGGACTACTTTAGTGCAGCAGGCCTGTTTCTAGAACCAAGATGTCTGCACTAAAAATGAAGAACTCGGCCAGGCGCGGTGGCTCACGCCTGTAATCCCAGCACTTTGGGAGGCCGAGGCGGGCACATCACGAGGTCAGGAGATCGAGACCATCCTGTCTAACACGGTGAAACCCCGTCTCTACTAAAAATACCAAAAATTAGCCAGACGTGGAGGCGGGGGCCTGTAGTCCCAGCCACTCGGGAGGCTGAGGCAGAAGAATGGCGTGAATCCGGGAGGCGGAGCTTGCAGTGAGCCGTGATTGCCCCACTGCACTCCAGCCTGGGCGACAGAGTGAGACTCTGTCTAAAAAAAAAAGAAAAAGAAAAAAGAAGGGCTCTTTCTACTCTGCCACCTATTTAGACTCGCATTCATAGTCTTCTGTAAACGTATTTCCCAAATAAAACTGAAATCAGTCATTTTGAAACAAGTGATTATAAAATATAGTTTTAACGTTTTACCTCTTTTTTAGTTTCAAAAGCACACAGATTTATATGAAATGAAAAAGCATCCCACCCCATTTTCTATTCCCACTAACAGTTGGCAATTTGTACTGTATTCTTCCATTTCTTTTTCTTTTCATTTCCAAGTATGAAGCTATATAATATACACAACATATACATATATACTTTTCAGAAGTAATAGCTGTGATTATGCAAAAATAAGTCAACAACTTTCTTTCTCCACTCAATAATATATTAAAAATATCAAATGAAATCTTGACATATCAACATTGCACATTAACTAGTTTTCTTTATTGCATCAGCAGATCTAACAATCGTTCCATCAATCTTACTCAGAATACTTTTGCTTAAAGAAAGGAATTAGTGCCATGGTAAACAAACCAGTTTAAAACCATGTGAAAGGGGCTGAGCATGGTGGCTCACACCTGTACTCCTAGCACTCCAGCAGGCCAAAGTTGGCGGATTACCTGAGGTCGGGAGTTCGAGACCAGCCTGGCCAACATGGCGAAACCCTGTCTCTACTAAAAATACAAAAATTAGCTGGGCGTGGTGGCCTGTAATCCCAGCCTGTATTACATGCCTGTAATCCCAGCTACTCGGGAGACAGAGGCTGGAGAATCACTTGAACCCAGGGGCCAAGATCGTGCCACTGCACTCCAGCCTGGGCAACAGAGTGAGACTCCATCTCAAAAAAATAAAATAAAACTATGTGAAAGGGAAAGTAAACCATAATATCTTACCCACATCATATTTCCAGCATAACTGTAGGACAGTTATGCACGCAAACTTACGGCAAACAATATAGTGGAATTTCAGGAGGTTTTCTTTACCTGAATCCTTACTTTAGCAATAGGTTCAAGGATTTGTTATCTTTACCCACACTTTTTTTCTAAAAATTCTAGCTACTTTAGTTTCTATTACTTTTGCCTAGTTCTTTCCTTTATTCCCGTTATTACCTTTTTAAAAATTTTGTATAGAGAGAGACTTGCTCTGTCACCCAGGCTGGAGTGCAGTGGTATGATCATAGCTCACTACAGCCTTGAACTTGTGGACTCAAGCAATCATCCTGCCTCAGCCTCCCAAGTAGCTAGTACTACAGGCACACAGCACCCCACACCCAGCTGGTTTTTTTTTTTTTAGACGGAGTCTCGCTCTGTCGCCCAGGCTGGAGTGCAGTGGCGCAATCTCAGCTCACTGCAAGCTCCGCCTCCCGGGTTCACGCCATTCTCCTGTCTCAGCCTCCTGAGTAGCTGGGACTACAAGCGCCACCACCATGCCTGGCTAAGTTTTTGTAATTTTTTTTTTTTTTTTTAATTTTTAGTAGAGATGGGGTTTCACCATGTTAGACAGGATGGTCTAGATCTCCTGACCTTGTGATCTGCCCGCCTCGGCCTCCCAAAGTGCTGGGATTACAGGCGTGAGCCACTGTGCCCAGCCAGCTAATATTTTTTGTAGAGACAAGGCCTTGCTATATTGCCCAGGTTGATCTCCAACTCCTGGGCTCAAGCAATCCTCCTGTCTTGGCCTCCCAAAGTGCTGGGATTATAGGCATGAGCTACTGTGCCAGACTCGCTTGCTATCTTTTAAAACATATTTGATGCATACGAAAGATTAGATGAAATATGTAAGTGTTTATATAAAGCATAATATAATGAAAAACTGTAAACTCACCACCTAACTCAAAAACCAAAAAACCAAAAACCTACCCTAGCCCATTCTCCAAAGGTAAGCCCAGCCCTAAATGTTGTATATCGTTCTACTGCTTTTAAATATATGCTTTATATCACAAATATATATGAAATAATATCATGTTGTTTCGTTTTGCTTATTTTTGAGCTCTATTTAAAAAGCATGATACGGTGGGTGCTGGGGAAGGCATCCCAGATCTTCCCTCCAGGACCAAGACCTTCATTTCCACATTTGCTGACAACCCTGGTCTATGTCCCTCTATGGGACTTGTCCTTGGGCAAAGGGAGCTGCTTTGCCCCTCCCCAATGGCAGCCTACATCCAATGACCGGATGATGCAGGAGTACAAAAGCCTGGACCACTTACCTCAATTATGGACATCTCTGAAAACTCTTCCCAGCTTCAGAGCTCCCAGTGGAATTTCCTGAAGCTTCCATTATACTGCAGTGCAGTTCAACTTCTCTTTCAGCTTAATCCAGCTTCCCTCCCTCTCTTAAGGATGTTGTTCCCCAGTGTATTCCATTACAAATCCCCTGTAAGCAAATCTCAATATCCAAGTCTGTTTCCTGGGAAACATGACTGTTGTGGGCTGCAATGTATCTCCCTAAAAGATATGTTAAAGTCCTAACCCCACAACCTGTGTCCTTGGCCTTATTTGGAAATAAGGTCTTTGCAGATATAATCAGGTTATGATGAGGTCATACTGGATTAAGGTGGGCCCTAAACCCAATGTCTGTTTCCTTATAAAAAGAGAGACATTTAGAGAAACACAAAGAGACAGAGGGAGAGACAATGAAAGCAGAGATTTTAGTAATACAGTTTCCAGCCAAGGAACGTTCAAAATGGCCGACAACCACCAGAAGTTAGGAAAAGGCAAGGAAGGATTCTTCCAGAGAGCCTACAGAGAGGGCACAGCCCTTCCCAACACCTTGATTTTGGACTTCCAGCCTCCAGAACTGTAAGAGAATAAATTACTATTCTTTTTTTTTCTTTTTTCCTTTTTTTTTTGTTTTTGAGACAGAGTCTAACTTTGTTGCCCAGGCTGGAGTGCAGTGGCACCATCTTGGCTCACTGCAACCTCCGCCTCCCAGGTTCAAGTGATTCTCCTGCCTCAGCCTCCCAAGTAGCTGGGATTACAGGCACCTGCCATCACACCCAGCTAATTTTTGTATTTTTAGTAGAGACGGGGTTTCAGCATGTTGGTCAGGCTGTTCTCGAAATCCTAACCTCAAGTGATTCACCCACCTCAGCCTCCCAAAGTGCTGGGATTACAGACATGAGCCACCGTGCCTGGCCAATAAATTGCTATTCTTTAAAGCCACCTAGTTTGCAGTGATTTGTTGCAGCAGCCCTAAGGAAAGTCACAGGTAGACCTAAGACACACACTTGGGTAGTCTTCTGGAACTTGTTTTTTTTTTTTTTTTTAATTCAGCATCATGTTTCTGAGAATTATTCCTGTCGTTGACTCCAGGTGTGGTTCTCTGTTTATTTTCTTCAATATCAGTGGCAATATCTCATCAGAGATATATTAACAATATACACAGCCAGGTGTAGTGGCTCATGCCTGTAATTCTAACACTTTGAGAGGCCAAGGACTGCTTGAGCCCAGGAGTTCGAGATCAGCCTGGGCAACATAGCTAGACCCCACCGCTAAAAAAAATTTTTTTTTAATTAGCTGGACATGGTGGCACACACTGGTCACCCCAGTGCGGGAGGATCATCTGAGCCAAGAGTTTGACACTGCATTGAGCTATAATCATGTCACTGCATTCCAACCTGGGTGACAGAGCAAAACTCTGTCTCAAAAATATATATTGTAATAATAATATATTATTGAAAAACCTTTAATTCTATTCTTTCTAAAATGATTATGCCTCTGTTTTGGGATAAACTCTCTCATAGTATTTGTGTTTATTTTATTTCAAATGTTTGAGAAAAGTTTCTATATACATTTTAAAATTGATTACATATTTATCTTTACACATATGTGTTTGGCAGAATAATGACCTTCTAAAGATATCCATGTTTACATGTTTGTGAATGTTACCTTGTGTGGGAACATATTATAAGGATGTGATTAAATTAAGGACCTTTGAGGTGAGTGGCTACCCAGGTGAGCCTAATCTAATCAATCCCAGGGGAGGTCCTTAAAATTGGAGAACTCTTCCCAGCTTTGGTCAAAGAGAGAGATGTGACTGGGGGAGAATGATTAGAGATGCAACATTGCTGGTTTGAAGATGGAGCATGGGTCCAGGAGACCAGGAATGTGCATAGCCTCTAGAAGCTGGAAAAGGCAAGGAAATGAACTTCCTCCTAGCATCTCCAGAAAAGAATGCAGTGACTTTAGCCCAGTGAGATCCATGTTGGTGTTCTAACCTATAGAATTGTAAGATAATTGTTTTAAGTCACTAATCTGCAGTAATTTGTAACAGCAACAATTGAAAACTAATTGTGTGTGTGTGTGTGTGTGTGTGTGTGTGTGTGTTCCTTAAGGAACTGTGTCATGCTCTGGTCCCTAACCTCTTACCTTGCTCACCACACTCAAGCATTAAAGGCCTTCTCTACAGCCCTCAAAAGCACCAAGGTCCATCCTACATACGGTTTTTTACACATACTGGTCCCAACCATACTTTAAGTTTCATAAAGACCTGTTTGTCTTATTCACCATTTTGCCATCATATACATTTAATAAATACAGGTTGAGCATCCCTAATCCAAAAATCAAAAATCTGAAATGCTCCAAAATCCAAAACTTTTGAGCACCAACATGATGCCTCAAGTGGAAAATTCCACGTATTAGTACTTAACACAAACTTTGTTTTATGCAGAAAATTATTTAAAATATTATATGAAATTAACCTCAGGCTATGGTATAAGGTGTATATGAAACACGAATGAATTTTGTGTTTAGATTTGGGTCACATCCCAAATATATCTCATTATGTGTATGTAAATATTCCAAAATCTGAAACACTTCTGGTCCCGAGCATTTCAGATAAAGGATACCCAATCTGTATTCATTAGATGAATGAATGGATTATTATGGCAGAAGGAAAAGGGTAAAGTTAGTTGCAAGGAGCAATAACTTCTAGTTAAAAAAATAAACTCAGGCTAGGTGAGGTGTGGTTCACGCCTGTAATCCCAGTACTTTGGGAGGCTGAGGTGGGCAGATCAATTGAGGTCAGGAGTTCAAGACCAGCCTGGCCAACATAGCGAAACCCTGTCTCTACTAAAAATACAAAAATTAGCTGGGCATGGTGGCACACACCTGTAATCCCAGTTACTCAGGAGGCTGAGGTAGGAGAATTGCTTGAACCTGGGAGGCGGAGGTTGCCATGAGCCAAGATTGCACCAGTGCACTCCAGCCTTGGCGACAGAGTGATACTCTGTTTCAAAAAAACAAAAAGTAAATGAACTCAGTCAGAATTTTAAAACTATATAGTGTATCAGTTATCTCTTCTTTTCTCTTAATTTATTACTTATGAATTGTTCATTTGTAGAAACAAGAATTGAAATGGTGTGACTATGGAAAGAAGCTGTGCGTTTATTGCCTCACCTATCCCAAATCAGTTGGTTTGCTATCTGCAGGGCATAAAGAGCAAGTTATTAAAAGCAGTAAAAGTAAACGCGCAATTATTGAATAGTTGATTATTCGTCCTCATTCCATGTGGGCTGCCTGACAGATGTACCGACTTCATTGTCAACTCTTAAGAGTGATCTTAGGAAAATTGTCTCATCTCGCCCTGTTTACATGGAACATTTAATAATCAGAATACCAGAAAATGTCATATGAAGTAGAGTATAGCGAACGACATTCATATTATCTATACAGGGTATTTGAACACATTTTCCTGTCACTAGCCTCCTTCCATTAATTTTCCTTATTTTGTATTATGAGAATGTTAATCAGCCCCCTCAAAATCTTCTTTCAAACTAGGCAAAGAATGAAAAATAGGCCAGGTGCGATGGCTCATACCTGTTATCCCAGCACTTTGGGAGGCCCAGGCAAGTGGATCACTTGAGTTCAGGAGTTTGAGACCAACCTAGGCAACATGGTGAGATGCTGTCTCTACAAAACAAACAAACAAAAAATGGCCAGGTGTGGTGGTGTGCGCTTGTAGTCCCAGAACTTTGGGAAGCTGAGGCAGGAGGATTGCTTGAGTCCAGGAGTTCAAGACTAGTCTGGGCAGTATGGCAGATCTCTGTCTTTGCCAAAAAATAAAAGTTACCTGTGCGGGGTGGGGTGTGCCTAAGGTCCCCAGCTGCTAGGGGAGCTAAGGTGGGAGGATCGACTGAGCCTGGGAGGTTGAGGCTGCAGTGAGCCATGACTGTGCCACTGCACTTCAGCCTGGGTGACAGAGTAAGACTCTGCCTCAAAAAAATAAAAATAAATATTTCCCCTTTCCTAGCACCCAGGTATTGAAAAAATGGAGGGACTAGCATGCCTAAGGGCTCTAAAGTGGAAAAAGTACACGAGGGAAGAAAGAGTAGCATGACTGGAGTGGAAAGGAAGGGAGGGTGGGAAAGGGAATGATGGAAAGCTAATTTAAAAGTGAACCAGGTGTGGTAAGATGCACCTGAGTCTGTGGGTAACCACATACAACCATAAACTATCGCTGGCATACAATAAACTCCATCTACTTCTCATTCCCAACTTATCTGCTCTGTGGGTTGACAAGAATTTGGCCAATATAGGCTGACATCAGCAGGCTTTGCTCCAGGCCAAGGGTTGGATTTATCTTTGCTCAGTTTCTCTCCATCAGCTGCGATCACCCAGATCAGAAGATAATTTTAGACAAGGCATGATATGTGTGTGTGTGTGTGTGTGTGTGTGTGTGTGTAGAGGAAAGCATATCAGGAATAGAATCTTCTTTTTCTTTTTCAGAACGAGTCCTCAGTTTTGTGACCTTGGCCATTCTGATATTTAGTTAGCTCACCTGTAAAATGGGGATGCAAATAATGTCTACCTTTCAGGGAGGATGACACCAACAAACCTGAAGGACCTACTAGATTTACACTTCCACTGGTGGCCAATGGATTATTTGCTTCATCTCATTCTCATCAATAGTAGTTATCGCTAGGCAAGGTGGCTCACTCCTGTAACCCCATCACTTTAGGAGGCTGAGGCAGGAAGATCACTTGAGGTCAGGAGTTCGAGACCAGTCTGGGCAAAATAGTGGGATCCTGTCTCTACAAAGAAATTAAAAATTAGCTGGGCATGGTGGCACATGCCTGCAGTCCCAGCTACTCAGGAGGCTGAGGCATGAGAATCGCTTCAACCCAGGAGGTGGAGATTGCAGTGAGCCCAGATCACACCACTGTACTCCAGCCTAGGCAACTAAATAAATAAATAAATAAAATGAACAATAAAACTTTAAAACCAGAGTTTTAGTTAGGGAAAAACAACCTTTGTCAAGACATTAGTAATTCTAGGGCTTTGTTTTCTGCTTCCAATCTATACACTGTGTCAGACATTTCTCCTTCAGAGTTGCCTTATTTACAACTATTAATATATTCTGTATTACATTATAGGTGTATATTATGTGTTTAAGAAGGATATGAATGAACACTTTTTCTATAAAGACTTTGACATGGATCTCTTTCTGATCTGGATTTGCAGGAAGACCAAAAGGCTCGATTTTAATATTTTCACAAGATCCTCATAAATAAGCTCTTCATTCATCGTTTCATGAATGAGATATTTTAATCTTTTAAATGCAAATGTTAAAAAGACTTGCTTTCCAGAAACCAAGAATATTCCTTAGTCATGCAAGATGTTTAGTAAACTGGGCTTAACATTAAGAACTCCGTTAATAGAAATCCAATTAATTGCAAATTTATGGAGAAACAACAAGAAACAATTTGTGTATGAGACAAAGCAGGGACCCCTCTTAGGGTCTAGTTCAAGGGAAGTTCCAGGCTCCTAGCTAGTCTTATTAACTTCCTTCTAGTTAATAAGCAACAAGGTAAGAGTAGCCTAGAACAATAGCCATGGAAGTCAGAGTGATGTTTGGTTCCCTACGTAAAAAAAAAACTAAAGATAACATCTTAACACATGTCCCTGTGTTATTTTTCAGAAACATAGAGCAATCCATGAACATGGTATCTTTCTCACTACTTATGTATTCTTTAATTTCTCAGCAATGTTTTGTAGTTTCAGTGTTCAGGTCTTACACATAATTTGTTGTATGTATCCCTAGGTGTTTCATGTTTTCTGGTGCTATTTAAATGGTTTCATGGCTGAGCACAGTAGCTCATGCCTGTAATCCCAGCACTTGGGAAGGCTGTGCATCTTCAACACCACTTAGTATTGTCTTTTTAATCTCATTGATATTAGTGGTATCTCAATGTGACTTTAATTAGTGTTAATTCATTCATACTAATCTTCAATTAATAACTTATAGCATTATCTTTGCTGTAAAGATAATGAGCATCTTTTCATGCTTAAACGTTTAAATGTCTTATTGGACATTTGTTTATCTTAGTTTGTGAAGTATCTGTTCAAATCAAGTGAAGGGTTTGAGGGACTTGGGTGCTGATCAAAGAAAAAGATACCAAGCAGTAATAACACACGGCAAGCTTTATTGAATAGTTCTTGAAAAATGGTGCATGAGAGAGGAAGTCCTTCACAGTATGAGGCTTTATGGATGCTAACAATGAGGGGCCTACCCTCCAGCAGGAGAGGGAGGGTATGGGAACTCCTTGGGAGAAGAGGAAAATCAGAGAGGCAGTTTACATGCTTGGGTGATAATACTCCAGTAGCATGGCAGGGGAGTCTCTGGATCAGAGAACATTGAAGGACAGCAGCAGCAGTGATTTGGGTCCTGGGGCTTATCTTATATATGGCTAGCAGGCGTGGAGTGATTTCATGGGTTATACCAAGCAGGTTCTAAAGTGCTGAAAATCTTGTTTGGGCTTAAAAAAAAAAAAATTAGATGTGTAAAAAAATTGACTTTGGCACTTGTAGACTTTTGAACTAGTAAGTCTCAGCCTTCAGTGATGAAATAAACAGCCTAGAAGCCAATACATCCAGGCCATCTTTGGCTCACTTATAAGAAAGGTTTTGCTCATATTTTTAATTAGGTTGTCTCTTTTATTACTGAGTTGTAAGAGTTCTTTATACATCCTGGAGATGAATCCTTCATCAGATGTCTTGCAAATATTTTCTTCCTTTTGTGTAGCTTGCTTTTCATTTTCTTAACTGTATTTTGAGAAGGAAAAGTTTTTAGTTTTGATGAAGTCTAATTTATCAATATTTTTCTTTTATGCTTCCTACTTTTTATGTCTTATTTAAGAAATTTTTGTATCAACTAAGACCTCGACGATTTTTCTCTTATTTTCTTCTAGAAGTTTTATGGTTTTAGTTCTTATGTTTAGGTTTGTGAGTAATTTCAAGTCCATCTTTGAATAAAGTATGAGGCACAGAACAAGACTCATCTTTTTGCATATGGATATCCAACTGTTCCAGCACCATTCCTGGCTCATAACTCCCATATCCCTTGTTATAGTCTTTTGTTATAATGTTGGGATGCTTTCGGCCTCAGAAGAAAACAGATTCTTCAGAAAACAGAATCTCTCTCTGACCTTCCTTCCCCTGCCCTCCTCCCACCAGCCCAAGGCAAGACTCTAATCTCCCCCTACTTTTCTGATTGTGGGTCATAAGACCCTCATTTCAGAAGGGTGCTACCCCATATCCTGGAAGAAAAAAAAATGCTGCCAGAGAGGCCAAGAATCTGAACAGACCAGCGTTACTGGGTTTTCTCATTCAGTAATAGTAATAAATAGTATGATCTTATTAATATTAGATCATACTCTTTTTATCCATTCATATTTCCACACAGTCCTCATCGTGTCTATCCAATGAATTCTCCATAGAAGCCCCAAGAGGACAGAGAAGATTCCTGAAGGGTGTGTGCCTGGGGAGGGCATGGAAGCTCTTCATCCCTTCCTCTATACTGCGCCCCGTGTATCTCTTCATGTCTATTTTTTCTTTTTTTTTTTTTTTTTTGGTAATATCCTTTAAACCAGCATACATGTTCTGTAAGCCATGCTAGCAAATTAATTGAACCCAAACAGGGGTTCGCGGGAACCCTATCTTGAACGTGGTTGGTCAGATGTTCTGGAGACCCAGACTTGCAACTGGCATCTGAAGGGTGATGGCAGTCTTGTGGGACTGAACCCTCAATCTCAGGCTATCTCCAGGTAGATAGTGTCGGAATTGAATTGGAGGACACCCAGCTGGTGCCTGCTGCAGAATTGCTTGCTTGTTTGGTGTGTAGGGGAAAAATCTCCACACATTTCATAACAGACGTCTTCTCTGTGTTGATTACTGTGTGGTGTGAGACCACAAGAAAAAGTTCATTTTTCCACACCTATTGTTTTATATAGCATAAATTTATAAATTTGATTATTTATATAATCAAAATCACACTGTCTTGATTACTGTGGTTTTAAAGTCTTAAAACCAGGAA
Organism: Colobus angolensis palliatus; assembly: GCF_000951035.1. NCBI lineage: Eukaryota > Metazoa > Chordata > Mammalia > Primates > Cercopithecidae > Colobus > Colobus angolensis. Next base: position 698,736 of record NW_012119710.1, on the reverse strand, counting down.
ATTTAAGTCCTCCAACTTTCTTGTCTTGGCTACCCTAGAGCCCTTGCATTTCCATATATATTTTAGGATCAGCCACTTAAGTTTTGTATTTTTTAAAAAAGCTACCTGGTATTTTGATTGGGATTGCTTTGAGTCTATAGATCAATTTGAAGAGTTGAAATTTTAACAACATTGAGTCTTCCAATCCACGAACATGGTATCTTTCTCACTACTTATGTATTCTTTAATTTCTCAGCAATGTTTTGTAGTTTCAGTGTTCAGGTCTTACACATAATTTGTTGCATGTATCCCTAGGTATTTCATGTTTTCTGGTGCTATTTAAATGGTTTCATGGCTGAGCACAGTAGCTCATGCCTGTAATCCCAGCACTTGGGGAGGCTGACCAGGCAGGTTCAAGACCAGCCTGGCCAACATGGTGAAACCCCATCTCTACTAAAAGTAAAAAGTAACTGGGTGTGGTGGTGTGCGCCTGTAAAACCAGCTACTCAGGAGGCCGAGGCATGAGAATCACTTGAACCTAGGAGGCGGAGGTTGCAGGGAGCCAAGATTGCGCCACTACTCCAGCCTGGGGTGACAGAGCAAGACTCTGTCTCAATCAATCAATGTATTTTTTTTTTAACTTCAATTTACAAATGTTTATTGCTAGGATATGAGCATTTTTAAGGATTTTGATGAACAACTGTACTTTATAATGGTCATACCAATTTACATATCCAACAAAATATGAGATTGCCTGTTTGACCATACTTCTGTCTGTAACTGAACTTATTTAAAAATTTGTTCCAAGTGAGGCAGACTGAAAAAATGGTTCTATTCTTTCACTTTACTTTGAGAATTATAATCTTCTCTTCTTGGAGCAAGGGAGTATTGTTTGACCTCCAGTCCAGAAAGTATGATTAATATGTCTTGGTTCACAGCACATTATCATCATTGGCTTCTCAATTTATTTAGTTTCTTTTAACTCACTCTCTGCTATCCTCTCCCTTTCTTTTTTCATGGGCAATATTACCTTGCCCTTTAGGTATTCATTCCAATGTGTTTTACATACCTTTTTGAGCATTTCTTTTTTCTTTTTTAATTTTTTTTATTATTATACTTTAAGTTCTAGGGTACATGTGCATAACGTGCAGGTTTGTTACATATGTATACTTGTGCCCTGTTGGTGTGCTGCACCCATCAACTCGTCAGCACCCATCAACTCGTCATTTACACCAGGTATCACTCCCAATGCAATCCCTCCCCCCTCCCCCCTCCCCGTGATAGGCCCCAGTGTGTGATGTTCCCCTTCCCGAGTCCAAGTGATCTCATTGTTCAGTTCCCACCTATGAGTAGAACATGCGGTGTTTGGTTTTCTGTTCTTGTGATAGTTTGCTAAGAATGATGGTTTCCAGCTGCATCCATGTCCCTACAAAGGACACAAACTCATCCTTTTTTATGGCTGCATAGTATTCCATGGTGTATATGTGCCACATTTTCTTAATCCAGTCTGTCACAGATGGACATTTGGGTTGATTCCAAGTCTTTGCTATTGTGAATAGTGCTGCAATAAACATACGTGTGCATGTGTCTTTATAGCAGCATGATTTATAATCCTTTGGGTATATACCCAGTAGTGGGATGGCTGGGTCATATGGCACATCTAGTTCTAGATCCTTGAGGAATCACCATACTGTTTTCCATAATGGTTGAACTAGTTTACAATCCCACCAACAGTGTAAAAGTGTTCCTATTTCTCCACATCCTCTCCGCACCTGTTGTTTCCTGACTTTTGAATGATTGCCATTCTAACTGGTGTGAGATGGTATCTCATTGTGGTTTTGATTTGCATTTTTCTGATGGCCAGTGATGATGAGCATTTTTTCATGTGCCTGTTGGCTGTATGAATGTCTTCTTTTGAGAAATATCTGTTCATATCCTTTGCCCACTTTTTGATGGGGTTGTTTTTTTCTTGTAAATTTGTTTGAGTTCTTTGTAGATTCTGGATATTAGCCCTTTGTCTGATGAGTAGATTGCAAAAATTTTCTCCCATTCTGTAGGTTGCCTGTTCATTCTGATGGTAGTTTCTTTTGCTGTGCAGAAGCTCTTTAGTTTAATTAGATCCCATTTGTCAATTTTGGCTTTTGCTGCCGTTGCTTTTGGTGTTTTAGACATGAAGTCCTTGCCCATGCCTATGTCCTGAATGGTACTACCTAGGTTTTCTTCTAGGGTTTTTATCTAGATTCCACTTTTTATTTCATGAAACACTGTACTTCTCAAACATTATGTGTGGTAGATATATATAGTCTTTTGCTTCTATCTGATGCATAGTATATTATTCTCCCCTATGGGATACATTCCAAGACCCTCAGTGCATGCCTGAAACAAGGATAGTGCTGAACCCTATAGATCCTGTTTTTTCAATCCAACTGAGATAGCTACTAAGTAACTAATGGACAAGTACAAGGTTTCTTCACAGGACTCAGAATGGTGCAAAATATAAAGCTTATTAAATGTCTATTTCCAGAATTTTCCATTTAATATTTTCAAACTGCTGTTGGCCACAGGTTGAAACAGCAAAAATCGACACTGTGAATAAGTGGGGACTACTGTACTATATGTGCACATCCACCATATTTTACTTATGTATTCCTCCAGTGATGAAGAACCTCAGGTTGGATCTAAGACTCTGCCATCAAAAACAATGTGATGAACATCCTCACATTTCTTCCTTTAGAGGCCATACACCCAGAAACAATTTAAGATCTATATTCATTTAACTAAATTCTGCCAGGCTGCTCTCCAGAACGGCTCCACTACTCTATATTCTCACCAGCAGTGTATGAGGGTTCCTAACCCCCATCCCCACCAATACTTGGCATCATCCATCTTTCTCATTTTTCTTAGTCTAGTGGGGATAAAGAGATATTTTACTGTTGCTTTAATCTGAATTCCTCTAATTACTGAGTTTGAGCATATCTTTTCATGTTGTTAGCCTATTGGATTTCCTCTTTGAAATAACGCCTGTTCATAATCCTGGCATTTTTCTATTAGGAGTCTTGTGTTTGTTTTATTTTCATTTGAAAAACAAACAAAACTCTTTATCTCTCGTAGATACTAATTCCTTATCAGATTTAGACAAGCAAATTGTATCCATTATCAAACAAAAATTTTCCCCCAGTATTTGTTCCTGTTATCTGTCAAGGCACAACAAACCACCCACAACCTTAGAAGCTTAAAACAAACCATTTTATTTGGCTCTTTTATTTGGCTCATGATTTTATGGGGCAAAAACTGGGAAGGGCACCAATGGGCAATTTATCTGATTTACGTAACAACTAGGGCAGCTGGGGCTGGAGGATACATTTTTGAAATGGCTTCTTCACTTAGTATTCTTTGGCCTCTTCCTTGGTGCTCTTTTGCCTCTACACTTGATGTCGCATCCTCCAGGGCTTCTTCACTTGCCTTTGGGTTTCTCACAACACAGTGATTTAAGGGTAATCACATTTCTTACATAGTGGTTGGCTTCCAAGAGGCAGGAAACCAAACTTGTCAGGTGAAATAAGAGCAACACCTGGAACCGGAACTTCCTTCTACCACATATTCTTGGTCAAAACAGTCAAAGGACCCACTCAGATTCAAGAAAGTGAAAAGACTCCACCCTCTGATGACAAAGCGACATTGTCACAATAGAGAAGAATACACAGAACTGGGAGATACAGTTGTGGCCACCTTTGGTAAACACAATCTGCCACATTATTTAATGCCATTTTTATTTTTTCTTTTGTGAATTATCCAGCCATGGCTGTGCCCTTCCATTTTTTTCTATTGATGTGTAAAACTATAGTACATACCTCAAATCTTCTGCACTTACAAAAATTGTTTTTTCCAAGTCTGAATTTAGAATTCTTCTACCTCAAGTAGAAGAATATAAGAAGAGTGTGTTTCATTTACTTTATATACTTCCTTTTAAAAATGTTAGGATGAAACAATTACAGAATCCTATGTGTCTAAAAAATTAATATGATATATATAAAGCCATTTCACAAATATTTTAAAATTAACTCCATTATATTACGAATTCAAATTCTATCAGAAAGTAATTATAGCAAATGGCACAGAAAAGCTAAAAACCACTGTCTTCATTTTAACCCTCTACTACAATGGGCCCTTTTTCCCCCTTATAAACTACATATAATCAATACCTTTGGTTAACAATTCAAAAAAAAAAGACACAAGTTGGCTACTCTTTTACTACAACTTTATTGAAAACATATGGCTCTCCCTACCAAAAATGAATTCTCCTTAAAAACAATTTCAGGTCAGGTGCAGTGGCTCAAGCCTGTGATGCCAGCACATTGGCAGGCTGAGGCAGGCAGAACGCCTGAAGTCTGAAGTTCGAGACCAGCCTGGCCAACATAGCAAAACCCTGTCTCTACTAAAAATACAAAAATTAGCTAGGCATGGTGGTGGGCACCTGTAATCCCAGCTACTCAGGAGGCTGAGGCAGGAGAATCACTTGAACCCAGGAGGTGGAGGTTGCAGTGAGCCAAGATTAATCACACCACTGAACTCCAGCCTGGGCAACAGAGTGAGACACTGTCTCAAAACAAAAAACCATAAAAACAATTTCAAATCCAGACACATAAATTTATTTCCGAGTTAAGAAAACAAGAAAGTGGTTTACTAAAAAAAAAAAAAAAAAATTTTTTTAGATTGGTAAACATATATAGAACTGCTTTCTTCAATTCTTCTTTGTGAATTCAAGGATTTCTCCCTATACTGTCCTAACACAATTTTCACATTATATCTAGTGTTGGGCAAGAAGTGCTTTTCAGATTCCTGCTGAAACGGCCAAATCATGCATCTCTCGTCATTGTCTAAAGACCGTTAATAATAGAAAAAGAAGTTACAGCTATACATCCCTGGATTTTTTTGCAGGCCAAATTCTGGAACTCTGTGAATCTGGTCTAAGTAACTAGCTCATTTTTACCCAAAAAAGAAATTCAATATTTATAACATTTTAATTATAAAAATGTAATATGACAATGACTTATTAAAATCATGTTATTATGAATAATTTAGGTGAAAATGGTTCTAAGTTGAAGCAAATAATTTGAAAAATAGTCCAAAATAAACAAAAATGTCATTTAAATTCTGGAACCCCACAAAGGCACACTGAGAGAGAAAACTGAACAAAAAGAAAAATAAGGAAGGCAAAGGACAAAGCAAAATGATCATTTATGATTTTTTTTTGAGGCTTTAAGATACAGAATCCTTTAACTGGTAGGACATATGCATATGATCTTGCTTTATTTTTAATGGAAATGAATATCTTTTAATCTACATTAGGTATTTTGAAGTAAGTGTTGGTTTGCTCTGTCCTACCCATAAAAATCATCCAATACTCTGACTTCAAAAACACAGGGCTCAGCAGGGCAGAGATAATATATTCTGTCCTGGAAATACATGTAGGAAGAATCAAAAAATAAAATTCATCATTAATAAGCATAGAAGTTTTAAAAATACCATTCCTCTTTCTCTCAGAAATCTTACTATCCTGTCACGGTGAGGGGTGGAAATACACTCCATGTTTAAGGGTACTGGAATCTAAAACGAAACGTACCAAATTTAAGTGTACGAACTACAATCAACAATTCTTCCTTTTCAAATAATATTAATGAAAAATAAAGATCAAATTCGGAATGGGTGATTTTGTTGTTTTATACGCAGTTTTACCCTTACAAATGTTCACAAATGCAGAAATGCATTAATAAGAACTGCTTAGGGTCATGTGTGGTGGCTCATGCCTGTAATCTCAGCTCTTTGGGAGGCAGGAGGATCACTTGAGGCAAGAAGTTTGAGACCAGCCTGGACAACACAGTGAGAAACTGTCTCAAAAAAAAAAAAAAAATTTTCTTAGCAAGGTGTGGTGGTGCATGCCTGTAGTTCTAGCAACTCAGGAGGCTGAAGTAGGAGGATAGCTTGAGCCTGGGAGTTTGAGGTTATAGTGAGCTATGATCATACCACTGCACTCCGGCCTGGGTAACAGAGTGAAACCCTGTCTCTGAAAAAATAAATAATTGCTTACTTTCAGCAATGTGAATAGTTATATGTGGAAAACAAGATATTAGAAAGAACCTGAGTAAAGGCCCCAAACAGACATACTCTGTTCCCTTCTTGGCGTCTCCAAATTTTGGCTACTGACTAAAGCGAAAATTTTTTTTGATCATGTTCCAAGTCCTATTATTTGGAAACAAGTTTCCATTTTTTTTTTGAATGAACACAAGAATTAAAGGCTTTCATAACATCCTAGTCAAGAAATTACCCTTTGGTGTTATATCTCATTGAAAACAGTTTCGTTGAAACTGTGCAAAGCCTGGGCTTCAAAAAGACGTATCTTTTGACGTATCTATCAAATAGGTAAACACAACCTTATGAATCATGCTCTCCAGAAAACATAAGTCGATTTTACCACATTTTTTTCCTGAAACATCTGTTGCCTTTGTATATTACACAAAACATTTCACACTACCAACAGAACTGGAGTGATAAGGATGGGAAGCAGAGTACCAAATAAAGGATTAAATACCAAAGTTCTTGGACACAAAAACCTCACCACTTTGTAGAGATGTGACTACTTGCAAATGTCTGGAAGGGCTCTATGCAAATGCAGAGATGAGTTTACCTCTAAACTCAACAAAGTATGTACCTTTCCACTCTCAGAGTCCATGCAAAGCACCTTCTAATGAAGTATTTGTTCTGTTTAACTCAAGCCAGAGGTAACTTGGCAATTAAAAATTCATGTATCTTCCTTCAAGGCAAATGGGCACTGTGGCTGTGGTTCATTCTAAATGATTCTACACATCTACAAAGTCTAGCCATCCAGTCTTCCTAAGATACAAAACCAATTCACCAGAACAACAGTATTTGACCACATCAACAAACAGTAACAAATATGGACAATATGGATCATTTAAAAATAAATTTCTCAAACTTTTTTTTTCAATTGCCAAGTTAGTTAATATTCTAAGACACACTTAGGTCAGGTTAGAGGGAAGGAAATACTTTCCTGAGGCCTGACTAGCAAACCAACAATATTAGCCTATCCATACCTGAAATCAGTTTCAACAGAATCACATGTACAAACGCAGCCAGCTTTGCTGCTTTCTCTACCATTACTATACATATATTTTTTGAGATGCAGTCTCACTCTGTTGCCCAGGTTGGAGGGGTGGGGTACAGTGAAGTGATCTTGGCTCACTGCCGACTCCACCTCCCAGGTTCAAGCGATTTTCCTGCCTCAGCCTCCAGAGTAGCTGGACTACAGGAACCTGCCACAACACCCAGTAATTTTTTTTTTTTTTTTTTTGAGACAGGATCTCACTCTGTCACCCAGGTTGGAGTGCAGTGGCACAATCTCGGTTCACTGCAATCTCCACCTCCTGGGTTCAAGGAGTTCTCCCACCTCAGCCTCTCGAGTAGCCGGGATTACAGGCGTGCGCCACCACACCCAGCTATTTTTTGTATTTTTAGTGGAGACGGGGTTTCACCATGTTGGCCAGGCTGGTCTCAAACTCCTGACCTCAAGTGATCCCCTGGCCTCGGCCTCCCAAAGTGTTGGGATTACAGGCATGAGCCACCATGCCCGACCCCATTACTATATTCTAAGCAAAACCAGACAATAGGGGAGTTATAAAAACCTCATTCATTGCAAAACATCAAAGGGCTTTTTAATGATATGTGAAAGTGGTTTATTTAGTTTTTATATGCACTACAATAGCAAGAAAAATGGAACACAAGTTTTACTCTCTCTATAAATCATTTCTGTCACGTGGTGGTCCCTAAAACTAAGACTTGATAGCTGATTTCCAAAACCACTGTTGTACCTTATTTCAAATCTCCCACCTTACCAAACTTGAATGAAAAAATGTTTTAGATACCAGTTCTATTTGTGGGAAAAAGCTTTTAAATACCGCCTGAAAAATGGCTTTTCATGACCAGTTAGGTTTCAAAACTTACAAACAACCACCAGACCATGGAAATAAAGCGGAATTTATGGAGCAGTACATGGTGGCAGAAACAATGAGGTCCAATTCGTGTAGACAGATAAAACAGGTACTGCCATGCCTGGCTGTTACCCTGAGATTCTGATACACGAAATTACACATCAGTACACAGTACTTCATTTAGCCTCAAGTGTTGAAAGAGTACCCAATATCAAATATCAGAGTCCCAACATGCAGAGAAACTCTGAGCCAAGAGTAAGGTAACACAGCTCAAAGCCAACCTAATTTCCATAAATAAACTCAAACAACTTCACAGCACCAGGGAAGCCTGGGCGAGCTGGCTCCCTAGAACTAAAGGTACCTGCAACCCTGGTGTTCGTTTTAAATTCAGTTTTGCACACATATCTTTCTACAAGCAACTGCAAAGCTCCCAAGATTTAGGAACACATCAAAGTTAATAAGAAGGCATTTCACAGGTAGGAACTGCCTGACACTGCCTCTCAGCATTAGCAAATGAGGGGAAAGTTCACCACATGCAAGGAAAAGACAACCACACGACCATGGGCACGTTTATAACTCCTGCAACTGCTCACACCCCAAACCAGACAGACAACAAACACCCAGGACACTGCTGTACATCTTACAAAATTCCAGTTCTTGCTTAAGTCCCACCAGACCCAAGAAAAAGAGCCCAGTCCAACCCCAAATTGGGCCATGAGTACCAACAGCCATATGGACAGAGCCAAATGCTCTAAGAACAGTGGAGGGTGCAAGCTACAAATCACAACACAGAAAGCACACCCCCATATGCCTAGGCGCTGGCCACCCAGATATTTCAAAGGCAGAATGCCAGACGACCAAGGTCCGGCCGGCTGGGACCCCTCACCGACCCTGTAGCCGCTACAGGCCCCTTGACCGCTATAACGACGGCAAATCCCAATGTTAACCCGTCAGGCTGCTCGCCCACCTTCCAGGAACACAACTAACAGACCCTTGGCAACCTGGGGGGCTGTTGGTGGCCTTCTAACGGGACCGACAGCCCCCCAAACCCTCCGAAAGGCAGAAACCCTCAACTCCCTGCTTCGGCGACGGCCATCACGGCAAAAAAAGCAGGCTTTTACGACAACTCCCACAATGCCCGCGGCCTACAACTCCCAGTGTGCACCGGGCGGCGCCGCGGTTAACCCTGTAGTGGCGCCGGGCTGGCGAGCCCTGCACCCTTTCCCCTCCCCACAGCCAATTGTTGCACCTACTTTCACCCTTTCAATCTGAAAGTAACTTCGGAAATTTTCTCAAACACCTACAGTTATGCTATCTAGCCGCCTTCCCTTATCACACAAACAACCTCAACTGCCCAGAAAATTATCCCTGACAGAGAAGCATTTGTTAATCTTCAGAGCACTCCTCATAGTGTCAAATGTTTCCCATTTGAAAAGGGGACACTTAACTTCAATTAATCTTCCCCTTAGCCTTCATCATTTTCCAACATTTTTCTAAATTATTATACTCCAGAGATGCGTGTACTCAACACTATTAATTTAAAATCTGTTTTCTAACTTCTGGGAAGCAACAAGAGAGAGACTATCCTACAACTGCCCACAATGTTCTACATCTCTCCATTTTATAAACCAAATTTCCTCCAATATATTGTCTTAAAAAAATTATGCGACTCCAAGTAAGTCCTAATAAGAAATATCAAATATGGGCAATATATTTTTTCAATTTGAAGTTAGTTTTTTTTTTAGGGGAAAACCTGGGTTGTGTCAATATACTTTGGTTTCCCTTTCACTCTATTGATAGATAATCAGAAATATAATAATGCTGCTTTATTACTTTTTAATTTTAAAATGCCAACAAGCAACAGGTAAAGAAACATTTTAATAAAATTTGAAAAACAAAGTAAGAGTTCATTCTTTCAGGCGACTGCACAATTACATATTTTATTCATAAATGAACTCCTTCAAAGTTTTTCTCATTTTAATCAAAAATAAGAGTTTAAAAACGCATTTTTTGAAATACTTTGCCCATAATTTCAGTAAAGATTAACAATCACGTTTAGAGATCACTGTATCATCAATATAAGTTCAATATCCTGTTTGTACATACAGTACAAACTGTAACATGCCCAGACGTATAACTGAGAGAAAAAAATAATTGTTTACTATTTGATGCATGCACTAAGGCAACAACTAGAATTCTCCCAAATTATCTGCTATTTTTCTCACACCCAAATATAAAATGAAATGTACATAATGTCTGATTTTTCCACAGAAACAATTTGCCATTTGAAAGGGCAGTCAAAATGTATCATGAATTTCAAATCACAAAACTCAGAAATCCTAATACACACGCAAAAACCTAAAGCCTTGTTGGAAAGACACGTATTCAGTAAAACTCTACAAAATTATATTTTAAATGTGCCCCTTACTATTACATTTAGCTTATTAGTAAATTTTTTATCTAGTAAACTATGATGAGAAAATACTTCATCATTTACGTCTTCACTCCTGTACAATATGTAGTTTCCTAAACAATTAAGACAAATGCTATATACCAAGATATAAAAAATTATATATTCATATATATTTGGAATTTTAGTTTATTATACTAGTTTAGCATCTGTACATTTCTAGTTCTCACCTAACTCTTTAGTTAGTATTTTGCTAGGCAAAGTTCCATTTTTTTCCCTGTTTTTTTTAATAGCTGCCAGGCTATAATATTTTAAAGCATATTTTATATATTATTCTCCTGATGTTAAAATATATGATGATTCATAAGAAAGGCTCGAAAACGAGTCAGAAATGAAACTGATCTCATATATTTACTACGTGCTCACAACTCTCTTCTCAGTACTATAAGATTATATTTTCCAGTAGGAGATTAGTCATTTTTTTTTCTTTTAACGGTTCAAAATATAAGAGGTAAAAATTGATATATTAAAAGGCGTTATGTAAAGATTACATTGGAAATAATTTTATAATCTTTTCAGTTTACCCACATTATTCTTTTAAAAATAACTTAGAAGTTTAGTATATTTTAATTAAGTAATTTAAGTAGGTCTTAATCTATATACTTAATATTGATGTAAATGTCTTTATGAGAAGAAAACAAATTTATTCTAGAAATGAACTCTTCAAATTTATACCAAAAATTTTAGTATTTTCCCTCAAGTTTTTAGATTCTATTTCACCACATGAATTTTTAACATATATTTTTTAAAACCCTAAACTTTATACTAAGATTTAAAAAATATTTATATGTAACAGTATTAATATGTTTAAAATTAGGAAAAATTTTGTATACTTTTAAGAATATATATATGTTAATAGAAGACAAACATTGCAGTCTATTTCTTTTCCCAAATGTGGCACTGGTGACAAAGCTAGAATGTGCGAATTTGCATATTTACAACAGATTCTATAATTTCTGAAACTACTTGTTTTATTCTATTAATTTCATAAAATACTTCAAAGCATTTAAAATGTTTGTTTAGACAATTTAATTGCACTTTTAATCTGCTTTCAAAAATCTGATTTTCACATATGTATTTTATACTGTTCATGGAAGTAAACTGCACTAATAGAATTATTGCCAAAAATAGAATGAGTTGCAAATATTCTAACAGGCTTAAAAAGTTAGTCTGTCTCCTTTTCATATGTTACCAACATAACACAATTACCAAACACTGAAAAGAGTTCACACAAAGTACAGGTTCTTGCCTGATTAGGCAAATTATTTATATTTGCATTCTGACCCTACAAAACAGTATTTTCCCAGCATATGAGTATATACCAAAGTTTATGCTTCCCTGTTACTGCACAAATCTTAATTAACTTTAATTCATGGGCCTGCTTTTAAAACAATGACCAGTCTTTCAAATTTATCAAAATAGTTTCTTTATCACATTAGTTTACATCTATGTTTAGGAATATTTTAAATGTCTGAAAATTCTCTTGTTTTTGATTTGGTAAATATTTTTTAAAACTCTGTGCCAGAATCATAACTTTTATTTTAATTTGGTTATGTCTTAAATATTTTTAAAAGATGACTTACGGGAATCCTCTTATTCAGTCTATGAGAAAGTGCAAAAAAAGGGTCTGTCTCATTTTTTTCCCCAACAAATTAATCTTTTTTAAATGAAAAATTTCTAACTACTTTTGTTTTATTTAAATTAAAAGTCCTGCTTTCTATCATCTTCATGATGTTTTACATCAGTTAAGACAAGCAAAGTTTCAGTACATGATACTTCTTTCGTCTAGTTGAAATGCTCTTTTCAAACCATGGATAAACAATAGAAAACGTTTTCTTACCTAAAGAAGAAAAGTTTCACCTTTAAAAGAATCTCCAAAAAACTCTTCAAATTTCTTCAGGAGATGAAATTTTTGCTATTTTCCTATAGAAATAAAAAAAAGTAAATGATTACGATTACTTCTATTCTGTAAAAAATCATGATGGGCATACAGATATTTGTATTTTTTGTGTCCTAATTTTATGTAGCAAGTCTGAAATATAATTTAATTAAATTAATGCTTCAATTAAAAACCCCATTTTGAATTTTATCACAGATAGTAGTTTCTGATATACTTAGTTTTTCTGCATTTTACCCTGCCACTGACATATTTTGGGGGTCTTATTAATGACTCAATAGTTTTAATACTTTCAATATATTTAAGTAATTAACTAGCTTTATCTACTTTAAAATATTTCCTAATACATAACAATTCTTATTTTATATATAGTTTCTATAGTCTAAGCTTCAAATAAACATATGAAAGAAAAAAATCTAAACCCTAGAATTTCTAACTTTTGAAAGGCCTTTCTATCTTCAAATCAATTTCCTCGAACAGAGATATTTAAAACCCTGCATACTCTAAGATGGAAATACTAAGTACTCAATTTAGGCTGAATTTTTAAAAACAATTATACTGCTTCTCCTTCTCCCTCTTTCTGCCCACAATTTTCTCTCCATTTTAATGCAGGTTTACATTCATGAACTCACATGCCTCCTGTCCAAAGAAAAATTATTTTCTGCTTAGAAAATTTTCCGATTTCTTACATATTCCCTTCATTTCCCATAAGGATCTACTACTTCAAACTCTAGAGGGGGAAATGAGAATTAATTATGCTGCTTTCCCCACCACCACCACCCAGTGTTTTTCCTATACCAGTTTTCTACTTATTTCATCTATGATTCCACCATTCCCCACTTAGCTTTTTTTTTTTTTTAACAGACCAATAAAATTTGCCTAACATTCTTCTCCCCAGCATTTGAGGGCATATTCTGATTTTATTTTTATGTTTTCATGTTTACTCACAGTTTAGTTAAGCTTATCTCTCCATACTCCAAACATAACCAATTTTCACTCCCTACTAGGTACTTGTGGACTTGGAATTTGCGAGACCCTGCGAATTTCTTGTTCTTCACCAGGGCATCCCGCTTAGGGTTCTCATATAGGTGAATAAAGTTGGAGAGCGCAGCTGAGTGAGAACCACAAGAAAGAATGCCAACTGCAGACACCACCCCTCGTTTCACAAAAAGTGTCTTGCTCAGAACTGACCCTGGTGCTTCCCTGCAATATAGAATGTATAAAATCCCCAGGCACAGACACTAAATAATTGCTTTCCCTTATGCCATTCTTGGCAACCTTTGGTTTCCTAAGCTGATTTTTTTGTTTGTTTGTTTGTTTCCGTTTTTTCGTTTTTTTCCCCGAAGGACGTAACCTTTGTGGCACAGGTTTGCAAGTACTAAGCAGAGGTTTCTTCTATGGATAGAAGAGATGTCAAATCACAAGCCCAAGCAATTTCTAGGGCAGAAGCAGCAGGACCTACTCTCTCCACCCAGACTAAAGGCTTGAGTGCTCCCTCTCATTTTGCCTTGTCAGTGCTCTCGAGGGGCTGTAACTAGGCTGTGCCTCAGTTTCTTCATCTCTAACTTGATTCCATTACCCAGCACAACAAGCAGATGCTGAAGTGGGAGCAGCCAGGGGGAGCAGAACCAAAAGGCAAAAAGAAGAACGACCAAAACTAAGATGGTATTCAGCCCTCAGCTCTACTCATTTTCCTGAAGCCTTTCTCCCAGCAAGGCGGGCGGGCTGTGCTGTTAGGCAAGGTTGAGGCGTCCAATATGGAGAGCCTCTAATATCTCCACACCTTACAAAAGTGCAGATGAGAAATAAGTGCAATGTTTTCCTTTTTAAATTAAAAACAATGGCAAACTCAAAGCCTCTCTCTGAAGTACTTAAAGACGTGGTAGGTAAACAATGCTTTTTATAAAAAATAAAACACAAGTAGGTACAGAGTCATAAAAATCTCATCTTTGATTCACCCTTGGGGCTGTTGGCTTATTTTTCTCCATGTAAACAGACACACTAGAGATGTGGACTTTCACAAGTGTCCTCATTCAGACCTGACACTATTGGAACCGGGGAGCTCGCACAGTGGGGAGCCCTTAAATCTTCGGAAAGACTCCCTCCAACCCAACCCTGTCTCGGGAAACTGTCAAGGAATATAGCAAAGCATTTTTAGTGTTCTGAAAGAGGACTTCAGTCCCTCCCCTGCTCAGAATTCCATGCCAAATTAATCTGACTCATTAGTTCCTACTGAGACACACTGTTATTTAAAAGAAAGCATTAGGCATAAACTTAGTTAAAAGTAATGATTTAAAACACCAAGATATATTAATCTTAAAAAGTAAGGGATTAACATAAACTGCTTACTAGGTTCAACACTAGATGCAAATAGATCATTTGCTGAAACCATCAGTCCTGCCAAGCTCTCCCCCAAACTTCCTTTAAGAAAACCAAGTTCCTAGAAATAATAAGAGTTTTCTTTTTCATCAACTTTTAAACATTAGCTACAAATCCAATCAAAAACTGTTTAGCATAAAATTAGATTCTCTCTTTGCCCTTTCTCCCCCTTTCTCTTTTAATTAATTTGGGAAAAATCACTGCCTTACCCACTCTACTTTCCTACCTGGATATCACTCTAAAACTGAAGGAACATCCACTTTCCCTTCATCCTAACATGAAATCTCTCTTTAAACATACCACAAACTTCCCTGATTTCACTGTACTGAAATCCTGGCCAGATTTCACCAAACTCTATTCTCACAGAAAAGTAAAATGCAAAATGAGGGGGTTGTACCAGACAATCTCCAAGGTCCCATTTAGCACGAACATTCTATATGTGTCTATGATGATCCAGAGAAACTGGAATATCGCCATATAAGCACCCGAATTTGGACTTCATTTCTGTATGTGTTACTGCTGCATCTCTCAGTCTGCTTTCCCTCCCTCTCCGAGACACTGATGGTTTATTTAACAGAGCCCTCACTGAAAATCTGCATTCTGACAAATGCCGCAGAGACAGATCTATCCTTGACTCCACCAGAGAGCCTTCAAGTGCACAGAGGACCATGGTAATGATTTGCTAATTATTACTCATTGGCTGGCCTAATATTAACCACCTAAATATAACCCCTCCCCACCCATGATGGTATTTACATATCACTTTTTCTCTTACACATTATTGAAATTTCACAGCTTTAAAGACAACCAGAAAAATACATGCACCTATCTAGTTTATGGACACTGTTTCTATGAACTTGTTGAATTACAAATTAACACACATTTTTCTGGGCGAACAGTCTCCTATTAACTCTGCTTCTTCAACATAAATTATTTCTTTCTCTAAAAAAACCATTCTGTATCACTGATGATGATAATACAGCACCTGTTTCTAACCCAATAGAGGATCTGTTAATACTGCTGTAGCACATTCTTCTAAGAAAAACAGCAGTGTCAGCCAGGCACCGTGGCTCACACCTGTAATCCCAGCACTTTGGGAGGCTGAGGTGGGTGGATTACTTGAGGTCAGGAGTTCAAGACCAGCCTGACCAACATGGTGAAATACCGTCTCTACCAAAAATACAAAAAGTAGCTGGGCATGACAGTGCATGCTTGTAATTCCAGCTACTCGGGAGGCTGAGGCAGGAGAATCGCTGGAACCTGGGAGGCGGAGGTTGCAGTGAGCCAAGATTGTGCCACTGCACTCAAGCCTGGGTGACAGAGCAAGACTCTGTCTCAGAAAAAAAAAAAAAAGGAAAAACAATAGTGTCTACTTATCCAGTCACTACCATCATCAGTCTCGTCCTCATTGGCTGTCACATTTACTGAGAGCTTTCTAGGTGACAGGCACTGTTCTAAGCACTGCATGTTTAATACTAACAACTTTATAATGCAGATCCTATTATCATCCTCATTTTATAGACAAGAACAAAGGTTAAGCCATTTGCTCAAGGTGTGTTCTTAATGAGATCCAAGTTTAAACGGCACATATTTTGGGCACGGAGCTGGCCCGCTTAATCGCAGTGATACACACTGCCTCCCAGATGAAGTGATTTCCGTGTGCCCTTCTATCTCTGAAACTCTCGGATTACTGAGCACTTGATTACCTCAGAATGTCTTGTCTCCTAATGGATGAATTAGGCATATTAAGAATATCTTCAAAGAATGATGTAGGTTGAAAAAATTAAACAAACAAAAAGAATATCTATAGAGTTCTGAAGATTAAAAAATTTAATGGAAAGCACTCAAAACAGTTCCTGACACAGTAAAAAGTTTGAAGAAATGTCAGCAATTATTATTTAATTGGAGTCTCTTAATTTGCAGATGATGAAGAGACTGAGGTCAGTAGTCAGCTAGCAAAAAAAATTAGGTCTGGACTCAGATGTAATATATCCTATTTCTGCTTTTTTTTTTTTTTTTTTAGAAGACCATTTATTCATGTAATGGTAACTCCAGAGACATGCCTAAATTTTAAGAATGTAATAGATCCTCTATCTCATGTTTCTTAGTCCAGGAGCTTAACTGTTGAACTACACTCCTTCTTCTCTTGCTAAAAGGCAAACTCCAAGGAATCAAGAATGCTGGATTCACTTGTCCTTTCCTCCTAGGACACAGCCCGGCTTTGCTACCAGTAAATCAACAGCAGCAGCAGTTTTGGAAGAGCAAGCCTACTGAAGGCTTCTGATCTACTAAAACCATCTCCATGTTGAGTACAGGGTCAAATGGTAAGTTTGATTTGGTGTGACGTAGTTCTCACCAGATGCTTGCTAATTTAAAATAAGCCCATTTAATATGTATTATTTGAAAAATAAATAGGCATTCAGAAGGAAAGGTGTCCTTTCCTGTTGAAACAAAAGTGGGACTTTCAAGGGTTATATGGGTAATACTTATATTTTTAATATAGAATATTTGGGCATGTACTTGTGCACAGCAATGAATCAAAAGACCTAAAGTCAACACCATTGAAGCTGGGCTGTGTACCCCCAGAATGTTACGTAGAAACACGCCCTTCCCTATTTGAATATATTTCCTTTCTGTATCCTCATGGCAATACGTAAACACACACATTTTGTGATATACAAATGCTATCCCAACATATCCAAAAAGCATTGCATTACCTGGGTAGAACATAGCTACTAGAGTCATAACTATTCAGAAGACAAAAGAAGCATTTTTAAGAAGCACATTAATCTGGTAATTCCAAAGATCATTAAAATCAAATCATCTTGGTATAGTTTATATTCTCAAAACTTGTCTCATCCTCTTCAGACTTTCAGTTAATTTATACCATGATACTGGCTACTCTAACTTCTCCTTCAAGTTTCCATGCACGAGTCCAAGGTCCTCAAACCCTTTTGTGTTTGTGACCATCTTCAAGGTGCTCTCTTCCAACCCCTGGGTTCAGAACCCCAAACATTTCAGCACTTAGCCGAACAAGTCATAATAAGAAAATGATTTTGTTTTCATCTTTTGTGTCTCCTGTGCTTTTCTACAAACTCAATTCTATAATTTAAAATACATTTTAAAAACTGAGTGGCATTATTGCACGGGATTTTCAGTCTCTATTAGTTTATGTGTTACCATACCCTAAGAACATTGAGTTTGCCTGTCAGTCTGGACAAATTGTAAATCCAGGCTCCCCTCTTGTGCATGCACAAAAAATATCTCAATAAGATTTTACCTTATTATTTATATGTGGTATTTTTTAACATTACAATATTGGATCTGAAAGTTTTTTCACTATTATTATGGAAATTTTCAAACAAACAAAAGTAGAAGAATATAACAAGCATCAATGTATCTATACCATCTCTATTTCATAGTTATTAACATTATGTTATCTTTTCTTCAGCTTTTTTTTTTTTTTATTTCCTGAGATATTTTAAAGGAAGTTGTGGACACCATGGCACTTTACTCCCAAATATTTCATCTTGCACATCTAAAACGTAAGGACATTTTCCTACATAACCACAAAGCCATTATCACACCTACAAAATTAACAGTTATTCTCTAATACCCAGGCCATATTCTAATTTTTCCACTTGGAATCTAATTTTCTTATCAATATCCTGAAGTCTTTATTCTGTCATCAGCGACAGTACACATGCATTCTTAAACAGAAGCCATCTCTAAACTAGCTAATTCCAACCAATTCTGTTACAGAATCAATGCCCTCGCTGAACTGCTCCAAGCCCATCTTCTGTGGTACCACCTCATATCATCCAATCCCACCCTTCTGGATGTTACTTTAAATCAAACACTGGAGAGAACTGGATACAAGATCCTGTGGAATTTCGAATAGATATTTTCTCTCAATAATCAGTGTGCATGGGGAGCAAAGAGAGTGGGAAAAGGAGACCGCAAAACTTAAACGTAGTCACACAGTTTAAAATGGGGTTGTTTTGCCTAAGAGTTCAGTACCGGTCTACGTAAACCAATCTGTGCTATACGTAAAGGTGTTAATTTTCTATAGAGTCAAATTCACTGAGGCTCAAGAGGAAAAATAAGGCATTCTTCCTTTAATCATTTAGTTAATTCAGTAAAACTGAAATTACAGCAGTTTGTGGGGGTGGAAGAGCTGGATTATTTGGACTTTTCTTGTGGTGAGAGGTAGAGGCATTGGTGGGAGGACTAAAGTTTTACCTGACTTAAATTTTAAGTCATGCTCAGCCATAGAGACCAGGTTAAAAGGTCCCTCATCCTTTGGTAGGAAACAAGAAGAAGAAAAGAGAAAACAGGTGACCTAAGATTATTTTTTCTCTTTAATTTCATCTGCAAATTACCTGTTTTTAAAGAAATGCTAAAGTATCTTAAGGTATATTATACATGTGTCTTTATTTTTTTTTTTTTGAGATGGAGTTTTTGCTCTTGTTGCCCAGGCTGGAGTGCAATGGCGCGATCGCAGCTCATCACAACCTCCGCCTCCCGGGTTCAAGCGATTCTCCTGCCTCAGCCTCCCAAGTAGCTGGGATTACAGGCATGCGCCACCATGCCTGGCTAATTTTGCATTTTTAGTAGAGACGGGATTTCTCCATGTTGGCCAGGCTGGTCTCGAACTCCCGATCTCAGGTGATCCGCCCGCTTTGGCCTCCCAAAGTGCTGGGATTACAAGCGTGAGCCGCCGCGCCCGGCCACATGTGTCTTTCAAATTGAAACTGATGCAGACAAGGGAAGATGGCCAAGAGTTTTGTAATCTCTGAAACTCGAAGCTGTCTTAATAGCTACTCTTCCATACCATTTAGGTTGGGAACATTACTTGAAACAGCTAAAAACATTCTTTCTCAACCTCTCCCTTAGGTCATTCTCCTTCTCTCAGAATCCACAAGGCTACCTTTAAAATGTGTGCTATGTTGTTGTTTTTATTTTATTTTATTTTTACTTATTTTATTTTATTTTATTTTTTTTGAGACAAGGTCTCACTCTGTCGCTCAGGCTAGAGTGCAGTGGCACTGTCTCAGCTCACTGCAACCTCCACCTCCTGGGTGCAAGTGATTCTCCTGCCTCGGCCTCCCAAATAGCTGAGACTACAGGTGCCTGCCACCGCGCCCTGCTAATTTTTGTATTTTCAGTTGAGACGGAAACTGAAACACACATTTTTTTCACTGAACTGAAACTGCATGGGAAAAGATAAACATATCTCCTTTTAGATGAGAAATTACTAAATTACTTAATGGGTACAACATACATTACTTGGGTGATGGTTACACTAAAAGCCCAGACTTCACCACTACATGATATATCCATGCAACAAAGCTGCACTTGTACCCCTTAAATTTATATTAAAAAACCCCTCCTCTTTACATTATAACCAAAACATATCATATTATGCTTTTCTCAATTTTTTTCTTTTTAAATAAAGGAACTATAATAAAAAAGTATGAAGTAGAAAATATTTACTGATAGTATCAGAATTGAGTGAAGCATGCCCATCCACTCTCAGCTATATGCCACTTCATTACAAATCTCAAAGACATACCACATGCCCAAATGTCCATTTACAAACATATGTGTAGAAATGTCTACATTGTACCTATGATAACTTATCTACATGAATTGTATATAGAGTCAAGATGAATTGCTTCTGAAAATGGGGCTAAAAAGCAGCATGGACCACTGGAATCCAGACAATTCTAAATATTTTCCTTTAGTCACCAAGAACTTTCCAGAAAAATCAATAAATAAGTTAGTTTGTTGGCCACCTCCCGTTACCACTCTTTTAAATAAGTCCTTTAAAGGAAGAAAAATGGCAAATACATAAGTAGGAAAGAAGAGCCGTAGAGGATCCATGGTGATCTAAAAACTAGGAAATCCATCCCCTTCCAATGACATCAGCTTTCTTTTAAAACGAAGTTCACAGGATAAGCAGTTCTGTGCTGCGCCATCCTGTGCAGACTCTCCACTGTTCAGACAACAGGATGTCAGAAGCCTCCCTTACTCATTTAAAAAAATATCTCCCGATTAGCTTTACATGCCTAGTTCTGGAACCATTGGTCTTCAAGTTGGAAGAGTCCTCAGAGATCATCTAATTCAATTCATTTACTCTACAGATGAAGACAAGAGAAGTAAAATGACTTACCAAGGCCACGCGAAGTGTTGAATTGTTTATCTCCTTAAACAGATGACAAAGACCTCAAAAGAGGAAACTGCCAAATAGTAAACCAGGGTCGTGATAGAGAATAACGACCCAAACGAAGAGATTAGGATCTGTGCTTTCTGACAACTTTTTAGAAGAAAAATGATTCGGACCATTTGCCCCTCCTCCTCCTCCCCCTGCCTCCCTCACACACACTGCTCAGTCGTAGCCGACCAGCTGCCCCCAGAGCCCTCTCCAACCCAGGTGTGGGCCTGTGAGGAGGGATGAGAGGCCAAAGAGGAAACAATGCGATAGGGGCAAAACGCAGGGTACCTGGTCTGTAGCTGAAACCGCGATTCAGAACAAATGACCAACTCCCTGGAGAGTCAGCTATCTATCAAATACCAACAGGGTGGTTACTTTCTATCGGAATCCACAGCCCATTGCAATGTGTAACTGCACGATACGTTTAGACCACAGCAGGTAAGAGTTTAATGGAGAACAATTCTTACAATGAAAGAAATGAAGGAGGGAGGGATGGAGGGATGGAGAGAGAGACAGAGAGAGAGAGAAAGACAGAGAGAGCCAGAGAGAGAGAGAACACCTTTTATCTGTTCATGCAGCCGCCTCATATAGGAACCTACTGTCTCTCAGCATTCCTGTTAAGTGTCTCCTTTTTAGGATTGGTCAGAAGGAGCTCGGCTGGTGCCTATTAGAATGGGACATGTTCTGGACAAATTGGAAGAGGCCTTTAGGAATTCTGAAGGGAAATGTTTGGAAGATCCTTTACTATCTCAGAGCTCTCTTATTAAATACTTATAACGAGATGTCTGGGATCCCTTACTTTCTGCCCAACCTATATTTCTTCAAAAAGTCTTAGTTTTCTTTTTAGGGCCAAAACATCCACCATGTTTTCTGAATGCACCAACCTTCAGTCTCCTTTGTAGTCCAAGCTGTATGTCCAAGAAACCAACAGCCCTGACTTTTGAAAGAAAAAAATTACATTTTTAAAAAAAGACATTATTGGTCGGGTGCTGTGGTTCACTCCTGTAATCCCAGCACTTTGGGAGGCCAAGACAGGCGGTTCACCTGAGGTCAGGAGTTCAAGACCAGTCTGACCAACATGGCGAAAACCCATCTCTACTAAAAATACGAAAATGGGCCAGGCGTGGTGGCAGGCACCTGTAATCCCAGTTACTCCAGAGGCTGAGGCAGGATAATTGCTTGAACCTGGGAGGTGGAGGCTGGAGTGAGCCGAGATCGTGCCATTGCACTCCAGCCTGGGCCACAAGAGCAAAACTCCATTTCAAAAAAAAAAAAAGAAAAGAAGAAAGAAAAAGAAAAAAGAAATTATTAAGCTATTAAGACCTTGTTTTAAGATAAATGTTTTAATAGAAGCAAAATATTAATTAAGGCAGTAAATATCCAACTACTGGAGTCTTCATCCTTTTGTCCCCTTCATTTCATGCAGCTAGGTTCTTAAAAGGAGATGAACTTCGTAGAAACAGCCAAGTTGAGGTGGCCGAATATCCAACCTTCCTCCACAGTATAATCTGTGGCAAGATACTTCACTGCTGGACATTATGACAAAAGTGACCACCAGAGATACCTAGATGTGCTTGTCATGTTTTGGAGTACGCTTCAAGGTAGTATTCCCTACAAAGTCGGAGGCATGAGTAGCAAACAGAATGTAGGGCATCAATCTGAGTAAACAGAAAACAAAAAGGTACCCTACAAATCCCCACTTTGAGTATAGCTGGGCCTCTTGGAATCTTGTCAATGATCATCCCAAAACACAGGTTGTCAAAACTACAAGAAGACTTAGAGATCATCTAGTCTAATTTTCACTTTTTTTAAATTCACAGGGATCCATAGAAAGGAAATGATTTGCCCAGAGTCGTACAACCAAAAAGTTGAAATTGGCCTTTCCATTCAATTCTTTTTTTCCATGGACTGAAATTCCACTTTTCCAAAATGCTTACCCATACGTTTACCCTATTTAATAGTATAAGGAACCCTGTAGGCTAGATGAGTATTAGCCCAATTTTCCAGACAAATTACTATAGAAGTTTACACCAAGAGTCACTGCCAGATCCAGAGTCAAAGTCACATCTCCTGAGGCAGAATCAGATATTCTACCTATTGGTGTCTGGAAACAATAATGTTTCCGCTGATTCAGTATCAGCATTTGCACTTTGTATATTATGATTTTTCTTTAGTATCTCAACAAATGAAACAAACACATGTTGTTTGGAGATCAAACAAAATACAAATAGTTAACCTGAAAAAATAATTTCAACACTGCATCCAGAAGTTGATTTATAAATTCCCTTCTGGACCTCACATCAGGTTTTGCTGTGGCTGGAAGTCCAACCCTGTGGGCTTTTTATTTCATAGTGAAAATTTAATACAAAAAAGAAGCTGCAATCACCTGGAATTTACCAAACAAAATGAATGCTAAACACTATTGAGCCTGTGGTCCAAGTACTATGTCCTTTGGGATACCTAAGGAGAACTTCACCAGGCAAGCTCAATAAACTCCATGAATGGGACCATTGTGGGATTTTTAACCATCTGCCATTGGACAATTCCAAACTACAACCACAGTCATCTGTGTTGATTAGACTCACACAAAATGTTTAAAGCTTAGAAGCAGGAAAAAATCAACAAACACAAAGGACAAACAAAAATGTAATGGTAGCTTTCTGAAGATAAATTTAGAGATAATGAACCAGACTCACTCCTCTTATGAATAAAAACATCACAGGTGGCCATAATTTGAATAACAGGTCCTTATAAGACCCCGTTAGAATCATTATAATTTATCAAGAAGTCTGTCTAAGTTGTTCATTGCAAAGAGATCTAGCTGTTGCAAATAAGTTTGTCAGAATCAGCCATTAACTAGACCTGTATATATTCCAACTATATTCCTCTCTGTTTGTGGAGGGGAATAAAGATGTTTCTTCAGATATAATCACCGTATTTCCTAGAAAATGCACCAGGGGAAATCAACATCCAAATCCACCAAAATGGAAAAAAATTGGTACGGATGGGATCATGTTTGGTCAAGTAACTGTTTTACATCAATTACAAACATAGATCCAGACATTGGTTGAAATATGGTAGTGAGATGAATGGTATGGATTATCAGTTAGGATGAGTGGCATTCTTAAATGCTCATATCATATAGCCCATAACACTTTTGATTAAACAATCAAATGCTGTCGCAAAAGTCAGCAATGCTTGTTTAAAAATTACTTAGATGAACCTCTAAGCTTTTTGAAAAAGTATTTATTTTAAACATTATTTTATTAAATTGTTAATTTAATAAAAATTGTATAGTTGACAAATCATAATTGTGAATATCTATGCCATATACAATGTAATGTTTTGCTATCTCAGACTTTTTAAAGAGAGGTTTTGGATAGCTCTGTTATTGGCATAATATCACAATTTAAATACAGCCACAAACACAATAACATATAAAACCAAAAATATATGAATGTATGCTTCCATACATTTCTTTGTTTCTCATTTCTTCAGCCATGGCTATAATGCAGGTCAAAACAGAAAACAAGATTAGAAAGCTAACACAGCTCTGCAGACAAAATCCAGCCAAATCTGTATTAGCACACAATGTTTTTAAGTCAAAGTAACCTGAAAAATTGGGGGGTGAGGGTGTGTGTGAAGTGGTCTTCTTGTCCATTTTTATTAACATTTATATTTGTTCAACATCTTTTTGGGTAGCTGATTTATTTTCTACCTGTATATTGCTCATGTGAATGCTTGACAAATCCGGAGAATTAAAAATGCTTTAAAAGATTCTAGTCAATAGTGACAGTGGAAAGTGATCAAGACCAGAGGGTTTTTTTGGTTTTTGTTTTTGTTTGTAACATTTGGATAGGAAAAGTGACAACAGTTGATAGCTGCCAAGTAAGAACTAATAATGGTGTCACTGAGAAGGCTTAAATGAAATCATTTTTATGGGGGGGTAAGTTACAAATAGAAAGTTCTTCAGCAAAATGTGGTATCACTATTAAAAACAAGACACAGGAAACTGACCAAAAAAAAAAAAAAGAAAGAAAAGAGCCATTTTTGTTTATAAGAGGAAAGAAAGTTTCACTGAGGTGGGGTCCAACTTCCCTAGCAATTAAAAAAGTCATTACTTTGTAATATTTATTTAAAGTGGCATACTACAAAATATTTTAAGCCATAATTTTATATTCCTTATTGTATGGCATTTTGCAGAAATAATAATAATGCCGTGAAGACAGAAACTTCTGGACCAATATTGAGAGTTTTCAAGCATTATTATTATTTACAGTAAAAGTAGCAAAAAGAAAATTTTGCCAGTGCATTTGAATTATCTCTTATAATACTATTTTAACGCAGATTAAATTTTTTTATAACAGGCAAAATAAAAGCTTTTTAAAGATTTATCAGGATCTTAAGCGTTGGTATTATTTCAGAATTCTTCAGTCAAAATCTGAAGAAAGGAATACCATTTAAAAGGTCTGAAAATATATTTTAGAAATAAAAACAATTTAATTTTTAAGCTTTCATTGATCTTGGCACTACTTTAAGAGACTAGAATACAGATTTTCTAATACTATGAAGTTTTTAAAAGTTAATTTAAAATTACATGCTAATAGATCTAACATCACCATTAAAAAAGTATTTAAATATCTAGTGAGTGAATAATAGTAAGCAGTAATAAAACAGTAAAATAACATTTTAGTTTTTATCTATAGCTCATATTCAGTAAGGTATCACTAGAAATTTTTTACCTAATCATCCTACTTTTATTTTAAATCAGAACCATAAGTATTTTTTTCTTAAATGCAGTTCATTATTATCAAGTTACTTTAAAAAAAAAATAAATCAAAGACTAATACTTGAACATTTAGATAGCAAATTCAGGAACCAACAGGGCTTATTCTTAACATTTCTCTTAATGTCGTCATAGTTCTATATTATTATTGTAAAACCAATCACTGTGCCTTCATAATGTCAATATGTCTAGACAAAAATTTAAAAAATGAAAAGGACTATGTTATCTGGGTGACGTCTAGCAACTGGATGTTTGTAAACGTCAGGTAGATTGAGCTGAGTCATGTAACCTTTCAGCACCTCAAAACTAAGCTGCCCCTCAACTTTTAAAACTGTGAGATTCATTAAGTAAAATAAATGTAACTATTTAGCTATGAGTTTAAAGATTCTAAAACTGTATTAAAATGTCCTTTGCATGGATTCTTTTTATGGGAGTTCCTATTTTCTGTGTAGTATCTTTTCTAACCTCATAAAATGCATAACAGTTATTTCCACATTAATGTAAATATTTAGTAAGATATTATTATGAACTACATTTTGAGTTACAATTTGCATCAAAGTTGTAATCAGCTGCAGCTGCTTCATTTGTGTAAAGGTTGAAATGGAAAGTTTGTAAAAAGTATTCTTATTTTCTTTCGAAAACATTACTTAAGGTACTATAAGTCTCAGATAAAACAAAAATACTCCTTTTCCTGAAACCATTGTTTTAGCATCTACTAAAAAAATAAAATGCAAAAAAATTTAATGTGCCATATAGTTTCTGTTTCTTGCTATTAAAACATTTATTTGTGTGTAAAACAAAAAATGCATTATTTTTATTGGCATTTTCAAGACCAGCAAGTGACTATGTAATATGTTCTAGAATCTATACTCTACATTTAGAATTATATACAAATGGAAGTAAATAGAAGGTTTATGTTCCAAACTAAAAATACAAAAATCTGAACAACAGAATACCAAATTACTGAAATGATTGGCGTTCAAAGTAAATTTGTTATTCTGCTTTACAAATCTAAAAATAGCTTAACTAAAATAATTTTTAAAATTTTATATTTAGTTAAGATTGCTTTTTGTTTTTAGCAAATGTTTTAAAATAGAATTTCTATACAGAATGTATAATTTCCAATTGTCTTACAAGCAGATATAATACTAGGTTTGAAAACTTCAATTTAAAAAAAATTAAAAATAAAAAAAGTCTTAAGCAATTAATACCATCTTAGTAACTCATTGCTTTTTGTGAAAATAAAACTTTTAACTAATAAAATTATTTCATCTTCCTTTCAATAATTCAAATACTAGTATTTCAAATATCAAGAATGTAAGCTGTTTTAAAAATATAAGAAGAGTTTTAAATGTTTACAGTAGTTTTATTATTAACTAGAAATATTTATGAATTAGAAATACTTCATATTAAAATTTAGAAATTGCCAAAAATTCCTTGTGAGAGAAAATAAAGAATCATGTTGGGTTTTAACAGTATCATATGTTAACTATTAGACCAGAGTTGTTTGTTTTGGTTTTTTAAACATTTTTATGAACTATTATAGACCCAGATATCAAGAGTAAGCTGACAATGAACTTCTATAGTTATTATTTTGCTTTCATCAAAATATTCCTACTTGACAAAAATCTAAACAACGTAATTTACAGGGATAGCATACTTTTTATATAATTTGATTGTTTCTTTTAAAATAAGGTTCAAATAAACATGTGGTAAAATGTCTCATATGCTTACAGTATATTACATATGATTCTTTAAAAATGTTTTAGTCCCATCTGCCTTTTAAAATAAATCAGTTGCCAAATTATATTTGTTAATAAAGTTTAGTTTTTCAGATTATGTCAGAATTATCTATTTTTACTTTAATTCTGAAAATACATAAAAATATAATTGTTTTTAGTAATTGCTAAGTAATTTTTTTACAATATTATGAGTTTAGCATTTAGTGATTATGACCAGTATGTTACCGCAGGCTTTATAAAAGCCTTATGTTAAGAGTTTAAAATATTTAAATATGCCCATCTTGAAAAGGCTCTCAAGTATTATAAAATTGTAATAAATGTTCATAAAATTTAAATTTGGAGAAAATTTAATGTTTGATTTTGTTTTCTTATATTTTGTTAATCTATTTTCACAAGGTTTAGGCTTTTTTAAAACATAAAACAGCCGTTTCATGTCTGGCATTTGGAAACATTGTTTTAATAATATTTTTATTTGTAAAACTGCCCTTTAAATTTTGTCTGTACTTGAACATTTATGTAGAGCAGTATTAAAATTAATGTGATTCTGGTAAATGTATACCACAGATCCATATTTGAAGAACAAATGAGATAAATTCTAAGCTCCCTTTTTATAATCATTTAACTATTCCTGGTTTAAATATTATGCTTCTAATTTTCTAATAGGACATATGACAGGCCTTGGCAGTAGTAATTTCTGGCATGAATGAATTTCAAATTTTATTTTAATTTCAATATCTGATATGTTTCATGGACTATTAACCTACTTGATTTTTACCTTGAAATTTGCTGCCCAGTTTAGTTTTATGTGACTATTTACTTTTTAAAGTTTTAAAAATATATTCATAATGGGTTTTCAAAATGTTTTCAAAAATCATCTACTTTAAGTTGACCAGATCAATATAATTACTTTTGAATTTCTGAACCTTTATATATTCATAGCTTGATTGTTATTTTAATTTCTATCAATGTCTACCCTAGTTTGTACTAGATACACAGGTAATAATTTCTTTCTTTATTTAAATTATATAATTCATAAGAATATATTAATGACACGTGAACTGAACTGCAAAGAATAACATTCAGTTTACAGATAGCTTAATGAGTCTCTTTTCTCTTGTGTTAAATCTTGTCATCTCATCTGAAAAAGAAAGGTACTTAGAAGATTAGTCTTCAGAATTTATTTATTTATTTATGTTTTGGAGATAGGAGTGTCATTACTAATGTAACGTTTGCATATCTTATAAGAATAACTTGATATTTTCTTGAAAGGATTCTCCAAGAGACTTTCTTTTCCTTCAAATTATACACATTTCATTGAAGTCGAATGCACAGAAAAACAAAAGTTCATGAAATTTCTCCCTGATTCAAATCCTATAGCCCTCTTCAAACTCACAGGGTGAAGTACAATTATCTGGTGAACTGATCAGTGAGGACAAACAAGTCAGGTAGCTCAGGCTGCTCAAATCTTCTTTTTTAGGGAGAAGATTTTATTTTTTTCCTTTGAATTATCTGAATAATTGCTTCAACTCTTCAGTTCGATCTGCATGTCTAGACAGGAACCTAGGCTGAACAAGGCTTGGGAGGACTATGGTTTTTGAAATTGTATTTTGGGTTTTCTTTTGTTTGTTTTTTTAAAAACTACATTTTGAATTGTAATTCTTACTATTTTCCACATGTAACCTCACTGATGGCTTGCATCTGAGGGCTTCCGGAAATCCTGTGACATTTTATGCAGTGGTGATCCAGAGCTGTACATACATATTTTCAAACTTACCAGGGCTTTACTTTAATTTTTTAAAAACCTCATCACAGATCTTCTTAATTTGGTACTTATAGGCAGGAAAATGTGAATTTCTGCCTTTTTTTTCCCCTCATGTTTTTATGAACAAATAAAAGTGTTTTACCCCCTTTATACAAAAATTTAAAAGTCAGAAATAAAAATGTTTTTGGGCCTTTAAAAATACATTGCTGAATTACTATTTAAATGTAATTCTTTTTAGACAAGAAAACTGAATGCAGAAATGGTTTAATCTGTTAAACATAAGATTTGTTCAATTATATTTTGCTGAAGCCTTTTTAAAAATTGCTGATCATTTCACAAGACAAAAAAAAACCCAGATTATTTTTTTTAAAGTCATGTTGTTTGAGGAATATGCAAAAAAAAAAAAAAAAAAAAAAACCTTAAGGCTTTACTTATCATTCTTTGAAATGGCCAATGGCTAACTAGAAAGAGTTAAAAATATGATTGAATCAGAAGCTGTAATAAATGTTAGCTGATTTCTCCAACAGTTACTAAAGGTATACTGATAAAGGAAGACTTTCATGGAATCCTGCATTTTAAGTCATTTTAAATTAATTATTTTCTCTTTCTCCAGATTAAAACGTAGAAAACAAAGCTTCAGTCACAAGATCTAAAAACCATACACCTGAATTTTGTTAACCAATTGGGCTTAAAACATTACTTGAGCAACATTATTTTTCCTTTTTGTTGATATTGTAATTGGTATTATTGAGGCCCACAAAATGGCTGTTGAAAAACTTCTTTTTGGCATCATAAATGGGACCTGTTAATCATTAATCAAGTTGAGATTTAAAAAAAAAAAAAAAAAAAGTTTTGACCATAAACCTTGTAGAACTGTAGTCACCATCGCTGTTAAAATTCATGTGGTTGCCTTTTGAAAATGGGTTTTTAATAAGCCCTTTTGGTTTGGGCTTACCTCGATTATGTATTCTTATAATCCCCCACACACAAAATTCCTAAGGGGATTAATTTCTTCATTTCTCATGTGTTGATTCCTTATTCATGCCCTCTTTTCTCTTCAAAGTGCATAAACCAGTAAAATCACGGGGACAGGAGGCTGGGATAATAAGTCTACAATATCATCTTTCCAAATAATTGCAAATTCTTAAAGAGCAGAAATAAACTAAAAAAAAAAAAAATGCAGATTCTATCAATTAGTTGTAGTTCTTTTCTTTATAAAATCTGGTTACCTTCCTTATCACTTTATCTATATATACCTCTTCTATTTATTCTAAAACTAATTCTCAATACTCTGATGGATAAAATGAAAGTGAGACTCCAAAGTCCAACTGTTTTTTTAAGTAAAAAAATTTTTTTATTTTATTTTATGTTTTGTAGGAATGGAGATCTTGCTTTAATTGCCCATGCTGGTTTTGAACTCCTGGCTTCAAGCACTCCTCCCACCTTAGCTTCCCAAAGTAAGACCTCAACTTTAAATAATAAAACCTATTATTGCGTAGTTGGGGGCCACAGAGTGTCTAGGAAGTCAACAGGGATCAGTAGGGATCTAAAAGATGTAACTCCTTATTCCCTACATGGGATGCAATTCCTTCACCTCTGTCATCCCGTCTCTCTCCCCAGGGTAATCCATCTCTATATTACCCTCTTGAATGACAGAGCCCGTGCAGCATTATGAAACCACTTCAAATCATTTAGGGTGCAAACCCTTTCCTATTTTTGGACAAAAGGGGAAAAGGCTGGTGCATCAGCTACATAACCGATTCTGTGACTCAGCCAAACCTGTGACAGGAGGCACTTTAGTAACAACTCAGCAGATGCAGATCAGTTAAGATAAGCTATAAGGATTAAGACCATTCAGTGTGGATTTTTTAGTGCAGCCTCAATTTCAGAAAATGTCATTCTTTTAGAGTAAAAGTAAATGATTAAACATGCACGAAGTGTGATGCATGTTTTTAACTCTGAAAACCTTTTTCTATCAACAGGCTTGTAATTTGGGAAAAAAGATATCCTTCAGCCCAAATATCTCCATTTCTAGTTGGAGAATTACTGCAACGAATACGTTTACGAATTTGGAAAATATTTGTTTCTTTGTTTTGACACAGGATCTCACTCTGTCATCTGGGCTGGAGTGCAGTGGCACGATCATGGCTCACTGCAGCCTCAGTCTTCTGGGCTCAAGTGATCCACTTCAGCTTCTGGAGTAGCTGGGACCACAGGCACTTGCCAACATGCCCAGCAAGCTTTTTTATTTTTTGTAGAGAGGGGGTTTCGGTATGTTGCCCAGGCTGATCTTGAACTCCTAGGCTCAAGTGATCCTCCCACCTCAGCCTCTCAAAGTGCTTAGATTACAGGTGTGAGCCGCTGTGCCCAGCTGAAAATATTTCTTTATCAGGGATATAAGCATGAAGTCCAAGTTTTCAGTCCCTAGCCTCCCAAAGGAGTTCAATGTCTGGTAACCACAGCATGGGTTTCCATTTCATGTTGAGACGTACTGAGTGACCACAGTCCCTTTGCTCTTGTTCTACCTCTTATTTATATTCATTTCTGTCTACACAACCCTAAAATAATCAGTCAATTCAATCCATTCCATCAGTACTATGGGAACTAGGAAAAAGCATGTCAGTTGCTTGACTCTGTCCAGAGGCATATTTGCACAAGAGACTCCATCTGGTTGGCCCATGCAGCCACAGCCCTCCTGCCAATGACTAAGGGGCTCTTGTTGACTCCCTGATGCAGCCAACCTTCATCCTTCTCTTCTACTTCGTGCACTACCTGCTAACAGTAAAAGTAAGATTAACTTGATATTGTGCATGCTTTATTGTGGTGGTGATTTAAGGAACATTGTGTCTCCTTTTCATAGCCTCTGATCCTCTTATACCCTACAAGTAAACAATACTTTCTACATTATTGGTAACCTACATTATTGTTCCTGGGAGTTAAGGCTGAACTTCTGTGCAGATGTCTTTATAACATAAGCAAATTAGCAAACCAGTGCAGCTCAGCTCACAGGTAACAAATGGACCAGAGTTCTCGTTGTCTTTTAGGCTGCTCAGCCTTCTAAAGACGGAATCAATGTAAAATAAAGTGGTCATCCATCCTGCCTGATTTATGTAACATATCATATTTGGTATTTCAATGGGATTCTGTCAAGAAAAATAAGGTATTCAGGAAATCTCATGTTGGTTTACACAGAACTAGTAAGCTCTGGTTTATAGGCATTTGAATGTACTTTTCCATGACCATGACATATAACTATTTCTTAGTTTTCTCTTTTCTTAAGTGATTTCATTATAACATGTTATCTGTGTATATGACTTTGGAGCTTTTACAAACATTATCTCTTTTGATCCTCAGTGTCAATAAATGATGTTATTATTAGCCCCTTTCAGAGTAGATGAGAGATCAGACTCTGAAGTCAGACTGATGAGAACTCGAATCTTTTTTCTCTAATTTCCTCACTGTGTAACACTGAGCATGCTTTATAGTCTTTCTGAGCCTCAGTTTCCTCA
Organism: Colobus angolensis palliatus; assembly: GCF_000951035.1. Taxonomy (NCBI): domain Eukaryota; kingdom Metazoa; phylum Chordata; class Mammalia; order Primates; family Cercopithecidae; genus Colobus; species Colobus angolensis. Next base: position 665,989 of record NW_012119710.1, on the reverse strand, counting down.
TCTATAAAACGGGGATGATAATACGGTTTACTCCATAGGGTTGTTGTGAGGTTTAAGTGAATAAAAGGCTGAATATAGTGGTTGGTACGTAGTAAATGCTTAATAATGGTGGTGTTTAAAGAAAAGGTAGATGAAACTTACAGACACTGAGAGGCCTGCTCTTGATGCAGCAAAGGCCAGGACCCAGATTTGCTGACTACAAAGCCAATGATAAAGTCTTTTCACTTGGTTTGCAATGCAGCTGCTTTAAAGTGACTCAGCATTGTTTCTAACTACCTTTATACTGATCAAACACAAAAGCAGCTTTCCCTTTTAACCAGTGGACTTCAAAACCTCCCATGGATGCCTTCACAAAAGTCAATGGACAACTGGGCCTTGCCCTGGTACAGGAAAAATGCAGCAAGGTTTGAAAAGCAAATAAAGGCTGATAAAAAAATATTCTACAAAGACGAGCTTCAGGAGTAACTCATTGCCCTCACAGGAAGATGTTCCAAGAAGCAAGTTGTTAAGTGAGATGCAGAAAGGTCTCAAAGTCTCGTTGATATATTTAGTCTGGACATTCTTAGCATACATGATCCAGTTATTCTGTTGGTTTGAAAGGAAAAGTGTGGCTGGGCGTGGTGGCTCACACCTGTAATCCCAACACTTTGGGAGGCTGAGGTGGGCAGATCACCCAAAATCAGGAGTTTGAGACCAGCCTGGCCAACATGGTGAAACCCCGTCTCTACTAAAAATACAAAAAAATTAGCCAGGCATGGTGGTGAGTGCCTGTAATCCCAGCTACTTGGGAGGCTGAGGCAGGAGAATCGCTTGAACCCGGGAGGTGGATGTTGCAGTGAGCCGAGATCACACCACTGCACTCCAGCCTGGGCAACAAGAAGGAGACTCCGTCTCAAAAAAAAAGAAAAAGAAAGTGCATTGGCTTGAATGCATAAGTGCTTAGGAACTTCCAAAACATAGATACCAATCTCTGTGTGTGTGTATATATATATATATATATTTCTGGCTGTTGAGAAAGGTTGTAAGTTAAATTCATTTTGGAACCATGGTTCTTTGAGTTTTCCAGTTAGGTTCTCTCCCTTGAGTTCTAAATAGGGTTGTCCTTAAAAACGAAGTCTCTTGTTACTTCTGCACATCTTTGCTCCTTAAGTGCCTTCTGAGTCACTTCAGTTTAATTTATTTGCCCTTTGTCTGCCTTCAGTGCATGTCTGAGCCCTATTGACGTTCATGTGGAATATGTTACATTCAAAGACAATAAAACTGTGGTCCTTTATTTTTAACTTTGGAACCAATAACAATCCAGCTTAGAAGTTGTATTTCAGGTCCTTGGTTCCTAAACTATGAAGTTTCTGTTTGACTTCTAGTTCCGAAATCCTCAGAAACTGATGATGATGTTTTGTAATTTCAAGCTCAGCATCTTATGATATGGAATTTTAAGTAGTTTCTGAGTGGGAGGCATACCTTGCCTTGTTTTGGGAAGAACTAAAAGGAGGGAAGACATGGGCTACAAATGTGGAAACTGAGCCAATATTTAATCGACCCTTCAGTAGGACATTTTTTGAGTTGGCCATTATTACCACGGATGACTCTGAAAACAATAGCTCCCAAATATTTAAACAAAAATGTACAGTGCAAGGTGGCTCAATTTCTTTGTTTGGTGAAATGTCAGTTGGACAATATCTTTAATATACAGAGTGTAAAAGAATATTTCTTCTTTTTATAGAAGGCATAAGTTGTCAAGCACCATCCAAAATTCTTCTTGAAATAATAAAAAACAGCATCAGTGTTTGAGATTCTTCTTCAATCAGGACAAGGAAAATAAAAAATTCTAACCCAGGATCTCTGAAGAAGACACGTATTTTTCATGTGTAAAAAATAACGAATATAAATAAATAAAGGCAAAGCTATCTTGTTGTTATTAGTCTTAGAGGAAAATTCCCTGGAACTTATGCATTTCTTTAGATTCTTTCTTCAACAGGAGACTCCTTCCAAAAAGAAAAGAAAACAACAATTATATAGAATAATTGCAGAACTGTGGTGACCAGAGAAAACAGACACCAAGTTTTTTGTTCTATAATAGGCCCAGGTAGATCTGTTCAAATCCAGGTCTTCCCAGTAAGTAAGATGTTACATTTCCAAAAACAAACACCACCTATTTTGTTCATAAACTATAATGTCTAATGCAGTTTCCTTAGATATTACAAATAAAATAGGATCTTCATAATACATGGCTCAGTCCACGTAAAAAGATACTTAGGGAGATGATTCACTAATCACGAACCTTGCAGACAGTAGAGGGAACAGACAATGGTACCTCCTGTCTGCAAGGACATGAGATTTTATGACCTGGGATGATTCCTATAGAACAGGCATTTGAAGGTCCACACTCGCTGCAAGGGGTGGATTCTGGCACCGCTTCTGACCCTGTTCACTGCTGTCTTCCTGCTGTGCGCTGGGTGACTCAGGGACTTGGTTTTGGCATACACAGACTCTCCTCTGAATTTCAAAGGCAGTTTAGTTCGACAGCCACTGAATTGAGTAGTTTGTGACTCAGGGAACAACTGTGTGGTGGCCAAAGAGAAATGATTTTGCCATAATAATAGCCTGCAATCTGCTATCTCTTTCTTTCCTGAAATCTCAAAGATCACAGGAAAAGTTCATCCTAAGGATATCTCCACTCTCAGCTAAAGATGTGGAAACAAACATCCTAGAAACACTCCATGCCTCTCATGTGGATCCGTATCTGCCCTCCCAATCTTACCATCCCAAAGTCAGAAGCGGAACAAGGCTGAAAGTCTCCTGGTGTGAATTACTAGTATTTCAGGGAGACAATGTTTTCCAACTCCAAAAGATGGGTCATCACAATTGTCATCATCTGGTTTCTCAAGCAGTCCAGACTAAGAAGCGAGGCACTGAAAAATCTCCCTGAGTCACTCATTAACTTTTGTCTATATTTGACAGTCACTTGACCATCAAAAGACAGTACTGGTGACTGAAGCTGATGAATGGAAGATGCTAAAAGAGCCCAGTATGAAAAATCGGTGGATCAATAGAGTGTGCATCTCTTTAATTGCCAAGCATCTCTCACCAGCACCAAATCCCAGTGACGTCTAGTTTAACAGAACTTATCCCGGATTTTTGTTCCTTTTTCTTTATTATTTATTTATTTTTTTTTACTTGAGACAGAGTCTTGTTCTGCCATCCAGACTGGAGTGCAATGGTACAATCTTGGCTCACTGCAATCTCCGCCTCCCGAGTTCAACTAATTCTCCTCCCTCAGCCTCCTGAGGAGCTGGGATTACTGGTGCCTGCCACCATATCCGGGTAATTTTTCTTTTTTTTTTTCACTTTGGGCACAGAGGAGTGGTGTGGGAGACAATAACAAGATGCTTCTCTAATATGAAGGCAGCATAGAGGTTAAAAATGTGGATTTTTTGGATGCAGATCACCTGGGATCAAATGTCAACTTCTGCCTATTAACTATGGACCTTGGGCAAGTTATGCCATCTGTTTTATAATCTGTAAAATGGAGATAAAGCAGGCACCTGCCATAAAGTGCTGTTGTGAAGATTTAATAAGTTAAAATATGTGAAGCACTTAGAACAATGCCTGGCACATGACAAGCATTCAACATTTTAGCTAATATTATAAGAGTTTATATATTTTTTTAAGTTTTAAATGACTTTTACGCTGAATATATATATTTTTTTCTTTTTTCTTTTTATTTTTTAGATGGAGTCTCACTCTATCACCCCAGACTGGAGTGCAGTGGCGCTATCTTGGCCCACTGCAACCTTCACCTCCCAGGTTCAAATGATTCTCCTGCCTCAGCCTCCGGAGTAGCTGGGATTACAGGCACACACCGCCACACCCAGCCAATTTTTTTTTGCATTTTAGTAGAGACGGGGTTTCACTGTGTTGCCCAGGCTGGTCTGGAACTCCTGAGTTCAGGCAATCCACCCACCTTGGCCTCCCAAAGTGCTAGGAGTACAGGCGTGAGCCACCGTGCCCAGCCTGCTTAATATAATTTTAAAAAGTAAAGGTTCAGACCGTTCCAGTGTGTCTTCTCTTCTTTTATATTTGCTTGATGTCTCTTTTCCCCCTTCTCCTCATTTTCTCTCACTGTTACTCTCACTTACACAAAGATACAAAAACAACCAACCACACTTAAAGGAAAAGCATTACACTAGAGTTTGTAAGCAACACTTTGAATTACAAACATTGCCGTGGCCACGCTTTTCGTCTATAAAATACATGTAACTTCGCATACCTTTTCAGAAATATCTCATTTCTCAAAGGTAAATTGATAGCCATCTAACAGAGAAGTATGAAGTATTGAACATAAATTATTAAGTTATACTAGAGACTTCCACTTTCAGCTATGATGGGGTAATTAGTACCAGACTAGTCCTCCTTCTATAAACACATGTAAAACTGAAGTAAAAGTTTTCACACTTTAGACAACTATCAGGGGAAAAATGTGACCCCTGAGAAAAGGAAAACACATTATGTCAGCACATAATCACCTTGACATTTCTGCCTGGAAGCACCTTCTGTGGTGTAGAAATGGGTAGCTTAAGCAGAGGACAATGATCTCTCAGAGCTGATGAGGTAGAAGTTGGAGTTTAAGGTTGCTGAGGTGGCTGGAATTTGTGTATTGGGCACCAGAGAGAAAGAGCTGTACATAGAGAGAGTTCCAGAAATATGCATAGAAGTCTTCTTGAATCTTTAGTTGAACACTAAACCGTGCATGCACAGGACAAGAATCTGTGAGCCCTAGCAGAGAATACTTACTAAGAAACTGTGAGGTTCCAGAAATTACACAGGGCAGGAAGACATTGGAGTTCTGACCAGCCAGAAAAGAGAGAGCTCATTGAACATATTGGGCATTTAATTGAGATCCCCAAAAGGCAGATCTTATGAATAGGGCTATTCTAGTTCAAGAATAAAAGTTACTCTATACCCCACCTACAAATTTTAAAATCAAACTTCAAAGGATCAAGGTAATTGTGAGTAAAGTCATCACCTGACAGAATAAAACTCAATACTCTTCAAAGGAAGATGAATAAATCCAGTTTTGCAAATTGTAGAATCTACAATGCCTAGTGCACAATGAAAAAAATCACTGGCTGTGCAAAGAAACAGACCCATAACCAAGGGGAGAAAAAACAATAAAAAGAAACAGACCCAGAGATAACACAGTTGTTGGAATTAGTATTTAAGGATGTTAAAATATGTCAAGAACTAAAGAAAAAAACCAGACATAATAGGTGAAAAAATGAGAAATATGAGCACAGAAGTAGAAATTATAAACAGGATGAAATGAAAATTTTAAAAGAAAAAATTATGATATCTAAAAGTAAAAAAGTCTATTGAATGGGTTTAACAGCAGCTTGGACACTGCAGAAAAGACCAAAGAAAATAAAGCACAGAAAGTTAAAAGTCCTAGGGAACTGTGGGATAATAAAAAATGGTCTCAGGAGAGAAAGAGAAATTGAAAAGTATATGAAGACCAAATGACAATTTCCCCCTATATTTGATGAAAAAGATCAGCCCGCAGATCTAAGAAACTTAACAAACCTCAAGAAGTAAAAACACAAACACAACACCAAGGCACATTGTAGTCACATTGCTAAAATCCAAAGATACATAGAAAAATCTGAGAAAGGGACAATAGAAGTGCTGTGGGAGAAAAAAAAGAAAAATCTTGAAAATAACCAGGCACATACATACAGAGGAACAACAATATAATTATTGATGACTTTTTATCTGAAACAATGAAAGCTAGAAGACAATGGAATGACATTTTTAAAGTGTTGAAACAAAAAGAAAAACTTATTGAAAATTCTATATCCAATGAAAATCTACTTCAAAAACTGAATACAAAATAAAGACTTTTAAAAGATAGCCATAAGCTGAGATAATTCATCACCAGCAGACCTCTATTATAAGAAATGTTCAAGGAAGCCCCTTGAAGCAGAATGAAAACTGCATAAACAAAGGAGTGAAGAGCATCGTAGAAATATGTGGCTCTCCTTAAAAGTAATTGTGTAAAAGTGTGGCTTATAATATATGCAGAAGTAAAATATACTAAAAAATCACATTGTCAAATTCTTACAATTAAGGTAAATGGAATCATATAAATTCATTGAAGGCGGCTGGACATGGTGGCTCATGCCTGAAATTCCAGAACTTTGGGAGGCCGAGGCGGGCGGATCACCTGAGGTTAGGAGTTTGAGGCCAGCCTGACCAACATGGTGAAACTCCGGCTCTGCTAAAAATACAAAAATCAGCTGGGCGTAGTTGTGGGCACCTGTAATACCAGCTACTTGGGAGGCTGAAGCAGAAGAAGCGCTTAAACTCAGGAGGCGGAGGTTGCAGTAAGCTGAGATCATGCCATTGCATTCCAGCCTGGGCAACAGAGTGAGACTCCGTCTCAAAAAAACATAATTCATGGAAGGCTACAATGAGTAAGACTGCGAATAATAATTCATAGGCCAACTGGGAAAAATAAGAATAAAAATTAAAATAAGAATAAAATAAAGTTATCACTTTTCAATTGGTCTCCCTGTTTACATTTTTTACCTTTCTTCAATCCATCTTCCACTAGCAGCCAGAGATGTTTTTAAGCATAAGTCAGATATATAATTCATGGGCTTTTTTTGTTTGTTTTTGTTGTTGTTGTTGTTGTTGTTGTTGTTTTTTGAGACAGAGTTCCCCTGTGTTACCCAGGCTGGAGTGCAATGATATGATCTTGACTCACTGCAACCTCTGCCTTTTGGGCTTAAGCAGTTTCCATACCTCAGCCTCCCAGGTAGCTGAAATTACAGGCATGCACCACCATGTCCTGCTAATTTGTCTATTTTTAGTAGAGCTAGGGTTTCACCATGTTGGCCAGGCTGGTCTTGAACTCCTGGCCTCAAGTGATTTGCCTGCCTTGGCCTCCCAAAGTGCTGGGATTACAGGTGTGAGCCACTGTGCCCGGCCAAGGATATCATTCTTTCTTTTTTTTTGAGACGGAGTCTCTGCTGTCGCCCAGGCTGGAGTGCAGTGGCCGGATCTCAGCTCACTGCAAGCTCCGCCTCCCAGGTTCACGCCATTCTCCTGCCTCAGCCTCCCGAGTAGCTGGGACTACAGGTGCCCGCTACCTCGCCCGGCTAGTGTTTTTGTATTTTTTTTAGTAGAGACGGGGTTTCACGGTGTTAGCCAGGATGGCCTCGATCTCCTGACCTCGTGATCCGCCCGTCTCGGCCTCCCAAAGTGCTGGGATTACAGGCTTGAGCCACCGTGCCCGGCCGGATATCATTCTTTTACTTGAAACTCTCCAATGGCTTTTTTATTGATCTGGAATTAAAACCAAATTCTTGACTGGGGCTAATAAGGGCCTAATGAACGTGGTTCCTGGCTACTTTTCCAATCTCTCTATACTTAGGCTACACTGGCCTACTGTCCCTCGAATATGCCAATCCTAGCTCTGCTGCATGGTCTTGATGATTACTGGCACACTCTTCTTCCAGATCTAGACATGGCCAACTCCATCTCTCACTCAGTCCCAGGGCAAATGCTACCCACTCTGAGAGGCCTCTCTTGACCACCCTATCTAAAGTAGCCACATACTCTGCCCTTCTTCTTAACACTCTTTCACTTTAGCCATTTTCACTTTCTTCATTCCCTAATGCAGTCTGTCATTTTCTTATGCATCATCTTCCTCTTTCCTCCTTTACAGGCTTACGCCTATAATCTCAGCACTTTGGGAGGCCAAGGTGGGTGGATTGCCTGAGCTCAGGAATTTGAGACTAGCTTGGGCAACACGGTGAAACCCCGTCTCTATTTTACCTCTCTTGTTCACGGCTGTCTCCTCTTTGTCTGGAGCAGTTCCTGGCATATGTTAGACACTCATTATACCTTTGCTGAATGAACAAATGAGCCCCACTCTGACAGACTATATATATCTTGCTTGAGTTGCTATTGAACCAGCCTACTCCTGGGTTGGTCCATACCAAACCCAGACTTTCCCACAGATCCCAATATACATTTCAAAGCAAGAAAATGCAATTGTATTAAATATTATGTGCAATATATTTATTAAACATCACCTAAGTACCCACTCAGTGGATGCAAAGAATAAGATAAGATTACTACCCAGAAGGACTCATAATTATAAAGAGGAATAATAATAACTATTATTGTTATAAAAAACCCAAATTATAAAATACCTAAAATTTCATAAATACAGCTTTCAAAGTACTTTGCTATGAATTACATCATTTGACACCAAAGGAGTGACCATCTTTTCCTATCATCATTTTCAACCAGAAAGGAGGCAAAGGAAAGAAGATAGGAGTACCCTGATATAGAAGAAAGAACATTTGGAAATTTCTTAAAAGACCTATGCTCATCCCTTTCAAAAATAATGATAATGAGAATAATAGTAACTACTATTTGCTGAGAAACTACTATGAGTCCAAGCAAAAAGAGACTATGCCATACAGTTCACTCAAAGTCAGTATACAATGATGTACCAGTTCAGTGACCTTGGGGAAGTAAACTAATCTCTTTAAATCTCAGTTTCTCATCTCTGAAATGGTGAAAATTTGCATGATTGTTGTCAGAATCTGAGATAATGTATTATGGGTAGCTGGTATGTGACAGGAACAAAAAAAATCACTATTGTTTTTAATAATCACCCCACACCAGATCCTTTAGAGGCATCTTGACAACAAAGGCAACTGGTGGCTCCAGCCCCAGCTGTCACCTGTGCCTGACCAGAGCTATTTTGGTTGCTGGGGAGATCTATATACTTGCTAAGCTAGAATCAGTGAGGCTCCAACCCAGTCTGGAAGTCTGCAGTTATGAAGGATTAAGATAAAAAAAAACTAGCAACTCTGCTAAACATAAATTTTATACAGTAAATTCTTAATTGTGTATTTTACTCACTTACAAATTAATGTCTGCTGCTGCAGAACTGACCCTGCACAAGTGCTCATCAACCAATCTGGAATTGGGGAGAAGGAGGGCTTTGCAAAAGAAATGTCATTTGCACCAGACCTAGAAGGATGGGTAAAATTTACCTGTGGGGTAATGAGATCACTTCTATGGGATGAGTAATTCAAAAGCACAGGATAACACAAAATATCTGGGATTGTACCTACATATTTTTAAAGTAGTTTTACTTTTCTGGCACTTCATTTTATTGTTGTTATACCTTTTTAAAAATGATATTAAAAGAATTTACATTCCCAGATTGTCCACCGATAAAATATATAAAAGATTTTTGGGAATTATTTGAGGTGTCAGGAAGAAAACAGGCTGGATTCACGGTTTGATATAGTATATACCAAATAGGCAGTCTGCATGCAAATAACAGAAAATTAAATGCACTGGATTTTAGAAAAGTCTGAATTTCAAACTCTTAGAACACTGAACTTCCCTAATGAACTTCCAAGAAAATGTGCTCACGGTCTGCCAGGTGGCAGTCTCTGGAGTGCCAAAAGGATGCCTGCAAAAGGAAAAACACCATGTTCCTCTTGAAGATCTTATATATTCCCCGGGTATTATCTATAGATGAGAGATTGAGGAGTGGATGCATACTCAGTATGTTCATGCAGGTCCACACACACACATTCCACTGATGGATACGGCAGGGATTAAAAAAAATATATCATTTTGTGGAGGGCATTAGTTTAAATATACCCAAGAACAAAAGATCTCCCCTGCTGCTTATGGTTCCCCCCAAAGTATCTTGTACATCTTCTTTCATGAAGTGGAACCCATCTTTACTGAGTTCCTACCATCTACTAGTATCACATATATCCATGACAATGAGATAGGCATTATTATCTCCATTTTGCATATGGGGAAACTGAAATTCAGGCCACTCAATTGGTGTCAGAGCCAGAGTTTGAATCCATGTTTTTCTGGCTCCCCTAAGCTTCCTTCTAAGTACCTTGACTCCTATTGGGCTAGTGGTCTTAAACCAAGACTCCTACTAAGCTAGTTGTCTGAAACCACAAATTGGGTAGCAGTCAGATACAGTACCTGGCATTCTGTCTGGACCCCTATCTGCTCACCGCCCTGCCTTATTAAACAGTGATCATTAATCACCAATTACATGCCTAACATTGTGTCAGACTCCGGGAATATGCAGATACATACGATATAACTGGTTTAAAAGATCCTGTGATGTAGTAAGAAACTCATAGTTTTATGCTGGGTCTCTACGGTACCATTTTTTAAACTATATTTATATTTGAATCAACATAAGTAAACAATAATGGAATAATTCAAGTGACTAAAAGGGAAAAATATATTCAGAAAGAAATCCTTTAGGGAAAAGGGGTGGGAAAACCATATTCCAAATTTCTCTTCCTGGTAATGATTAGAAAACGTGACGCCCCTCATTTTATCCCGCCTTAACCCTTGCAGAAAAGCGCAGATGAAAACATGAATTAGGTAATCATTGGCATAGATTTAACTTTTCTGGATCTTGTTTTCCTTATGGGACTAATAATTTATGCTCTAAGTCTATCTCAAAGTTGCTAATGAGGATCACATCAAACTCTCGATGATAGAAGCCATGTAGTACAAGCCTCTCATCTTATAAATGGAGAAACCAGTTCCAGAGAGGGAAAGTGACTTGCTTCACCTGGCAGAGATAATTAATGGCAGATCTGGGATTAGAATCAATGACTCCTTGCCAAGTTGGGGGTCCTCTTTCTTTATCAGACAGGGCATAGGATCTGCTGGAGATTAAATATATGCACAGTGGCTCATGCCTATAATCCCAGCACTTTGGGAAGCCAAGGCAGGAGGATCACTTGAGCTCAGGAGTTGTAGACCAGCCCGGGCAACATAACAAGACCCCCACCCCATCTCTACAAATAATTAAAAAATTAGCCTAGCATGGTGGCACACACTTATAATCCTAGTTACTTGGGAGACTGAGATGGGAGGATTGCTTGAGTCTGGTAAGTTGAGGCTGCAGTGAGCCATGATTGCACCACTGCACTTCAGCCTGGACAACAGAGTCAGATCCTATCTTAAAAAATCACATATAATTTTTACATATTATGTATAAATATTTTATATAAATATTTTGTATTTTTATAAAATTATATACTATATATAATATATATACTAAATTATATTCATCATAGCTTACCTGTATAAAGATTTTTCACTGTTCTAAAAAGGAGATGGGCATGTTGGGCGTGGTGGCTGATGCCTGTATTTCTAGCACTTTGGGAGGCTGAGGTGGGCAGATCATTTGAGCCCAGGAGTTCAAGACCAGCCTGGACAACATGACGAAAACTGGTCTTAACAAAAAATACCAAAAGAACCCAAAATCAACTGGGCATGGTGGTGCATACCTATTGTAGTCCCAGTTACCTGGGAGGCTAAGGTGGGAGGATCATCTGAGCCCAAGGAGGTCGAGGCTGCAGTGAGCCATGACCACACCACTACACTCCAGCCTGGGCGACAGAGTGAGGCCCTGTCTGAGAAAAAGAGGCAGAGGAGGTGGTTGTGCATATGTTATCTCAGTTTTGAGATTCTAAACCTCAGAAGGCCCCTACGAGGCAGTAAGGGGAGATACTATTACTCCCATTTGGAGGCCTTCGAAGAGCCTCACAATTTGGAACAAGTTTTCTGAAAAGCAATTTGGCAATAATTTAGTCTAAGAAATAATTAGGGATGTTCACAAAGATTTAGCGACAAATATTTTCATTGCTGCATTACCTACGATAGCCAAAAGATTCTAAATTGAAAATTTTCCAACAAGAAGGGATTGGTTAAATACATCATGGTACAAGCATATATTGGAGTTCTACTCTAAAATTACATTGTAGTGAATAAATATTACATGGAAGACTATCCTCAATTTAAGTGAAAAATACATAAAAGAGCCTGGTTTTGTAAAACAAACAAACAAAATGCACAGATGCACACAATAAGATATTATCTCTGGGTGGTAGGATTATAGTTATTTTTCCTCTCTTTGATTAAGCATACTTTCTAATTTTTCTCCAAAGAAAGGGCATTGATTTTTAAATTAAGGAAAGGTTATTACTTCCCTTTTTTTCGAGTCAGGGTCTCACTCTGGTCGCCCAGGCTAGAGTGCAGTGGCATGATCATAGCTCACTGCAGCCTTGACCTCCTAAGCTCAAGTGATCCACCTCAGCCTCCTAGGTAGCTGGGACTACAGGTGCCTGCCAGCACACCTGACTAATTTTTTGTATTTTTAGTAGAAATGGGGTTTCGCCATGTTGCCCAGGCTGGTCTTGAACTCTTGGTCTCCAGCAATCTGACCGCCTCAGCCTCCCAAAGTTTTGGGATTGCAGACATGAGCCACCGCAGCTGGCCTTATTTTTACTTTTCAAAAATGTATATATTCCTCTTGAAGGAACCATCACTTCATCTTCCTGATGGTCCATCTGTCAGCATGAACCTCAGTTAAAGTCCAGACAGGAGCTATGCACTCAGGATGTACTGAAATGTGTAGGGTTTGCTTCCCCTACATGGAACAGTCTCAGATCAGGGTGCTGTGAGTTGTCATGACTGCATCTTACAGCCTTTCTATCTACTATCTCAAAACCAGTTCTTCCATCACCGTCAACGTCACTCCTAACTTCTAGCCCACAGCTTCTAACCTGCAGTGAGCCAAGAAATTCGGTAATTAAAACTTAGAATAATTTATAAAAGAAAGGCATGTGAAAGTCATTGAGAAAGTATATAGTGCTACACAAATATGTGATACAATGACCGTTATATGCCTTTTATATTTTTAATATGTGTATTTCTATTTATATTATTATGCTTCAGTTTCCTCATCTGTGAAGTGGGTATGTTATTAGTTCCTACCTCATATGGTTATTGTAAAGATCAAATAAGTTATTATTTGTAAAGGTGTTTGGACCAGTATTTGGCACATATAAAATAGTGAGTGTTTGCTAAAGAACACACATTTAAAATATTAGGATAAAATAAAAGCACATGGGTTCTGAACCAGTGCTTGAGTGGCTTTTGTATGAGTAAAGTAAGTGCTTGAGCTTAACTGAATGGTCTATTTTCTTTTCTTGGAAACTTTGATTTACTTTGTGGTTCTCGGGCATTTATACTAGGAGGTGTGCTACACAGTACACACACACACACTCAGGAGCACACATGCCAGCACACCCATCATCTTCCCTCCTTTCTCTTCTCTCTCTTCCATGATCCCTGTCATAGTCAAAAATTCACAAAGGGAAGCAAGACAATTTAGGATATAATATCCTACTTAGAACATTTCTATAATGAAGCAAAAGGTCTCAACACTATAATTAAGATAGTCATATATACTATATGGAATATACTCCTATCTGAACTAAGCACTTTACATATATTAATTCATTTAACTTCCACAACCATTATCTGAAGTAGTGACTACTGGGATTTCCATCTTGCAGATACATAATGCAAGGCCTGGAGAAGCTAAATATCTTGCCCCAGATCACACAGACTGCTCACATTGACTCCCAATGCCATGCTGAAAAGGTATGTGTTTTCAAGTCATCCAATTTTCATGTGGGTGCCTGTAATTCTCTAGAAGGGGCACAGACAAGAATGCATATTGATTGCTTGGCCTCACATTGGAAGGCTCTAGTGGTCCCAGTTTGACTTCCTCTCCCTTTCACATAGAGCACTGCCTACCCTAATTTGCTTAAAGAGTCAATGGGGATATGGGAAACTTCTCCAGGGACTCCTGCTTAGAGCTCTGCACTAGGAGGGAGAAGTCCTATGTTTGAGTCCTGTATCCTGATTCTTCATTGCTGGGTGAATGCAGTGATCAAATTTAAAGTCCTCAAGTGTCAAACTCTTTATATTCAAAGCAAAGACAAAGACAGTTGGGCTCGTTGTGAGGGCCAAATGCACTAATGTTTGAGAAAGTATCTTATAAATCCTAATGAACCACATAAATGGGTAGCATGATTGTTCATTAAAGAAAGTTCCCCTGAGATCTTCAGCTATAATCACATAGTAATCACTGACTCCACTTCCACAAAATGGCAGCCTTAGCTATGGCCCTGCTTGCAACTCAGGGAACCCCGAAGTAGGGCCACTTTAGGAGTGATGTGCCCAGGATAAGATTCCACTAGGATGCAGGTGAATTGTCCCCCATATCTTGAAACACCTGATCTCCAGAAATATGCTCGAATTGTAATGATATGAGTACAGTCGGACATCAGGAAGAACTTCACTAAGTAGATTGCATTGACTAAATATGACTATACTACTCCTTTCATGAGAAGCCCCTTCGTGGAGATAGTCACAAATAGACCAGGCCCTTCCCCCTTGAATATGTTAGGAATTGACCTGACTAGAGGCAGATGTCAAAGACCTCAAAGGGTCTTTCCTACTTCTGTCCTGCTAGGATGTTGTAGCATTAGAGTTCTTTGCTCTGTGTTGCCAATCATCCTCATTTAGATACTCTGGGCTCCTCAGCCATTAGATCAGCTGTATTCACAACACGAAAGGCAACTCTTTAAGACTGTCTAATTTCTTTGCTGTATTTTCTAACACACATACTCCCCAAAGAACGCATGCCCACTTTTTATCTCAGAATGCAAGGAACTGTGGCACACAATTTATCAGAAAAAGTCTGTAATTTTTACTTATAACGATAATAAATTATTTATGTTTATATAGCACTTTCTATCCTCTGGCATACTCTGTTTTGTTAGATCTCAGAGCAACTGTTGATACAGATAGGCAATTATTATGGTTGATATTTTACAGAAGACAAAACAGAGACAAAGAGGTTGAGCAAGTTACCTGAGACAACACAGCCTGTTTAGTAGCTGAGCTGATACTTGATCCAGAACTTTTTTTTTTTTTGAGATGGAGTTTCACTCTTGTTGCCCAGGCTGGAGTGCAATGGCATGATCTTGGCTCATCACAACCTCCGCCTCCTGGGTTCAAGCGATTCTCCTACCTCAGCCTCCTAAGTAGCTGGGGTTACAGGCATGCGCCACCACACATGGCTAATTTTGTATTTTTAGTAGAGACGGGGTTTCTCCATGTTGGTCAGGCTGGTCTTGAACTCCCGACCTCAGGCGATCCACCCACCTCGGCCTCCCAAAGTGCTGGGATTACAGGCATGAGCCACTGCGCCCAGCCGAATCCAGAACTTTTTTCCGCCACTCACAGAAAAAAATCCCCTGTCATTCCATGGACCACCTAAGACAGAAATGGGAAGGGAAGGAACAAAGAATTCCAGTCTAGTGCCCACATGGCTCTTTATCCTTCCAGTTCCCAGAAATCCTGGGGAATTATCTCTAGTTACCTAGACTGCTTTTGCTGTAGCAAGACATTCTGCCCATTCTGACCCCAGAAAACCTGGCCAAGTATTACTCTTGCTACCTGGGAGTCTTCCAAACACAGCAGCTCCCAACAACAAATCCTCATATCTTCTTGCAAAAAGGACGCTGTAACTCTAGGAAGCCCGTTACCACTCTGCCTTAAAACTCAGAGTTAGCAGGCAGTTGTAACTTGACTTGTAATAAATAGAAAATATAAAATTGTATCATTGTAGAGTACATAGTAACTACTAAGACATGATTGAAAAATTTCTCAATTTTAGGCAATTTTTAAATCACATTTAAGAGGTAGAAGGAAGGTCACATAACTATATTCAAAAACAGAAAGTTCAAATTCTTATTGTGGTGTGAGCTGGTATGCATCCCAGATCCAAGAGGCTTGCGTGGAATCACAGCATTAGACTAAATCATTAGAAGAATCCTGCATTTGATGCCAGTAATGGATTATGATGGAAACCTTAGCTTTGGCTATTTTTCCCATTTTTGTGTTTTAGTTTTTTACATCATTATTTTATTAACAACAGCAGCTGCCTTCAAATCGCTTTTGTGGCCCTTAAAAAAATAAAAGTACATTAAAAATCACAAAAACAAGCTAAAGCACACATTTTCAGATAGGTCTACACTGACAAAATAAGAAAATTCCAACAATTAAATAAAATGAAGCTTTCATCATACAAACCCACTAATGCTAGTGCAACATTGTCCTCCTTTATAAAATAAAGAATATCTAGCTTAACTGAAGATTATTTGCCCAGAAAACTTTGAGCATCACAAATTAAACAACTGTCAACCAAAATAAATATCTAGTTGTATATGATAAATTCTGAATAATTTGAAAGAAGAGAAATAAGAAATTATTGAATATTCATAATTATGTTTTATTTTTAAAGAATACATTTTGTTCAGGTACAGCGCATATTATAAGGTAAATATATCTGGGAATTAATAAGAAGAATGAACCATGTAGTTGAAATATTACAATCCAAAATAAGCCTATGTTACATAATGATGACTTTTAAACACAAAAGCTCCATTTCATTTATTTCAAATATTTCTCTAACAGCATCACAATTTTTAAATATTGGCCACAAAATTGTCAGGTTAGTACATCAGTAATATGTATTGTTCTGTATTAACAGATTATATCTACATTTTAAACGGCAAATTTGGATTAAATTCTGATATAACTCTACCACTGAGCTAAGAATAAATAATGAAAAATACTGGTCTGATCCCTTCAAAGGAATTTTTTATTAGAAATGAGATATTAAAATAAAGTTTTATGTAAACTTAATATAGCATAATTGGGGCACAGATTGTACGTGATCCAAGAACCAAAACCTCAATCAGCAAAAACCAAAAACAAAACAGAAACAAAAGAAGCTTTTATTTTTTAAGAGTGGCAATGGAATTTCAAAATATAAATTAATAATTATTCCAAATTCATTTCTATAACCCGTCACTTACAACATTTTTCTTCAAGTTAGCCAACAAATACGTGTGCTTTAGCAATCCCAGCACACACATGTCTCCTTCCGTATCAGGTCTTCTACTTAGAATGATTTTTTTCCAAATTAATGTAATTCCTTCATATTTTTGAGAAGAGACCAAAAAATGCAGGACCTCAACCAGGCAAAGTGCTTGGAAACCATACACAAAAAACAAATTACAACCTGAAGTTTTTTTTTTTAAATAATGTGGTTAATAAAAATAAAATCACATCTATAGAGCACTTTTCATTCAAAAAGATTTCAAATTCACCAAACTAAGATTTGCTTCACTCATTACTGATGTATGTTCACGCCTGCAGAGAAAATATGGAATTTGATTAACAGCAAAAGTGCACTTCAGATATTACTGTCCTCTGAACCAAGAAATAAAAAATAAAGTCTCAGGAGAAAACATTAAGTGGAGTCAATTTGCAGCTGTACTTCCTTAAATTCACCCAACTAGTATTCTGCCAGTTTTGATGTGTGCAACTTTTCTGCATCATTTTTCCAGTGTTGGAGCTGGGTGGGCACAAAGCCATGCACAATCTCACATCCAGCCTCCCTGTGCCTGGAAAATAGCTTCCTGGAGGCTTTGATGATGAGAATCTTGTCTTTGAAATGAAACAAGCTATCCAGGATGCATCGTAACCCTGACCTTTCATATTAGTATTGAGCCTAAAGCCTAGGCCAGAGAGGAAATGATCACTTCTGCTTGACAGGGGGACACTCAGGCCCAGATTCAAATTTCTACCTCAATCTATGTTCCTGTGCTGTTTCTCACCCACCTCTTGGTACATAAATCCACAATTACAACAACTAAGATGATACAGCTGGATTACATACATTAACTCAAATAGCCTAGAGCTAATCCTCTTCCAGGCCTCGCCTATTGCCCTTAAATAGCATAAATGCCTTTCAAAATAAAAATATCTGAGGCCTGTTATTCATTTATCTGCTTATTTATTCAACAAAAATGTACTGAGTGCTGTTATGTGGCAGGAGCTGCTACAGGCAGTGAAGACATAGCAGTGGGGGATAAAAAAGAACCCCAAATTCCTGCTCTCACGGAGTTTACATTCTTCCTCAAATTGTTGTCTCCCAAGACTACACTGAGAACACTCCGCAAATTAATGAGTTGTACAAAAGGACCAAATTTGTGTGCGTACATTATTGGAACAATAGATTCACACTGTACATTGATTCTAAAAGGTTCTTGTGTTTTTAAAGACATTACCTCCCACTCCCAAGCTGTTATTTCACAGAAGTGAAAATGGGGGACTTGGGGTGGGGTACAAACTTTGTATTTATACATCTTTGCATTATTTAACTGGTTACAATTAGTATGCATTGATTTTATAACAAAATATAACTCCATAAAAAATTTTAAAGTGTATATCGGCTCCTCAATATTCCTGAGAGACTGAAGCAAGACAGATGGAAGTGCATGAACCCAGACAAAGGCCCAGAGTCAAGAGGGAAGAATAGCATTGCCTCACAGAAACTCCTTCCCCAAAACCTAGTGAAATAACAGCAAAGTTCACCAGCAGCAACTGACAACGACAGGAGCATGGCCAAAACTGTAAGCTCAAAAAGGGGCAGCTGAGAAAAGAAATCCATTCTGGGGTGGGGCTGGGCAGCAGAATGGCAAGGTTCCCATCTGCTCCCTGACTCTTCAAAAGCTCTGGTGATAAGTCAAGCCAATCCTGAGAATTCTCACTGAACATTCTAAACCTGGTGAGAAGCAAACTGAGAGGATTTCCTAGTGTTTTTCTTCTTCACTGGGAAGCAGTGGAAATAACTGAACAGCTGCTTGGAAGAAACAGAGGAAGTATTCAAAGAGGCTGACTCTGGCAGAAGTGGAGACGCCAGCATCAGGTCCTGAATGGGGCATGAATCTGAAGCCAGAGTGTGTCTGTCCATCAAAAGGAGATTACCCCACCCAAATCAGACAGTGTGAACTCTGCTACAAAAGGAGAACTGAGCCTAAGCTGTCTTAACAGTCTGCCCTTGCTCTCAGGTGAGTCCTCCTTTTCCCTTTGCCCTCAAGCTACTAAAAAAAAAAGATAGTTCTTTAACTGTAGACCCCAAGGGAAAAACCAAATGATACGGTGAAATGGGAGACAAGACATCACTAACACCATAAACGTAAGTAGAAAACTACTATGGAAAGGACTACTAAAGCGTGATGAAGAAAAAAGAAATGGAATGACACCAATGCAAGTATATACAAGACACACACACACATACACACACAAATATAGCATGCAAAAGACACAGAAACAAGCGCCCTATAAAATATTCAAGAAACAGAAGAAAACATTTTCACATGTGCCTTTAGCAAGAAAATAGCCTAATAAGAACATGAGTTCATAAGATGATATAACAACAGAATGAGGTGAAAAAATAAATAGCAGCTTGCAGCTCTAAGGAAACAAATGGGTGCCAAAACATCATTAAAAATAAATAAAAATACCAAAGGACAGAATAGATGCAGTAAAATAAATTACAGTTATAGAATAAAGGATTGAAAAACATATTTGCATATGGAAAAGACTTAAATCAGAGAGAAGCCAATAGACCTGGGAGATAAAGATGATCAATAATAATAATAACCGGTATCTTTAAAGCAGAAAACTCAACACGTAAAGTGAAAAAATATTAAAAGAACTAACACAAGAAAATTTTCCTAAAACAAGAGCAACTTCTTAAATAATCCTTATTACGTGCCATACACTGTTCTATGCAATTTACATATATTAACTCAAATCATTCCAACAACTCTATGAGGTATGTATTATAATTATTTATATTTTACATATAAATAAATTGAGTCATGAAGAGGTTAAGTAACTTGCTAAGATCTTATAGTTAATACCATTAAGCCAGGTAGAACTGAATCTGCCTATCGAAAAGTGCACCTTGGATTCTAGAAATACTGATGTAAAGCTCGCACACCAAAGTATAATATCAGAGATAAAGAAAAAAACTTTTCAGACTTAGTCAGAAAATGTAAATTATCTACAAAGGGAAATAATCACACTGACAGCCTTTTCCACATGCTGACAGCCTTCTCCACAACATTCAACGCCAGGAATACAATGGAGAAATAACTACAGAAATGAAGTGTGAAACAAGAATAGTTATCCCTATTTTAAAAAAAGGCAACATATTTAAAAGAACTCAATGAAACAGTACCAATGGGCTGTTTCAGAAGAAAAAAAGTGTTTACAATGAAATCCAGCCACTGAAACAATACATCTAAATAAAGAACTCAAGAATGAAGAATATATGGTAAAGGAATACAAGCAAAGGGAATGAATGCTAAACAATAGCTATAAAATATGGCCATATAAAAATAGAAATAATACAAAATTTGACAATGTACAAATAAAAATAATACAACTAAATATCAATAACAAAATAGTGCAATGTAACAGTAAAAAAATCAAAATGAAGGAAACGGAGGTGGGAAGAGAAAAAAGAGTATTAAGTTCTCAACTTGCATAGCTGGAAATAAATCAGTACTGCCGAACACTGAATCACCTAGGGTAAAGGATAATGACTACAACCTGTTAAGGTATTTCATAATCCCTTTTTAACCTTAGAAGGGATATTTTAAGAAATTATATCTTCAGTAAAAAAGAAATGTTTATTTGAGGTTTAGTAATTCCTGCAGTCCCTTTTCTTATTTCAATTTAAGTGAAGTTAAATGTAATAATTTTGTTTAAAAATAGCAGGTACGGTATGATCCATTTTGAGTAAAAGTAATAATATCTGAGTGTCTATATCTATCTATCCATTGTTCTGTCTGTGCCTAGGAAATCATTAAAATCATCAACTGTTTGTAAAAGCATAAACTATCTTTAAAAGTGAAAACAAGGAAATGATTTTTATATAAATAAGGAAATAACCTTTTGACACATAGAGGGGAAAAGCAGACACTGGAGATTACCAGAGGCAGGAGGGTGGAAGGAGGGAGAGGATCAGGAAAAATAACTAATGGGTACTAGGCTTATTTCCTGTGTGATGAAATAATCTGTACAACGAACCCCCACGACACAAGTTTACCTGTATAACAAACCTGCACATGTACCCCTGAATTTAAAATAAAAACTAAAAAGAAGAAATAAAGAATCATGGATTTGGGGAGAAGGATGTGACCTTCAAAATCTCCTTATAGATGGTAATGAGAGAGAAAGAGGAGATTAAGTCCTAAGGGTCACATAGGCTGTTGTGATCCGAGCTAACTCACTCCAGGCATTCTGATTTCCTATTAGGAATTCAAGCAGTGCAGAAAAGCATACAAGAACGTTAGAAAAAAACAAATCACACCAAGTCCTGCCGTCTCGAAATGACCATCATTACATTAGGTGAACATCGTTCCAGAAACTTTTTACCCAGGTATAAGAATTAGTGGATAGATGGATAGATAGTTGAGCAGATGGCAATATTAGAAAACAGAAGGAGAGTATATGTGTTATTTACTAACAGACAGATTCTATTTAATTTCTCAACTATGATATTGTCCAAAGTGATGTAAGAAATTGGTGGCTGAGTTAGCAACAAAACTCAGATTTTTTAAATGTCTGGTTTAGGGTCCATATCCTAAAGGATACTTGCTTCTCTAACATACACACACCACTGGGCAGATGGGATGTGCAGATGTGATATGACAGTGCCAACCCCACACAGGTACATATATGGCTGGCTTGCCTGATGATCCTGTCTCATCCTGAGGTCTGACTGAGTCTTGTCTGCACCTGCATACCCCACTCTGACATGGAAGGCACTGCACAGGCACGTCAGAGCAAAGACCTGAGACGAATGAATGAGAAAAGTTTCAGAAGGCGGGGCAGTTGAAGCCAAGAGGATTAAGAGAGGAAGAGTGCTTAGGAACAATGATGGCAATCCTAGGGGGCAGAAGGGGAAAAGTGGCAGGCACAGAGCACAAGAAAACAAAGCAGGAAGAGAAGAGAGCTGCAGGATGTACAGAGTAAAAGAAAGGTCTAGTTCCCATTCTGAGACCCACAAAAAGATACTTTCCTACGGGCATATACTGGCGTGGACAGCAATGGGGATGCAAGAAGAATGAATCAGTTTCACCGAGATCGAGTTTGGCAGGAAAAAAAAAAAATACTCCAGCTCAAGAAACGGATTCACTAATAAAAGTGGGTCAAAAGCAAGATTAAAAATCAGCTCTTTTCAGAGAGGCCCACATCTAACACACCTGGGGCGAGATGATACATAAACAGACACTTATCGGGTTCAGGATTCACTTGGGAAGAAGGGGGTAGTATCTTCTCTGGGGAAGCAGTTGCAAAGAATCACAAGTGACCTGGGAAACCAGACACATAAAACACATAACTCTGGGTGAAGCCACTGGGTGTCTGGAGGCCATTCTTTCACCCACGCCGCGAGCCTTTTCTACCCCAGGATGCGCAGTAACTTGGCTGCATTTTGGAGGGCACTGACAAGTACTTGGTACCCAGAGTTCTAGAGGGAACTGAGTAGATCACTCCTGGTCATATGAATGGTGTCATCATACTTGAATTTCTATCAAGCACTGTCACAACTCTTCTGACTCCCCTTGAAATGATACAAAAAAAAAAAAAAAAAAAAAAAGCAGGAGGGGGCCAGGCGCAGTGGCTCCTGCCTGTAATCCCAGCACTTTGGGAGGCCAAGGTGGGCAGATCACTTGAAGTCAGGAGTTCAAGACCAGCCTGGCCAGCATAGTGAAACCCCATCTCTACTAAAAGTACAAAAATTAGCTGGTTGTGGTGGCATGTGCCTGTAGTTCCAGCTACTCAGGAGGCTGAGGCAGGAACCTGAGAGGTGGAGGTTGCAGTGACCTGAGATCGCACCACTGCACTCCATCCTGGGCGACAGAGAGAGACTCCGTCTTAAAACAAAAAACAAAACAAAACAAAACAAACAAACAAAAAGCGGGAGGTCTTTCTTAATGACCATGACTAGTCAGAGCCACTTGCCAGCCCCATTTCCATTTTTCTTGCTCTTCCAAACCATTCTACTATTATCACCCAAGAGCAACTCCCTCAGTCTAAAACCTTCGGTGGCTCTCCCGTGCCTTCAAACATTAGTCCAAAGTCCTTCGTTCAGCATTCAACTTCCTCTACAATCTGGCACCTAACTACCTTTGTGGCTTCCTTTTCCTCCTTATCGTTCCCATTACCCAGTGTTCCAATGACAACATATTCACCAACATTTCCAGAATATACCATGCACCCACCACTCTGGACCTTTACTGTGGAGTTCTCATAGCCAGACATAGCCCTAATTCAGATCTTTCTATCAAAATCCTACTCATCTTACAAGGCACGGTTCACATGCTCCCGACCCCCTGACCACCCATGGGAATGAAGCATTCCTTCCTTTCAGTGCTACAGCACTCTGTTTTGACCTCTAGTTAGCACTTAATTCATTTTGCCTGGAATTTGTTGCTGTTTAGATCCGCCTTGACTAAAATCTGTCCTTATAGGTGGTAAGTGAATGAATGTTTACTGAACATCTACTGTAGGAGCCAGGCACTTCCACAGATAAACCATCTAATTTATCCTGTGTTGCTAATATGTGGCAAAGTGTTCACACATTTCAGGTGTTCACAAATGTTTGTTGTGTTATTCCACAAAGAGGAGGGAGACTGTTTGATGTCTGAACTACTTCAGACGAGCAGTCACTAAACTATGTCTCCTTTGGGGGACTTGATGAAAGAAATGAGAAGATGAGTTAGACTAATCAGCCCAGTTGGACGGCATGAGAAAAGGGTGACAGATATTTAGTCTTTCATAGGTCTGTCTCAGAAAAACAGCCTAAGTGGGGCATGGTGGCTCAGGCCTGTAATACCAGCACTTTGAGAAGTCGAGGCAGGAGGATCGCTTGAGGTCAGGAGTTCGAGACCAGCCTGGGCAATAGTGATACCTAGTCTCTACAAATAACTGAAAAAAAAAAAAAAAAAAAAAGTCAGTTATCATGGTGTATGGTTGTAGTCCCAGACACTCGGGAGGCTGAGGTGGGAGGGTCACTTGAGCCCAGGAGATAGAGGCTGCAGTAAGCTGTGATCACACCACTCCACTCCAGCCTGGGCAACAGAGCGAGACCCTGTCTCAAAAACAAAAGAGAAAAACAAAAAAATAGAAAAAAGAAAAAGAAAAATGCCCCAGCCAGAAAACCACACCATCTTTTTTTCTGCTTGTTTTTCTTTACCCTACCCAGGAACTCAATACCCATCTCTACTCTGCCTAGAGTGAGGTCTCATCAGGTTGAACAGTTCTAACCCCAGATCAGCCACTAAATCACTAATTCTCTCCAAATTTTAGGCAGGATGGTGCCTCTCACGCTGCCTCAGTTTTCCTTCTATAAAACGGGGGGTTTGAGGTTGGTTGCAGTGGCTCACTCCTGTAATGCTGGGACTTTGGGAAGCTAAGGCAAGAGGATTGCTTGAGGCCAGGAGTTTGAGACCAGCCTGGCCAACATAGTGAGACTTTGTCCCTATAAAAAAACAAAACAAAACAACACAAAACAAAGAATGGGGAGTTTGGGCTGGATGGTCTTGAGGGTCCCTATCAGTGCTATCAAAATCCTAAGATTCTATGTTGAATGAGTGTAATCAAAATGACTTGAGAATAGACTCATTCTTCAGGCCAACTTACAAACACCAAAACATGGAAGATAACGTAAACATGGCAATAGGACAGTAGATCTCTCTGTCTTTCTCTCTCTCTCGCTCGCTCTGTGTGTGTGTGTGTTCTGTGAATATTTTCTCTTCATGTACAATGGGGAGAGAGGTGGAAAGCTGTCAATCCATGAGCATATATGTTCAAGAATTATTTTTCATTTGTTCAGATAAATACATAAATAGTAAAACCATTGCTTGGTTACTACCCACTGGGGGTTACCATTTTTTTTTGTTGGTGTTAATAAGAAATTAATAAAAGTTAATTTTAAATACATTAATCTTACAGTTGAAGATCACTTGAAAAATCCACAGATCCATAGAATCCAATGAGTAACATGAACAAGTACACTCTCTTCATCTACATCTAAAACTGACTATTCACCCAGAGGATATTCTGTTGGATAAACAAACGAATAAATCAACAGCGTTGCATCAACTTCTGCAGGGGAGAGGGTGTGCATGTAACCATTGATTTTAGTCAGATAATCAATGAAAGCATATCACTTAGCAGCTGATCTGAATTCAACTATTGTTTTCAAAACTATCTATTAGACTGGGCTAAACTCTTTCCCAGACAGATCTGGGTGAAAAGATGCAACATATATACAAGACATATGCATATACACATTGCAACATAAACTCCACTTTAGACAGCTCCATGAAAACCCAAGAACTTCAGCTTGAGATCGGCAGAGCCCACCTCAGATCTGAAGGATACATGGAGCCCTTTGACTCTTCTGCTGTTACAGAAAACCAAGAATAAACAGGGGCTTCGGTGCTGCTAGTGTCAGGGTCAGTCTCACACCTTTATTTATATGTAATATTTGTGCAGTACAGATATTTGAAAATTTGTGCAGTTCTGGTATTTCACCAAGGCCATTTCACCCAAGGCCACATAATAACGGGCCTCAAATGTAGAAATACCAGAGTGGTCCCAATAAAAAGACTCTGACTACACAAGGATTATAAGTTTGCTACATGTAAAAGGCATTTGCTCTGCAGGAAAAAGAAATGTTTAAACAAGAAAAAGGAAAAAGAAAGAAGACAAAAAAAATCTTTTTTTGGTTGGGTACATTTTGGCAGGGTGGGCGCAAGTGGATGTGACATTCTGAAGAGAAAGAAAACATCCAGAAAGAAAATGAAAATGAAAAACAAGTGACTAATGCACGCCACAGGGTAAAACGCACTTTTAATGCAAACATAGGAGGAGCATGAGAGCTCTTTGGAAATAAGAGACCAGCCAGCTAGTCAGTTCATTAGCTCTTAGAAGGCCAGACTTAGCAGCCAGTCTACAAGGAGCAGCACAACTTTGAGATCAATGTTGTTATAGCAATACAATTTTTAAAAGGAAAGAAAAAAAAGAAAAGAAAATCAGTTCATGAAATTTTGAGCAAAAAATTTAATAGAATATTTTAAAAATTTAATTTCCTAATAAAATATATAGTATTCTTTCAGGGTACTTTTTTTTTTTTTTTTACTATATTGAATGCTTTTCCTAAAATCAAATATGTATTTTCTACTTGCTGAGAATTTTCCCTAAAAGAATCTTTCCCTCCAAATCTATGTGTTTTCACATAAATTAGATTCAACCTTCTTATTTGTTTTTGCAGAAATTGCTATATATTTTTTTTTTTCTGAGAGAATATCTTTCCCCAAAGTTGTATATTTTTATTCAGGATATTTTTAAATAATTATTACTTTTTCAATGATTTTGTAATTATGGAGTAATTAAGATGTTAAAAAGTTAACCATAGTTATGACTCAGAAAACCCTTAATCCAATTATTAGGGTGAAGGATGCATTGACCTTTTCCCCTTTCAACCTTGTTCCTAGTTTGGAAAAAAAGAAATATTTTTCAGAGAGTATTAATTTGTATATTTATCCAAATATGGTGGCAAATTTAACAGCAGTGAAATTTTAAATAAGCTTGATATTGATTAGAAATATTTCCTATGTATAAATTTTGGTTTATGCATGTGTTTTTCTGCAAGAACAGAGTGGCACAGAAATTCATGTGATATTTATACTGTATGTTTTAAACTTATGTCAAATAGCCCTCTAAATTTTATTTACCATAGTCAGATTTTTTCTTTCCTTTTTCTTTTAATATTTTAATTATTTTTCCTTTAATTGTCCTGGATTTTTTTTCTTTGTTGCTCAGTAGCAATACCTTTTAATCACAAAATCATCAGTAAATAATGATGGTTACAGTAACATTAAAGGTTATAATTATATTTCTTACTGCTTTTCTTCTAAAGCTCTCAGGGTAGTTTATGAAGATAAAATCAGTTCTTTCTCTTTTCACAGGATTTAGAAGCTTGAGAATTGCTTTTTTTTTTTTTATGTGATACTGATGCTAAACCATTCTAGTTGGGATTTCCCTATACTTAAGGCTGGAGATGAAAATTTTATTTAAAGGTATTTTGATTTAGCATTGTCAGACACAGATACTTGCACAGTTCCATAATCAATCTTTTTAAGGAGGTAAAAAAACGTTCTGAGCTTTAGTTCAGATTTGACGGTAACCTATTTTTGGTTAAAAGACTATCCCATGTCAAAAAATATTGTCAATATTTAGTTTATTTATGTGGCAGACAGGATCCACTTTGATTTGAAATGAAACTTAGAGGAAATCATATCTTCTAGTGCCCTGGTCAGCCTGAGCCAGTTGAGACTGTTCTAACATTAGGGTAGCTTCAGATACAAATGGCTTCACCTTCCAGGTGAGAAACATGGCCTAGGGTCTTTGCTTGTAAGTATATGTGCCTGTGTGTGCATGTGCACATGTGTGTGCAAATATGCAAACAAAAGAAAGACCTTGAAATTAACAGCATGTAGACGAATGTGGAGCATACAATTTCGGCATTTTCATGACATCGCTAAGCTAATAAGTTGGAATAAGCTCCCTGTGTCTCTCTATACCCTGTCCTCTCCAAGTTACTTCCTAGCTGGTAACATACTTCTCCCTCAATCAGTGAGGATCTTTTGAGAACACAGCCTCCCTCCTCTCTTCTCAGTAAACGTATCTTAGCCTCTAAGAGTGTGTGACATTAAAAAAGGATCCTGATCCCCTTTAAGAGAAAAAAAAATTAGCAGGCATCAACTTCCCTTCCAGACTACCATAAAACCTCCATTTAAAAAAAATGGCTCTATAAGCCGTATTTTACCCATAAGTTTGCATATTAACAGTCAACAGGAAGGATGGAAAAAGACCCATGTATTCAAAAAGATTATACCCCAGGTTGTGCCTGTCTGCTCAGAAAAATGGCAGGGAAAAGAAAGTATGCAATAGTACAATAAATTTCATCCTTGTAATCACTTCACGTCTCAGCTTCTTTTCCATGCTCACATAATATATTTAAACACAACAGGTGGGTGGTCACAATGCAAGGTATGAGAAACAATAAAGTATTTGAAAAAATATTCAGTGAAATTTTTGGAAAAAAATAATTTGGAGTAACTCTGGGACTCAGGTTTTTATGCTGTTTTTTTTTTTTTTAATATTTGATGGTGTGAATCTGAACTACTTCTGAAAATTTCCATAAACTTTATTAATTCTCAAGTAAATGTCAGAATCTACTACTTTAATTTATTATAGGCCTTCCTGCATTAAAAAACCACACACACAAAATTTTGCCAAAAAGCAAAGCAGTAAATAAATAACAGTCACTATTTAATGTCATGTATAATCCCTTCATAAGTATAAATATTATAAATAAAACAACCTGTTTTGATACATTATATTGAAATCTATACATTTTATAATCTACAAGCACATACAGAAAGAAAAAATTCAGATGAAATCAACCTACTGTTAAAACATAAACTCTTAAAAATAAAATTAGTTTAAAAATGCTCTCAGTTTAAAATTGTATCTGGAAAAATATTTTAACTGAAAACTATATTTCTGACAAAAATGTTAACTCAAAAAAATTCTTATTTTCAAATTAAGGAATGAATTTATGAAGAGCAGAAGAAAGTGGTGCACCTCCGCCAAATAAACATATTAATGAATTATCATAAAACTCTCTGTGGAAAGTCATATTTTCTTTGTGTCATATGAAAGTTAATGTTTTATAGTCATAAATAAAATACCTTCTTAGATATTTGAGCTCTAGTTAAATGATGATCTTTACTGGAATAAATTATCTTTAGTGTTTACAAGTTAAGCATACAGAAAACAAATTCAAAAAAAAAAAGAAACACAAAATTTCATTTTAAATCTCAGATTAGCTGAGAGGTAGCTTACAAAGAAACAAGATTTTAAATTATAAAATGAAAATAAAACTATATAGTTTAACAGGTTTTCCTTCTTTTAAAAAGACTTTCCTTTCAGAATTCTAAAGCATCACTAAAAAATAAACTCAAAACTAATAGCTAATCCTCAAAAAAGCAATAAGCTTGCATTTGTATTTTTAAAATCTCATTTGTTTGTTATTTAAAGTGATAGCCACTGTTTTCATGATTGCTTCATATTTAAATACAGAGATTTCTTGTGTAAAACTATGTAAGACGGGTTTTTTCAAGAGAAACTTCCTAAAGGATAACTTTGAGAGGAAAATATCTACAATTTAGAGAGTTTTACCAGCCTGCAAATATATGAAAACACTAGATTAGACATCTATTTATATTACGGCCTAAAATGTTTGCTTAAATGTTTGTTTTATAAACAACACTGAGCAAATTTTAATTCAGTATGCTATCAATAAAAATCTATTTCTTTAATAATTTGTATTATAAATGACAGTTTCTGTATTTCATTACCCTATTTATTAAAAAAAAAATTTTAATTAGGCATAAGAGAATTAACTGGGGGAAAACTGTTTTCCTCTTTTTAAAAAATATTATTTCATTTAAACATGGTGTTGAGGTTCAGAGCTGGTAGAAATCTGAAAGATAAAGTTTGGAGGGCTATATCTAATATATAGATTACTCTTGGTTTAAAATTAATTGATAAGCTATCAAATTACTTACTGACCCTTCATCAGCTGAGAAGTACAGAATTTTCCTGATAATTTCATTTAGGTTCACAGAACTCCCGCCTGTAGCAAGCATGTTTTCTGTCCTCTTTTTCTTATGCTTTGCCCAGTGCTCTTGGCCATAAATTCAAATTAAAAAATAAAAATAAAAAAAATAAAAATTGAGCTGGGTAAAGTGGCCTGTAATCCCAGCACTTTGGGAGGCTGAGGTGGGCGGATCACAAGGTCAGGAGATTAAGACCATCCTGGCTAACATGGTGAAACCTCATCTCTACTAAAAACACAAAAAATTAGCTGGACGTGGTGGCATGTGCCTGTAGTCCCAGCTACTCAGGAGGCTAAGGCAGGAGAATTACTTGAACCTGGGAGGCGGAGGTTGCAGTGGGCTGAGATCGCACCACTGTTCTCCGGCTTGGGCAACAGAGTGAAACTCTGTCTCAAAAGAAAAAAAAAATCACTCACTCCACCACAAAATAAATGGTAAAATTATTTCTTGTCTTGATTTTTTTTTTCCCTAAACTTAAAATCTGGGCCTTAAAGATAAGTTGACCCTGGGGACCATGGCTCTCCTACTGGGTTAATGTTAATGATTTGCCAGTTGAGGTATTAAAAGTTCAAGGTGCAATGTCATTGCAATTTAACTGACCAGAGTCTACTACTTAGAAGCAGGAACCCCTGAGCAAACTCCCCTTATGCAGTCGTTACTGGTTCAGTTCCAGACTCAGCCCCAGCCCAATTCACAACATCTGGAAAATCTTGGTAAGATTGGGACACTTGTGAAATTCCAAGAGTTTATTTAGACTCTTCTCTTATCTCATGACTCCTAGTCATTTTACATTCACTTTTCTGCTTCCTTATTCAAGGTTCAACTCCTCCAGCAACTGCTGGACTATATTTAGACCTGGATCTGCAGGAACTTGTCTTAACAATAATAACAGTTCATCTCACTTGAGTACATACTATATGTCTGATGCACTGGAACGTGTATTTACTGACAGCTCATTTCATCTTCTCAACGATCTTATGATCAGATACTTTTAATATCCCCATTTTACAGATGAGGAAACTGGCTCAGAGTTGCTCAAGGGCATGCAGCTGATAACTTGCTCAAGGGCATGCAGCTGATAAGGGCAGAACTAGGCAAAAAACCTAAATCTCACTGGTCTTCAAAACCCATTGTTCTTGACCAACAGGTTTCACTGCTTCCTTCCAATACTGCCTTCATCATCCCGCCCTTAAACGGTTAAAAGGAGAGATAGCAAGACCACTATCTAGGCCGTGTTTGATGTATCCCTGAACCTTTTATTAGAATTTTTTTTTAAAAGACAGAAAAAAGGAAAAGTCACCAAGTGGAAGCAATGCATAGGCTGTGGGTTTAAATGTGGGAAAGTGGAAATGTAGAAAGGTCCATGAGAAAGGCTCCAATTTCTATGAAAACTGAATAAAATAAAGGGATAATAAACAAAAACAAAAATAGTTTTTCCTTCTCTTTGGAATGGCCTCAGATGTGTTCAACAGGTTCAGGGGACAAATGGTGGCCCTGGTGTTTTCTCCTAGCATTACCCAGAAAATGTAGGGACCATATCACATTCTTCCTATAATCCGCCCTGCAGTTTGCAACCAAGACTTAAAAATAAATGCCTGATAGGACAAGTTCAGTGGATCAAAAGGAGGAGAACAAAGATTTTGAGGCAGGGGGTGTTTTAAGAGGAGATAAAAAGATTTATAAGATGCTAAAAGTAAAGTCAGAAGAAGGAAAGAATGAAGATCAAATATGCAGGAAAAGAAAGAGAAAACATTTATGACAGCAGATAGTGTTACATATTCTTGCCCTTCTATTTTTCCTTTTTTCTTTCCTTGTTGGAAATTTCTTAAACATTGAAAATTTAGGACTAGATATATGCTGAAAATAAAAGTATCCTAGGTGAATTGCTTTTTCTCCCCAATCAAAATAATAATAATAATAATAATAATAGTAATAATAAATAAAGGCAAAAAGAGTGATTTGCAAAAACAATTGTAATTAAATTCAATTGATTTTAAAAGGAACGTGAAAGCAAGGAATTAAAAGGAGAATGAAACAAGAAAGAGATAATCTTCATGTAGGGACACATAAAGTAGAGAAAAAGATTTTTCTATCAACCCTTCTGATTTGCTCCCAGCGGGTAATCCTGGGCACTGGCAGGCTATGGAGCAAACGGACAGATGCTTCCAGAAAAGATTATCTTTTATCTGTCACTCTAGGAGTAGCTCTGGTCCTATAGCTGCTGATGCTATGATTTAAGCCTTGTATGACATTGCTATGTGTGTCAGACAGGAAAGAAAACACCATAATAATAATAATAGCTAACATTTGTTGAACACTGACTAGGCTCTTTACACATGTATAATCTCATTTAATCCTCACCAAAGCCTTACGGTGAAGGGTGTTATCATTATCCCCATTTTACAGATGAGGAAATTGAGAAGATGAAAAGTTTATATTTTGATGGATTTTCCTGTACTTTAGCCTCAGCAGCAGCAACTTGTTGCTTTCTTCTTTAAGCAGAAATTCACACACTTCATCCTGTCCTCCCACAATCTAACACAAAGATTTTACAAGTTCAGATTCCTGTCTGACTCTTTCAAAGATGGATCACTTCACTTCTAGGGTCCTCTCCTAGCAGTGACTTCCACTGCTGTTTACCTGGGAGTGCTGAATAAGAGCATCTAACTCCTACCTAAAGTCCAGTTTGTGTTAGTAGCTGATCAGTCCTAAAGTCAGTAAATGCCTCTTGCCCTAAATGAAAAAGTTCTGGCCTTCCTCAATGCAAGTAAGAATTCTGAGGATGCTGAAAGCAGGGAAGAAAAATGCTCAGAAAGAGTTAGAACTAAGGTGAAACCTTTGCACACAGACCTATCCATGTCTGTTTTGAGCCTTTCAGCCTCCCAGTTTCTCCTTCACTGAAGATCTCAACAGAACTGCCTGCTATAAAGCCCCTTGCTGCACTACGTGGAAGCAGCCAGTCTACCAACCCAACAGGGCCAGAAGTAGACTGGTCTTTCCTTCTCAATGAATCCCTGACCTGTCCAGCTATGATTGTGCCTGGTAGTCAAAAGCACCAGAGGAAATCCATCTTTGCCATGAGCCCTGGCACTGTGATCTTATACTGTCCAGCTCCAACATCAACCTCCCTTCCCTCCATGGAACCATCGACTTTACCAAGAATACTTAGCCTAAAAGATGGATTGCCTCTTTGAAATTCTGCAGGACCAGGCTGAGATTAGTCATCCAAACTTCTCATCTGTTTCTGTCCTCAGCTCCACGTCTGCCTTGCCTCTCAGTTACAAGCTGCTGTTCAGCATTTATTCTAGCCACTTGCAGTATTAACTAAGTTCCAAATATTTATTCTCCAAAAATGGAAGGCCAAAATCACAATAAAAATGTAACAAAGTACAACTGGGGGGAAAAAAAAAGAACAACTGAAAACCAAGATTTGACTATGCAACCTAAACTCAAACCTTCATATTGTAAAATGTAGGCCTTAGACACTTGATGAAAAAAATTTTAACTTGGGGTCCATGGAACCTAGGGACATCCTGAGCTCTCTGAAATTGTATATAAAATGCCTGGCTTTTTTTTTTTTTTTTTTCCTTTTTGCTGGGGACAAGGTCCATAGCTTTCAACAGATTATTCAAAGGAAGAATAATTTATTTATATCTCCAATGTCTAGAATAAGGCCCGATACATAGTACAGAAACTCAATAAACATTTGTTTAATAAACACTCAACACGTGTTGAATTAATGCATGAATGGAAGGGGTCTGACCCCCAAAGCACCTAATTTTATAGATGGAGATATTGAGGCCTAGAGAGGATAAAATTGCTTCTTTAAGTTCATAAATGTGAGTAGTTAGGACTGGATAGAATTTGCTCTTTTAATTCTTTCCACTGCTTGTCAGCCTTGTTTTGCTTTTTAACCTATCTGTATCTTTCACCCCATCTCATTTTTCTTCCTCCCAATCTGTTGCTTTTTAAGCAGAGAAATGAATCTTATTTCCTAGTTAGAAGTTGTCAGAAAGCGCGGGGAGGTAGGGGGAGCAAACAGCAGGGAGAGACTGTGAAAAAGGCCACCAGAATAATTTATTTGTGATAGCACACACACCATGACTACTATTCTCATGTTCTGAAGACATGATTAATATGGGCTCGAAGTGGCTGATATTGGCAGAAATATGTAAAGCTGAAATAGTGGAGTTCAATCCAGGGTTTGGCAGTAAATCATGAGCTTAAAACTGACCAGGCCAAGCAGCTGTCCTACAAGCAGGTGATCTGCAGCATTCTAAAAAAATATCTTGGGGACAAGGATCAAACAGATCTTCACTTCATTTGAAACCTCCTTATGAGGGCCTTCTTGCTTATAAAGGAGATCCTGGGTCTAACTACCCTCTTAACAGCTCTCAGTCAAACCCCACAAGACAAGAAGGATGAGAATCAACTGCCACCCAGAGGAGAGAAATAAGAGACAGGGACCCATGCCTTACGGAGCTGCTTCATGCTAGCAAATGTTTTGAAAAAGACCAATACTGGGATTCTATGACACAGCGACTTTCTTGTGCTGATGCCTTCCTCAGCAGACCAAGGCAACATGGATGCTCTGAGGTCTAGGCCATGTCAGAGACAAGAGATGACAGCCATACCTAACCTTCTAATGATGCCCCCAGAATGCTAATTGCAAGCAGAAGAAACTTTCTATAAACTCTTTTTTGAACCCTGGCATTCTAAATGCCCGTCATTTTCAAAGGGAATCTGTTCTGTTGTCCTGGATTATGTTTACGGATTATCTGTATGATTTGGTAGTAATAGGAAATGCTTAGTGGGAGAAAAAAATACCTAGAGAACACAATAAACAACCTGGGGTTGAGCCCCAGCTGTGTGACCTTGGTAAAATCACTTAACCTCTCTGAACCTGTTTGATTTACAAAATCAAGAGATTAGTCTCTCTCTGAATATACTCTACAGTTCTTTCCAGCTTTGGCATGCTACATATTCTATCTAAATTTGAGGTTTAGTCTATCCATGGATTTTTTCAAACATAATTAGAAGAGATTACCTTTCAGGCAAGAAAATCACCCCCCATCATATTATTTTCTTAGATTTACTCACAGTGCAATTGAACTATCAGTTAAGGAGGGAGAAGGAAGATGTGAAACTCTTGGAATTAACAACTACCCTATTGCCCAAAGACAGATGGTACAAACTTCAGGTCCTCATATTCAAAAGGGGAACTTAAAAGAAGTTAGGCTCATTTAACAATTTGATGGCCTCATCCACACTTTACATGCTGGGAATTATAGACGATTCCAGTCAATTTACTTGTTATTTAAGTTCTACTTTTAAAATGTAAAAATTTCCAAAAATCCGTGTAGCAGACATTTAATTAATATAGAAAACAGATCTATTGTATAATGATCTGAAGATCTTCCATGTAATGTGCTTCTATTCTGCCATAGCCTCGAGTTTCCCACTAAAACTTTCTGGCAGCTTCCCACATTTGGCTCACATGACCTTCAAGGATTAGGCAGGTAGCTTGGTTTCTCCTTTCCTCACAAATCTAACAGCCCTGGGGTTTCAAAATTCTCTGCCAAGCTCTGAACTGAAATCCCCAATAAGAATCACAGTATGACTTTGAAGCTCAGAAAGGCAGCTAAACAAAAGCTCTATAGCAAGAGATTTTGCTGGTTAATAGGAAAAGTAAATGCATTTAGATTTTAATGCCTTACCCTTCAAAAAAAATA
Source organism: Colobus angolensis palliatus (assembly GCF_000951035.1). Lineage (NCBI taxonomy): Eukaryota > Metazoa > Chordata > Mammalia > Primates > Cercopithecidae > Colobus > Colobus angolensis. The sequence goes on along the minus strand of NW_012119710.1, from coordinate 630,696 downwards.
TCCAGAGCCTAAAACTCCTCCCATGCATCCTAGGCTGAACTCCAGTTAAGGAGACGTAACAACGTTTGGTATCCTCAGAGAAACTTGGCATGGCAAATGACCCTTCAACTCTGCCCATCCCTTGGGCCCCTGAGAGGCCCGAGATGGTCCAGGAAGTGGAGGTGAAGAAGGAACAGTGGGCCCCTTGAATAAGGCCTACACCCCTCAGTACTGGGGGTTTGGAAGCTCCTAAACACACAGGCCCAAGTCCTGTTTAGACGATAGGACAGGAAGTCCTATGCAGTCCTGTGCCTCATGCGGTAGGTACTGTGCCCTTCCATGTAACCTCTGTGATGGGTGCCTTCCTTTGCTAAGGACTAAGCCTTTGAGGACAGTCTCCAAGCACTGGATCTGTGGCTTCCCTGTATCTCATCATCAAGTGGGAAGTATGTGTGGAGGCCCCTTGGGTCTGCTCAGGCGAAGAAACCATGCGCTGACATCTTAGTACTCACCTGGGACTTCTAAGTTCATTCATCCAAGCTCTTCATCACCTGTGGCCTTTCAGAACTCCTCCTTCAGTGGCCTTCCCTCATGTAGACCTCTGGGTGTCAGGACAGGTTTGACCACCTGAAAAGCCAAAAGATGGGCAGGGTTACTCTGCTGGCTCAGAAGGAGAATGGGAGTGATTGGTAGCTGGGTCATTTCACAGGAAATCAAGAAGTGGGAAGGCTGAAGGAAAGGAAAAGGGTCTGGGGCACATCTAATAGCTACCAAGGCATGGATACTGATGCAAGAGCAGAGTTTTTCAGAGATGCCCACAAAGCCTTCCAGTTTGAAAAGTCCCCAGGACAGAGAAGACGGCCCTGGGCTGAGATCATAGCAAGCCTTCCCAGCACATCTGAATCGACCCATGCTTCTACCTTTGCCTCCAACCTGAGACAGGCAAGGCAGAGGGACTGAAAGCAACCACAGGTCCGGGAAAGAGCATAGAAGAGACAAGAGGGCTGACAAAGGGAGGAAATCTGGCTCCAGACTCCAGGAGCAGGGAAGAGGCAGGAGAGCAGATCACCCGGGGTGTGGTCAAAGTGGGCCTGAGAAAGACCACCTGTGAAACTGCCTTGCCTGGCCCAGCCACCTGCCTCTCCCCACTGGGGGCAGGTGACCTTGAGGGGACTCTGTGGCCCCTGAAACCCTTCCATAGCTCCAGAGATAACCCCTGGTCTTGATTTTTAACGCAGGCAAAGGTTAAGCTTGTTGGCTGGGCCCAGGGGACAAAGTTTCCCCAGCTGCCTCCCGAACACTTCTCACACCCCCAGAAGGAGTAGCCTGGGGTGAGGAGGGGTCCCGAGGTGCTGCTCCCTCTCCTATAGGGCCTCCAGAGGTCGGCATCACATGCAAGTGCCTGGAAGTTTCCATCAGGCCCCTGGCTCAAAAGGCGAGGTAGCTTTATTAAGTGGGATGTGCATCAGCAGTTTGAGGGTTCATAAAGGCAACCACCCCCCACTTTGCCCTGCTTCCTTAGCAAAGGCAAAATGGGTAGAGAGGGAGAGCTCAGCTCCCACTGGGCTCAGACTGACATAACCGCCCAAAGGAGGGAAGGAAAGACACCAAAAGCCACAAAAAGCCACATATTTTCACTTATTGTAAAGGGAAGGGGGAAGGGGTCCCTTCCTTTGATCCCACCCAGAATGAGAGACCCCTTTCCGCAAGCTCGCAGCCCCGATCAAAAGTGAGCAGCCTCAGCCCCAGGCGTGCAGCCGCCCCAAGCAGCAGCTGCAGCAGCAGGAGCTTCTCCAAGGCAGCAACAGTTGTCTGGCTGAGGCGAGGCGAGGCGAGGCGAGGCGAGGACTCGCTCCGGTGCCGCACGACGCCGGGTTCGGCCATTGCTCCTTGGGCCCTGGAGCCCTAAACTCACACTTAGCCTCGGAGGGAGAAGTGAGGGGGCTAGGGTCGCAATAACCCTGAGCCGCCTGCGCTGCGGTGGCTCAACCTGTTCTGTGCAAGTTCACTTCTCTTGGGCCACCTCTCTCCCAAATCTAGTGAAGGTTCAGGCTTTGGGAGAGAAGAGGGCTTTCTGGCTGGGAAGAGGAGGGGTATGTAAGAAGCAAAAGACAAAAGAGGAGCTGAAGGGACACAGGGTGAAGCTATTTTTAATCTAACGTGGTTCTTATGCCTCTCCCTCCGCAAAGCTATCGCTCCACAGACGGCCCCAGGTGAGAGGCAGGGAGGAAAATCCCCGGAGCTTTTGCTTTTTCCTCCATCTCCTTTGCAGATCTTAGGAACCTTTTTACTCTTTTAGAAAACGCATTCAGGGAGGGAAAATTTCCTTTATCTGGGGAGGAAAGCTCTGATTTAGCCTTAGAGTTTGGAGTGCTCGCCTTCTGTGCCTTCTCAGAGTCTTAGCTACAAAAGATTGACTCTGTCCAGCACTCTCGGACTCTGCAGCCCTTTCTAATTCTGGAGAGGGTAGAGTCCGGGTGTTCAACCAGCGGACAGGGTAATGACGGTGGGCGTTTAGTTTGTTGGAAGAACGGTGGTTGCGATGCGGGGGAAATTCAGGCCCTCCCCGAAAACGTGAAGGTTTGCAGCCCTCGGGTCTTGAACTCTGGTGTCTCTGGACCCATCTTCTACCCGTTTCCGTCCCTGTGGGCACTCATGTGTGTATGTGTGTCCTTCTGGCCCAGTCCCTAAGGGCAAGGGCGTCTAGCAGTGTTCCTAGCAGGCTAAGGACGCGGGGAGCAGAATGTGGTGAAGGCCTGATATGTGCCACTTGCGACCGAAGTGGTCAGGATGCAATGAGTGGAGGGGGAGGAGGGGGACTCACAGACTCTTCCCTCCTGCAGCTTTGCCCCCCTCCCCAGGACCAGCTCCTGGAGAGGCCGGGATGGGGCTGCTGCTGCTGCTGCTGCTTTTCTGCTCCTGCTAAGCGTCTGAGTCGGGCACAACCGCATCTCTCCAAAGCTCCTTCTCTGCGGGGGCTTCCCCAGTTTTCGCCTGTTTTACCCCCTTCCGTGCTACTTAGTTTTGAAAAAGAGGAGAAGGGGGAGACCCGAGGCTGCAAAACGCCCCAAATTAGGTTGGAAGTAGGCGCGGGAGGAAGAGACTCCGGGGATCGGGCGGTGCCTGGGTGTTTTCCCTCTTTTTCGGAGCTACCCAATTCACGGCGGCTCGCCTCACCTCCGGGTCCCCCACACCAGGACAGAAGATACTAAGGGCCTCTAGTCCCTCCCTCAAGGGCTTCCCGACCCCCATATTGCAGAATCGGATCATTAGGGTCAAAAACGACCACAAAATGTTCTAAACTGATTCATATTCCAGGTTCTGACTTGGCCCTAAGCTCAGATTCTTTTTTTTTTTTTTTTTTTTTTGGCATTGAGTGAAGGGTTATTCGTGGTGTGGGCGGGGGCTGGGGGGAAGACACAACTTCTGTAAACTTTTATTGCATTTTAGCTTCTTCTCACTTCTCCGAAAACACACGCACCCCACCTGCTCCAGTTTCCCCTGTGATACAAAGTCTGTTAAAAAGTTGGGGGCGGGGGACTCGCTCGGAGGGAAGACAGGTGACCAAAGCCTCGGGGAACGCGGAAAGGACAGGGGGGAAAGGGCCGAATCTTCCGTGGAAAACGGGGAAAGGGCCGGGTAAGGCTCGGATGGAGCAGCTTCGGGAAGGTGCGGGCTTCGGCGATCGCTGGATGGCTGCCGTCTTCTCGACGAGTGCGCCCTCCGCGAATGCTTTTTGGGGTAAGGGCTTCCGGCTATTGAGTTATGTACAGCAAGCCCAGACCGCAAAAAGATTCACGAAGGGCAGAATACGCCGGCTTCTTCGGTTCGCCGCCGCCGCCGCCGCCTTCAGCCCAGGATGTCTCCGAACCCCGGAGCCGAACAGGCTGGGTCTCACCAGCGCGCTCCATCGCGGCTCAGCCTCACCACTCCGCGCGCCGCCCGCCCCACCGCACCCCTGGACTCGTGTCTCCATTTCTCCAGACCGTCCGCGATCCCCCAACTCAACCCCGAGAGAAGTGTGTGGAGGGCGAGAAGGGGACGGCGGAGGGGCACCCGGGATCCCGGAGCCCAGCCTCCACCCCTTTCCTGTCGCCACAGTACCCGGAGCCTCCCCGCCTGCCTGTCCTATCCCTCTATCCCCCTATCAGAGTTCCGCCAGCCACGGCTGCAAGGTCGCCGATCTCTGAACAGGTACAGTTCGGATTTCCCCCAATCCCCTCTTATCCCTCCTAGTCCCCCAGCCAAGGTTCCAGCCGTGACTACAGGCGCTGCGTAAAGAGAAAAACTCCCCCAGAGCGCTAAATAAATACAGACGAGGCTGCCAGCTCATTGGTGCGGACTAAAATCGTCACCCACCAATCAGAAGAGAGCTCACATTTCCCCCTTTTTTTTCAGAAGGGGGAGGGAGAAAAAAATATTTCCATTTCTAATTATTCAACAAAACCTAGATTGGAACATGTTAAAATATTGTTGTTGCCAAAAAACAAAAAAGCGGCTCAGGACCCCCTCCCCATTCCAGCCCAGGTGAGGGGGTAGCGCGATGTATGGGGAAAAAGAGGTTTAAGAGAGCGACCTCTCCCAACGGGACCCAAGCCAGAAGATCCAGACGAAAAATGACAAAGATGAACATAAAATAAACCCAAACTCCACACTAGTCAGCCTATTTCTAGAAAAAATGAGAATGTCTCAACACCCCCTTCCCCACCCAAAGTTCTGAATGCTCAACTAGAAAGGTGAAGCTCCTCCCTCTGCATCCTCCCCCAAACCGTCTCAATATTGGGTGTCTAATGGCCCACTCGCCTCAGGTGCCCTTTCAAAGCTGCAGCCCCCCCTCCCCACCAACTTTCTACCCATTCTGCAGAATGCTAGGGGGAACAACAAGAGGCGAACCCGTCATTGACTGCCGGATCCCACAACGACGGGAGATTCCACCTTCTGCGGGAGGAAGAAAGGAGGGGAGGGAAGACTAGAGAAAAGGGAGAAAGATCTCCTTCCCTCACTCTCCCTCCCTCCCTCTTCCTCCATCCCGCTCGGCCCCCTCCCCCATCCCATCCATCCAAACTTTGAGGGGTTGCCCTTCTTCGCAGTGCAGCGCCACCCTTCCCACGTCCTCTCCTGCCCCTCCCCCCATTAGTACCTAAGCAGGGTGTGGACTAAGGGATATCCTAACTATCTCCCTCCTTAGCAGTACAGTCCCCCAGTGGGGGAAACCTCACCACGATGGGTTACTGCAAACATTGCAAGAACTTGGGGGGAAAGTTGCCATATTTGTTCTTTGGCACCCTGGAATCGACGTGCGGGCGGGCGCGCGCGCGCACACACATACTCCCACCCTTGCCCAGCACGCCCGGAGAAAACATCTCTAGACGGTGGAGGCACTGTCTTCAAGTCCCTGTCGACCCACCCCCTTCGCCCAACCATCACCCTCCTGCAGCTCCGCGACCCACTCACCCTCCCACGGCATCCCCTAGGCTCCGCGACGGACAGACGCAAGCACACACCCTCCGAGCGTCTGCGCGTCCGCCGCGCCGGAGGGGGCTCCGCGGTCTGCGCTGGCCGCTGCCGCGGCGCGGGGCAACTGGGAAAAAAAAGTTCTGCTCAGACTACCAGTGAGCCGACCGACCACCAGCCGACCCGGGCGCCGAGCCCCTGCTCCTTACCTCGGTCTGGGGGCCACGGGAGCGCGCCGGTCCCGTCCGCACTGCAGCCAGCTGGAAGGAGCACCTCTCCTGCCGGCCAGCTCCCTCCGGCCCCTCCCCGCCCCCCACGGGTGTTTGTCCGGCGGCAAAGCGGGCTCTTCCAGGTAAGTATATAAGTTACTGTACTGTGTGGGAGGGTCACGATCTTGGTAATTGCGGCTTTCCGAGCTTAACCCCTGCGTTCCTGCCTTCCTCCAACTTGTTGAGGACTCGTCGGGTAGCGGGAGAGCGAGCAGGCGCGCCACTGCGAGCGCCAGCCGGGAGGGGGGAGCGAGGTGCGCGGGGCAGAGAGGGGACAGCGAGACAGCAAGCGGCGGAGTTCAAATGCCCCCCTGGCAGCGGTTTTCATTGGATAGGTCTTCCCCCCACCCCCGTCCCCACTGATTTGGTGGCCCCCCCGCCCCCCATCTCCCATGTAGGGGACGTCTCCAGGCGAAGTCACGATTCCTTCTCAGTTCGGAATGAACTGTGACTAGAGCCATGACGCAGCCAGCGCGCATTACTCACTTTTTGCAGTCACGACTTGGGAATCCGTGCTGGTTCCAACCAAAATTACACTGCTACCATTGAATTATTTAATAGGATCCAGTTCGGGGGGTAAACTTGTGCATTGTGCCAAGCAATGGGAAGGGGTGGGGAAGAACGGGGGGGAGAAGTGAGGACAAGGGGTGTCCCTCCGCCCCCTTCTTGACTCTTGGACACCTCCCCCCAACCACCGCTCCACGTGCTGCAAGTGTTTTATTGCGCTACCACCACTCCCGCCCCGACCGCTCCCCCAACCCCTATTTCCTTTGCAATTGTGGCAGAATTTGTAAACACAACCACGCAAACTTGCAGGGCTGAGAGGGGCGAGGCTTGGGAAAGGGAAGGAGTAGGTCCCAGTGAATGACGAGGAGGCCGAGGGGTGGGCCGAGAGGCTGTGAGCAGCTTTGGTTTGAACTGAATTGTCAAGACAAAGTGTGGGTTGCAGCGTTATTTGTGTTATTCTGCACATCGGTAACAGCCCTTGTTACTATTACGAGTTGAATACTCAGTCTCAGCCAGGGAACCTTCCGAGAGAGGGACGGTTTCTGAGCTAAACATAACTCACCCACCCTCTCATCGCCCGACCCAGGCTGCACCCCGGTTACCCTGTGTGGAGGTCAGGTCACTAAAGCCAGAGGCTGTTGACAGAGGGGAAGGGGTGAATGAAGCAGACAGACCTGGTCTCCTCTCTCCTGAAGGCTAGCCACCACAAATACTTACCTCACCGTCCCAAGTTTATATTTTTAAATAAACATATAAAATATTCCTGCATGCTCACAAAGCTTACTGCAGACCTGCAAGAGTGCTTCATTTCTCCCACCGTCTACAGCCCATTCTCATGGGCCAGCTTGCGGATGTACTTTTATTCTCCCTCTCCTGGAGTTAATCAGCATGAATGTCTTTGTGTGCGCGTGATATTCATTCCCCCTCTGCCTCTGATAACCTTCCTCCCTCCTCACCTGTCTGGCCCACAGATTCGGCCAAAGTGTCTGGAGCTGATTGCAGTGAACCTCAGTCTGGGTCCAGCCCACAACCCCAGAGAGTTGATGGTATTCCCAATAACATTTGGCAACTTAGAGAACACCTCCTCCCCAATTTCCCTTAAGGCTAATTTAGACTCCTTTGGCTTTTGACTTTAAGGCGCCCCGCGATGTTCCCTAGCTTGGATTCTCTGCGCATCGCACCAACAACTCCTGTGCTTTGGCTTCTAATTCACTCATTCCACCAACTCACTTGGGGCTTCTATGACTAGCATGCGAAAAGGGGGAATAATTAAGAAAAATGTCACACCACACTACCTTACACACCTCCCGGGAATTACAGAATACGGGGATATGGGGGGCATGAAGTGGGAGGGGACGAGGGTCCGAATAACGCAACCTATTAGCCTGTTATTTTGAGAGTCACCATCACCGAGGAGAAATCTTTCAAACCCACTGGCGGGAAGGTGCGGTATCCTGGGAATGGAGACCCGGATAGTGCCTGGCCTCTGCAGGGAAAGCCGGTGAGCCATTGGCCTTCCATTCCTGAAACGCCCGGCCTAGGCTCATCCTCGAGTCTAACACTTCGCTCCCCCTCCTTTAAATTTTTTTCCTTTCCTTCCCACTCACCCCTCCTTTCCCCCAAAACTCTCACCGAAGTCACGACTATCCCCTTTGAACATCCTTAACCCCCTCGTCCCCGTATCCCTCTCCTGCATCCAGGGCGGGGCTAACCGCAGCTGGCGCCAACCCCGCCCCCTGGCGCTCGGAACTGAAGTCGCTGAGGACCAAGGCATTTTCAGCACCTATCTTCCGTGGACAGCAACCGAGTCTTGGGCCAGCCCGAACCAGGGTCGCGGTCCTCAGTTCCCAGACCGGAGCCAGCGGGGAGGTTTTTCCCTCTCTTTACCCAACCCTATCCATGCAATTTTGATCTATGCTGCACCGTGTCCATTAATCTCTCAGAGATATGGCCCATTAAGTCGTGTCTGGCCACCCTTTAAGACAGCAAAAATGGGGAGGGGAGGGGGCCATCGAGAAAACCAAGCTCAACAGCGCCGACCCATAACGAGAGAGAGAGTTGCAGCCGCTATTGATTCAGAGATTCGTGAGGGTGATTCCCGGCTCTGCAAGAATTCCCTCTCTCGGTTTCTTTGCATGCAGCCCCAAATTCATTATATACATACACACGCACACAGCTACACCCCTTACCCCCTACTCAGTCCCACTATCCTCTTTAGAAGGGGCGAAAAAGGCAGCCAAAAAAGAACCCCGGAGCATGCACAAAGTAAGCGTCAGCTCATACTCACAGTCTGCGGCATGCACATGACATAATATTACTTACCCAAACGGGAACTCCTTAAGAGAGAGAAAGAGAAACACAGGGGGAGAAAAGAGAAAGTGGATGGAAAGAGGAGAGAGGAGAGGAAAAATCCAACAATTAATTTCCAGACATAGTTGTGGGGGGAGGAATGCGGTGATGTCCAGGTTTTCTTCCACCCGAGCTGGCTTTTTATCCCAGTACAGCCCTCGGTTTATTTCTGGAACAAGATCAAACCCTGATGCTATTTTTAGCAAGTACTGAAAAAACCTCCACACACAAAGGCATTTCGCTGGAACCTTACGTCCAAAACATTAAATGTGCATTAAGCACCCCCTCCTCACTTTTTTTCCCTGCACCACCAGACTCACTTGCATAACTGCAGAAAATGTTTTTCAAATCAGAAAAATACCCAAATATTTCTTATATTCTCCCTCCCTCCCGTTAACTCCCATCTGTCTCTGCCTGTTGCAAGCTCCTCGCAGTCTCCCCGAGCAGAAGGCGTCGGAGTGGTTGTATTCTTAGAGCTGCATGTCTCCATTGATCAGATTCCCTACATGCTGAGGAAAGTAGAGGGTGGGGGCCATAGCCCCTTCCCCAGAGGAGCTTCCCAGGAGAGCTCTAGAAGCTATTGCTATCCACGATGGAGATTCCCAGATGAGAAAAAAAAAAAAAACATCCATACCCTTCCCACGTTTCCCACCCACGCTTTGCAAAATCGCGTTGTGTTTGCAACACACCGCCTTTGGAAATGTATATTTTGAAAGCTGCATATGTGTGTCTGTGTGTGTGTTTTGCGTTCTAGTAATTCACTACGAGGGGGCTGGAGAAAATAGACTCATGAAGGCAGCGCGGAGCAGCCGCCTTGAGTCTCCTTTGCCAGCCTGCGTCAGTCATCAGCTACTGACGTCACGTGCAGATTCTCCTCTTTGGTGGGTCTGGTTCAGCTGAGAAGACGCTTCTGCTCGGAGACAGCGCTTTGTGTTCGGCGCAGCCACTGAGCAGGCGAGGCGGCCGAGGCGGGCGCCACCCCAGGCTTGGGCTGGGCAGCTGCAGAACAGGCTGCAGCCTAGTCTGCACCGGGCGAGCGGGGCCCCGAGGGGCGTGCCCAGCAGGACAGCCCCCTCCCCAAACTCTCCCAAGACGCCCAATGCAAACTCGACCGTGCACAGACTCCGGCGCGCGTCCTTTCCCCGCCCTTTCTCGTCTGGTCACTGTAGCATAGACAGCTATAGCTATAACTCGGATTAATTCTGTGTGTTTGTCGGGGAGATAGCCCCGGCTCTTCGAGTGACGCAAATAACAGATTCTAAGGCTCCCGCTCTCTCTCTCCTGCTCTCTTTTTCTCCCTCCTTTTCCCTCTTCTGTTTCCTGCGCCCACGCATCCTGCCTGGTCTCCCACGGAATCAGCCAGCTATACAGCTTCCCAGAGAGCAATGATCCGAGTTACAGAGAGACGGACAGACTCCCAGAGCAGAAACAAGCCTGCAATTAAATACACACATGCACACAACCCTTTGCAAATGGCCAGCAGCCATTTAGGGGCTCCCCTGTGTGGGGGAAGGGGGAGCTGATTCACAAATCCACCGCCCTCGAAGGCGTCAGTTCTGGCGGTGGGGAGCGCCCAGAGGGGAGTGTCCGGCTTGCTACTGCGGCTTTCCCTTCTGCTCTCCACCCGAAGAGGAAACTCACCTCTATAAATACCCAGATGGCATGGTATTCGGGAATAAACAACTTTTGTTGAATGGTAGGAGGAGGAGAAAATTCAACAAAGACTGCAAATGCTTAGTCTCCAGCGACATTATCAGGACTTTTTAAGGCGAGATGACGTTTACCCTTTCTCCCTCTCAAAGACCAGGATATCTTTTTTTCTACTTAAAATAACGTCCCTGAAAAATGAGCTCAATGGATTAGTGCTATTTTTAAACCAATTTGAATGGAGCTTGCTTCCCAAGGGTGAGGAAGGGTGTGCATGTGTGTGTGGATGTGTGTGTCTCAGGGTGTGTGGGGTGTGTCTGAATCTGAGGTTTTCAGCAGAAGAAATGCCACACCTCAGCATGACAAAGGGTTTCTTGATTGATGAGTGATGGAGGTAGGGAGAATTCTTACAGAGTGGAAGATGTGAAGAAAACCACCATGCACACAAATCATCCTCCTTAAATGCACACATATTCTAGATCCACTTGGATAACTTCTGCCCTGAAAGAGGGGAAACCAAAAGCAGAGAGCTATTTACAATCATGGCTGGAGGAATGGCTGATCTTGTTTCTTAACCCTAATTATCAACCTTCCCTGCAACGGTTTCCTTTGATGCCAGTAAACACTTTTGCAGAGGTTATCCCTTGGATTTGGGGCACAAGGCCTGGGAGAGAATGCTCACGGGCCTCAGCTGTCATCTCCCTTTTCAAGCTCTCCTACTCTTTGTAACTTGCCTGAGAGATTTGGGGTTAAGCTTATCCTGTCCAGTACCCTCAATTCCTGTCTGTGGCTTGAGCTGTGCCTAGTAAAGGGAGACAGAGGACATCTGCTGTGTGCGGAGGACACCCTCTGGCAGCCCATCAGCGGCTGTTTATTTTTAGCTCACTATTGCATGCATGTATGCATGTGAGAATGTTGCTGCAGTGGGGAGATGTGCAGTCAGGAGAAATATCAATGAGAGGGAGGCGGCCCTGGTTCTTGCACTGAAGATGACTTATCACATGGGGTCATCAAATGTGGCCAGACGGACAGGAGACACTGGCAGTATTTCAATAAAGTCTCCTTGGATTAATGAAAATGTCAGACTAAACATGTTTTTAAAGGCACAGAGTAGGTATGTTTTTAGATATGAGATTAGGTATGTGTAAGCGTAAATTCATGTGTGTGGGCACATTCACAGAAGTCACATGGTTTCTGTATGGACTACCTAAACTACACAGAGCAGGGCACTTTAGAATGTAACCTGCTTTCTATGCTGAATATAGTGGCTGAGTGTTATTGTGTCTGATGTTGAGATTAAGACAGATTCATTTAAAATCACTAACAGCTTTTAAGCAAACCCAGAATCTAGTCCTAACAAATAAGGTAGCATTGGAAATGGAAGAAATGCACATCAGAACTTTAAGGGCAGCAGCCAAAATTATGCTAGCGTAACGCGGGCTTCCTGGTGGATTCAATGTCTCTGCTCCTCCCTCCCAAAAGAGGGCGCCTCTCTGCCTTGTTTCTGTCTCGATCCAGTAATCAAGACAGAGTGAGAGGGGCTTGGAAGCTCTGCAGAAACATCTGCAGAAAGTTAGACCTCCATAGCTAGCATCTCCATTTCCCCTACTCCTCAGTCAGGTCCTTTGGAGGATGTCTGGGCTGGAGCTGGTGACCTTGGCTTCCTGAGCTGTCTCATCATCCTATGCTAAGGGCTGTGGTGCCCAATTCCTGTCTGAGCAGTCAAGCTAAAGACCCTGCGAATGAATAGACTGATGTGGAACCTGTCCAAGGTGAAAACCGCCTTCTGCATTGCCAACTCATTACGGGGCATCCCAAGCATGAAGAGGACTCCTTCCCCCTAATGCTCCCCCAGAGGGCTTGTGGGAGTAGGCTGCTTGTCACGAAGCCCTTGAAAAGAACTGAATCTCCTCTCTTTCAGGGTGAGCGAAGCCCAGAAACGTCCTGCCTGCATCGACTGTCTCCTCCCCAAGCACCATGAAAAATGCCAGTAGGTAAAGTACTGGATTTGGAGAAGGAAAAACAGTCCAGCTTCCAGGATATCAACCAAGGGAAGTCCCTCAGGGAGGAAGTCTAGGAAAGGGATTCCTCTTTTCCTAAAGGTGTCTTCATCAGGGAGCAGAACTATTTTGGCCTAAGGAAAAGAGGGAGAGAGAAGAAACCAATAGTTTTTCAGCTTCAACTATATGCCAGACACTGTGCTGGACACTTTTACATAAGAAGGTTTATTTAATCCTTAAGGCAATTCTCTAGGTGTCATTATGATAATGGTACCTACCCCTTAGGCTTGTTGAGCATAGGAATCACTCCCAAAACAGTTGTTACTTTTCCCATTTGAAAGCTAAGGAAATGGAGACCATAACATTTAAGCCGCTTTTCCAAAAGTCTTAGAGCTTGAAATTACAAAACTAAGGATCAGATCAAATTCATATCTGTATGGCTCCAACACGCATGCCACACCACTCCATCATGTTGCCTCGATTCCAGTCTCTGGTCTTTAATATTCCAGGTCTATCCCCCATCATGTGGAGTTGCAGGTGTCTGGGACTTTCTCAGACATTTTCTGAATAACGAGACTGATCTATTCCTCCCAAGGAGCCTGTTAGCCAACAGATGCCCCCTGAACAAGACTATCTGTCTCTGAGAAGAGACCCCTCCATCCTATTTCAAGGAAAGCCCTAGCTGGTTCAGTCCCATCCAAAACTCAAGGAATTTGTCTGAAACCAGCCAGTTTGTGGTGGAGATGCAGTGAACTTGAGATTCATTCAGGCTGCTGCATCCAAGCATGTTTCCACTCACACTGAGGATGCCCCTGAGATGGTGCTAGGGAAGAATTAGGAACTCCCTGGTCCAGTCTTCCAAGAAAGCTGTCCTAAAGTAAGAACAGCAGAAGGTCTACATGCACCTTGAGTTAGCTAGTTATCCTAGTCCTCCAACACTCCTTTAGAAACTAGCATCTCTGATCATTTTTCTGATTCTGAAAACTTTATAGGCTGAGCCATTATCACAGTGGGGGTAGATAGGCCACAGCATGCATAATTCAGGCTATTTCAAGATCCCCTCCCCCTGTTAAATACACATTTTCATCACTTACCCTGGTCAAGAGGTATATTCGGTCTTGGGAATCACTTCTTAGAAGCCAGCATATTTGGAGATTTGAGGGTGAAAGTTTTAAGGACCACTGGTTGCTGGAGGAAAGTGGCTGGAATTCCACCCCTCCCCCCACTTTTTTTTGGTTGCCATCAACAACTCAAAATAGTCTCAACAGTCTATTCACCTGAAAGTAGTTACATTGTTCAACTTCAGAACAGTTGAGACAACATCTGCTTTTCGCACAACCCCATTATCCATGGGCAAACTCAAATGCCCTTGTTCTCTCAGCCATTCTAACTGCTGGACACCTTGGAGAACCAGATGATAGATTTTTCCCATGCCTTGCTGATAAAAGGCACATTTGGGAGAATGAGAACCTAGAGAGTCACTCAGGGATATCTAGAGTTGGTTTCATGGTGAGGATCTCAGCAAAGACAGGGGAGCCAAAGCAAGCACATGATACGGGGCTGAGGCTGGGGCAGGTATCAGGATTCCAGTACGCTTGAGCTTAGCAGAGGCTAAATAGAAAGGTGTCAGGGGTTAGAAAGCATGGCCACAGAGAAAAAAGAACAATCTGAAGCATGCTTAGAGATACCTGCATTCGTTCAGCCTTAACCTTGTGGTTGAAGGACAGTTGTTTTATCTTCCTGAATTCAGCAGGTCGAGAGATAGCTCAATCACAAATTCATGGGTATTGGGTAGGTCTGAATTAGCAGAACTTTTTATTCATTCACTATTAAAGCAGCCTTGCAATTAGCTGCTGCTCTACTAAGCTTGGGTCACTGTATCTGGTAGGCCAAGAGTAAAGAATGGGGATTATATTTCTTTAATTCCTAGTCCAATAAGTATAGGCTGTGAGACATAGAGAAACAATGGACTAACATATCTGCTGGATAGGCAAGATTTTTTTTTGTACTTATTGGAAAGGTTATTAGTTAAATAATGAATTGGATCTGAATCTTGTCATGAGAAGAGAGACCTTCAGCTCACATTTGAAAACCTGGTATCTTCCATCAGTGCTAGCTTACCCATAAAAGTAGAAAGAAAAGGGGAGGGGAGAAAATACACCTTCTACATATGGTGGGTTTTCAGAGAGCTACACTTTTTGTAGTAGTGATTGTCTTTGAGAAAGAGATTACTATGACGTCAACAAATTCTGGTTTGGTCAATCCTCAGGATCTGTTTTGGTTTTATAGAGGTCTAAATTAACATTGTGAGGCTGGACTAACATCTACGTCTGGGCTGGGATCCCTGAAGAGCATTTGGGTAAAGACGGACCAATAGAGGACAAATCTTAGGGCCTAACAGGGTGGATCTGACTCATCAGCACAGGGTTTATTAAAGCACTACAAATCACCTTAGACAGTGCAGGCAAATGCCACTTACCTCACCATCCAGGAACCTGTGGCTCAGGACCCATGAAGAAAAGCCTTGGGTCTCAAATGAAAATGCCCAGTATGAAGCCATTGCAATGTGGTTGAATGAAATGCAAATTTAATTGGAGAAAAAAATCTAGATGATTTCATCCTGTATTCAGAGACAATCCACTTCTGAGGATCTTTCTCTTTCTCCTCCCTAGATCCGCTACATTCTAAATCTTAGTCCAGTCTTGAGTAAGCTCTTTCACTGTATCTGACTGGGAGCAAGGTATTTCTAGTCTTTCCATGTGGTTTCAATTACATCACACTCAGATATATCCTGGGTCCCTTCATTGAGTGTGACTGCTCTGGAAAAGTGTCTTGTAACTTCATTTTGGCAGAAAGTAGAATTTGCTATGGTTTTCCTGACAGGGGGCTGAGTGTTGGACTAAGTCTAGCATGAGGGAGGAATAGGAGAAAGAGAAATTAATGTTAACCACCTGGACATAATTTGTCAAATAGAGACCAAAGTCACTGCCCATTAGAAGGCACCTCAGAGAAAGAGCTGAGTGGGTGGTGGATGGAGGAATGGTGGTGGTCAATAAGGGGTTATTATGGCAAATGTTAATAGGAAGATGAACATGAACAGCAACATTGCAGAAAGCACGAGGCAAAGGATGAGGTGTGTCCTGGGTGTATGAGGACTGCTTTGAAAACTCATCTGGTCTCCTCTTGGTCGTTGACGCTCCTACAACAAGCAAGAGGAAAGGGACATGGTGTCAGCAATCCACATTCCATCACTCATAATTCCCTGTGAGTGTTCAATTCCAGGCTCTCCCCTCCCCTTCTTCGGTGAGACCATTTTGGCTTTCCTGGGGGTGGGAGCAACACAGACACAGATGCTCAAAGCTACAGTTGGACCAGGGGATGATCAGTCTTACCAGCAGGTGGCGAAATATGAATACACTCCAAATTGGCTGGTCTGAACAGACTATTCCTTAAGAAGTCACTTTTCTGGCAAAGTGGAATTTGTGGTATTAGGAGGTCAAACCAGAAAGTGTTGCTTCCACCCATAGCTGAGGTCCAGGAGGTTACATTATGGATAAATCTTTCTAACCTAGCTGTTCTGTTTAGGACAATGACAACCAATTGCTCACGAGGCACTGCAGAAAGTCTGCTCTTGTAATCTCTGTGTTGTTCTCAGCAAGTGCCATTCTGATACCATTATAACATCACTCTGTTTTTAGGGGAAGGGGCAGCTAGTGGAAGATCTTGAGTCAGGGGTGGGGAGCTGAGTAATGTCTGGTGTAGCCACTGTCCCACTGTGTAGATTTAGAGACACACTGACAGTGAAATTGGAGACCCGAACCCCAGGCAAAGCACGAATGGGACTCCTATTACTTACCCATATCTCAACTCCCCAATAAGAACCAATGTGAAAATGCTTTGATTCTCCTGGGTGAGATGAAATATTTACGGCTTCATGAGCTACTGGAGAACTGAAATAATATTTGGGATTCTCTCAGGGACCTAGATATCTCTAAAATGTGGACCTGGTGAGAGACCAACAGTAATAAGATGAGTGGCTTATGTCATTCCCAATTCCCAAATGGCTCAATATCAAGGAAGCTCAATTATGAACCAACCCAAAACAGAGAGACTCAGGAAAGGATCTGGATGTAAAACAGGAAGGTAGCTTCACAGTCTTTATTTTATGTAATTAAAAACCCCATGCTAGGCTCTGAGTTCCAACCAACACCAACCAAAAAGTCAGAACTTAAGCTGAGAGTGACAATTCTGGCCTTGATTCTGCCATTTGTCCCTAAACAAAACCTGGAACTAGGCACTCAGTATCTTAAATTCCCAACCTGTAAAATGTGTGGGCTACTATCTGCCCTACCCATCTCTTGGAATTTTATTTTAAAAGTAGGCGTGAACATGTTCCACAAATTTTAAAAGGCCTCACTTCTGTCATGGAAACTCTTCTCAGTCACTATGGTAGTTCCCTGCTTTCGTCAACCTGGGCATCACAGTGATAGTGCAGATTGGACAAAGCTTTGCCATGTAATTAATTGCCTTGAGGGATGAATTAAAAAACAAAACAAAACAGGAGGCTGGGTGCAGTGGCTCACGCCTGTAATCCTAGCACCACTTTGGGAGGCTGAGGCGGGTGGATCACTTGAGGTCAGGAGATCAAGACCAGCCTGGCCAACATGGTGAAACCCGTTCTCTACTAAAAATACAGAAAAAATTAACCAGGTGTGATGGTGCACGCCTGTAATTCTAACTACTCGGGAGGCTGAAGTGGGAAGATTGCTTGAAACCAGGAGGCGGAGTTTGCAGTGCGCCAAGATCGCACCACTGCACACTCCAGCCTGGGCAACAGAGTGAGACTCCATCTTAAATAAATAAATAAAATAAAATAAAAGAATAAAAAAACAAACAGGGCTGAAATTCTGTAGGACCTAGGAAGTTTATGGTGCAATCTCAGAGCCTCTTCATATTAGGTGACGAGAGCAAGTGCTGCTTCCAACCTCACATTGTCCGTTGACTCTTGCTTCTCTTGGGTTGTCACTCAGGAGAGTAATAAGAACGATGAGGGTCACTAAGGAGGTCTACTAGTCTATGGTGATGCCAGGACCTTATTTAATCTCTTCAGGTCTCAGCTGCCTCATTTGTAAAATGCAGGTTTATGGTGAGTATTAAATGAAATAATGCACACAAAATGCTTAGCACTATCTTGGCACCCCCAAAACATTAGATGAAGTTGTAAAGGAGGCAGAAGAAGCCAGTATCTGCAGTTTCATCTTCCTTGGCACCTCAGGACACCTTTTCTCCTTGCTTCAAGGTGCCAGGATGCTCGGATGCTTTAAATTAATACCCAGAGGGCAGGGCGGAATAACTGCGATGGATCTCTGTCAAAGAGCCAGTAGAGGGAGCTCCAGAGCAAAACTGTTCTCTATTGCACATTTCCTTCGTTTCTCTATAGAACAAATCTCTGCCCAGAGGCCATGGGCTTTTTCTCCACTGGAAACCTTTTACTTAGAGAAAACTGGAGACCTCAGCACAGGACCTGGACCCAGTTCCGCTTTCAGATAATCCAGGTGTTTTTGAACTTTAGAGACATCTTGAGTCCCATGCCGAGGTTCAACTCTTGGGCTCCATTTGCAAGTTGGACTAGAATGGATGGTTCTTATGGGATTGATTGGTCCCCTGAGATCTGAGGCTGAGGCTGGAGCTTGAAATTTTTCTGGCCCTTGGATTTTGAATGTGTTCTAACTTTCCAGTCATTCTCTTCCCACAAATATCTAGAGTCACAGCCATCAAAGGACCTAAACTTTTTATGGAAGAGTCATGGAGCCTGGATAACCTTCCTCTCCCAAAAAAGATTTGCCTCAGAATGGTTGTATAGCCCACTTAACAGCAACAGGATGAGGGAAATCGTTCTTGCCTGCTCTCGGGAGCCTTTAAAAACACATTCTCTGATAAACTAAGTGATGGACACGGAATCTTTCTCAGACAAAAGACCTAACATGACTGTCAAAAAGGGAGCAAGATGGATTCTACTGAAGCTCTGAACCAAGTTTTTCTGCAGCCCTTTCCCTGCTGAAATTCCTCAGGTTAACTAGTTGGCTGACGTGTCGGGGCACAGATCTTATTATTATTTTAAATGTTCTGGGGGCTGGGCACGGTGGCTCACGCCTGTAATCCCAGCACTTTGGAAGGCCAAGGCAGGTGGATCATGAGGTCAGGAGTTCAAGACCAGCCTGACCAATATGGTGAAACCCCATCTCTATTAAAAATACAAAAATTAGCCGGGCATGGCGGCGTGCACCTGTAGTCACAGCTACTCGGGAGGCTGAGGCAGGAGAATGTCTTGAACCCGGGAGGAGGAGGTTGCAGTGAGCCGAGATTGCACCACTGCACTGCACTCCAGCCTGGGCGACAGAGTGAGAGTCCATCTCAAAAAAAAAAAAAAAGTCTGGCTCACAGTTAATCAGTGCAATAGTAAAAGCCCCAAGAGATGATGGGAGATCTTCCTGGTCTTTCTTACAGTTAACATTTGCTCACTGCCTGATTTTGATTAGCAGTGGCCTGGCTTCTTGTTAGGTACCCAAGAGGCTCTGTGTTCACCCACTTACAGGATGATACATAGCTCAGAAGGAACCAAGAAAAAGACAAAGACTTGCCATTCAGGAAGTTTAAAAATATTTGATGAGAGCTGCTCACCCCTTTTCTGCTGGCAAGATATCAAGAGTAACAATAGCTAATATTTAATGAATCCCATATTTATTAATCTCAGATACTGTGCAAAGACGTATGTATACATCATCCCACTCAACCCTAATGACAACTCAATGAAACAGTCCCTATTACAATTTCCACATTCAAGGTGAAAAACTGAGGCTTAGAGAGGTTAAATAACTTGTCCAAAGTCAAACATAGCTGTTAAGTGTAGAAGCTGGTATTCAGAAATTCAGGCCCTGGCTGGGTTCTCCAGAACAGACAGAAGTGGAGTTCCATTCAACATTGAGAGAAGTTTCAAAGGGTCAGGGAAACCTAAGCAGTGGGGCACACCTTGTTAAGTCCCAATCAGGACCGATGGAAGAAGCATCTGGTGTTCCTTCTCATTCATTGTCTCATTTCCAGAGGGCAAGTGCAACCTGTCTGAGGAGGAAAAAATTACCTCTAGGATGAAGCATTTTACCTTTTTTTCATTTTCTAAGATGATCTCAGATACCTTGCGAAGCCACTTAGAACAAAAGGGAGTCATTACATATTTGGAAAATGCATTGGACTCTCATAATTTGGGAATTAGCTATAAGACTGACAGCCAGGACACCTAATTTAAGAGTAGAATTCTTTAGGTCCTATATCTTAAATGAAAAGAGAGTTTTCAGGAACTGCCATTAAGAATAATCTGAGGGTAAGTAATGGATTTTCTCAGTAGCTATAAGCCGTCACTCCATCTACCCTTATTGTAACTGTGCTAGGTTTTGTTCACCTACCTCTGGTTAAGGGTCAGTGTTGACTCACTGGAGTTTGGACCAGCTAGGGGAGGCAGAGGCTGTATAGCTCACATCACAGGACTCACCTCTTCTTAATCACAGATGACAGAGACCCTGCCTTCAATCCCCTAATTAGCTTGGCTGCTCCTATTCATCCTCCACTTCCTGAGGTCAGTGGAGGGAAGCTGTTCAGTGAGAAGGTGGACTTCTGATTACATGTAGGAGAAAACATGAAGGTGCCACTTCCTCGAAGGGCCTTATGACCACTGACTATAAGAAGAAAGACTCATTGGGTGCAGTGGCTCACGCCTGTAATCCCAGCACTTTGGGAGGCCAAGGCGGGCAGATCATCTGAGGTCAAGAGTTCAAGATCAGCCTGGCTAACATGGTCAAACCCCCTCCTCTACTAAAAATATAAAAACTAGCCATGTGTGGTGAGGGGTGCCTGTAATCCCAGCTACTCAGGAGGCTAAGGCAGGAGAATTGCTTGAACCCAGGGGACGGAGGTTGCAGTGACCGACACAGTGCCGCCACTGCACTGTAGCCTTGGTGACAGAGTAAGACTCTGTCTCAAAAAAAAAAAAAAAAGAAGAAAGACAACCCATTCTGGCCTGTCCTCTGGCCTGTCCTCTCATCCTCATCCCTCATCTCTAGAGCTATTACCAAATGTTTTCATTCATGGAATAACTTGCTGCTCTGGGCCACCAGTATTAGCAAATATATGGGTTCCATTGGTTTAAGATAGTATGTTAAATTACAAGTCAAACACAACTTTGATCTGGATTGTAACTCGAGAATTGTTAATGTTTTGATAGGATCTGGGGCTCATGCATATGAAAGGTTCATTCTGGTTAGGGATTTGGGGTCCAATTTGCTTCCAAGCCCTGGTGAGAATGCATCAACCCCTCAGCAGTGACCAGCCTTCATCATGCTGCAACTTGCACGATATAGATGATTAAGCTTTTAAAAATCTGAGAGCTTAGAAACTAGCAAGTTAATGTAGAGTAGGAAAAACTCTCTAGCTTTGGAGAAGTGGCTAAAGTAGGAGTTTCCAGGGAAGGAAGTGGCTATTTTGATCTTCCCTTGTCCCTTATATCATCTCCTCAAACTACTGTTGTTTTCTAAATCTATGCAAATATAGAGAAGTATGTAGAAGCAAATAACCTTGTAGTGAATTGGGATCCTCACTCCTGCCCCAGACCTGAGGCTAGGATGAGGCTACTCCCTGCAGAGCAGGTCTTCTCTGGCTTTCTGGTTCTTAATACTCAAGATGTGGTGGTCAGGGTAAGTCCTATAGTTCTAGGGCCCATGCATTCTAACATAATGAGCCCATGGACTCCTAATAGAATGAATTGGGCCAGGCACAGTGGTGCACACTTGTAATCCCAGCACTTTGGGAGGCCAACGCAGGAGGATCGCTTCAGTCTAGGAGCTTGAGAATAGCCTCGACAACATAGCAAAAAATAAAAATAGCCAGGCCTGGTGACGTGCACCTATCTTTCGAGGTTGTAGTGAGCGATGATTGTACCATTGCACGCTAGCCTGGGTGACAGAGCAAGACCCCGTCTCTAAAAAAAAAAAAGAACGAGTTGCAGCAAAACATAAAAGAAGGCTGTTCTTCTCACTAAATATTACTAATGACCACTGGGACAAAAACTCTGGATCTGTTTTTTTTTTTTAAAGACAGGGTCTTGCTCTGTCACCCATGTTGGAGACCAGTGGCACAATCATAGCTCACTGCAAGCTTGAATTCCCAGGCTCAAGCCATCCTCCTGCCTCAGCCTCCAGAGTAGTTGGGTCTACAGGCATGCACCACCACGCCTGGCTAATTAAAAAAAAAAATTAGTAGAGATGAGTTCTTGCCTTGTTGACCAGGCTGGTCTCGAACTCCTGGACTCAAGTGATCCTCCCACCTTGGCCTCCCAAGGTGCTAGGATTACGGTGGTGAGCCACTGTGCCTGGCCAAAATCTGGATCTTAATAGACAGAAGTTGTTCTTTCCTAACTGGTACTTCCACACCAATTAACACACTCACATCAACTCATGGATGAAAGGATTCTTAACAGAATGGGACATCGGGCAGGTAAGTTTGGAACAGGAAACAGAAGCCTATGGTGGCTTATTGTTCAGGCAAGGGCTTTATCATTGTGTAACAGCCCACGATTGGTAAGGGTCCTACCAAAAGGAGAATGTGGACTGTTAAAAGCCTCTCTCACCTCTGGAGTGCGAGTGCTACAATGGCAAGCAGCATCCGTGTTTTAGTTATTGCTGGATCCTGAGAATCTAGTGTATGACCTTCCATAATGGGCCATACAGAAGTTTGTGTTGAGTTCCTAATTTTAATAAGTCCATAGGGACTAGGTAAGGGGTTACTTTCTTCTGTCTTCCACTGTGAGATGAGGTCACTGCAACACAAGACCTGGGTGAGGAGTAGATAGTGATACCTGCCTCCAGAGAATCACTGAGGGGCTTTCACAGCATTCAAGGAAGACTTGGAACATCTACTTCAGCTGAGGGAACACTCGAGTCTTGCCTCTAGGCTTCTGTGAGTCAAATGCAGATGATCTTCTCCCACCCACACTTGAGGTCCAGACCTGTGCTAATCATTGACTGAGTCCCTTTCTCCTTACCTGAATGCCCTCTCTTTCAGGGTTGGGAACTTCTGGGACAAAAGAGTTGAGTTCCTAGTTGAAGTGAAAGCTCCAGGGAAGTTGCCTAGCCTGTCCCTTGCTTGGTAGGGCCAATGGCTTTCAGTAGAGTATAGGGAAGATAGACTTTACCCAGATCTCCCAAGCGAAGTCCTTGTGTATGCGGAAGAGTCTAAGAGGTCTCTGCTAACTTCAGAAAAGGAAGAATCTACCCAAGCAAGAAAAAGCATACGGTAGAAATGCCATCCCACACCATGCCTCATAAGAAGATGTTCCCAAGTCATTTTTCTGATGCTTCCCTGGGCCAAAGGTATAATAGCTAAAATAATAATAAAAAATAAAAGTGATAAGACATTTGGTGTGTGCCAGGCACTGAGCCAAGCCTTGCAAATATCAACTCAATCACCACAATAACTTTTTGAGGTAGGTACCCATTTTAAGTGTCAAGAAACTGAGGCTAAGAGAGTTTAAATAACTTATCAAAAGTCACATAACCAACCAAATATAGGAGCTAAGATTTGAATGCAGGCCTTCTTGGCTGCAAAGCCTGAACTGTCCACAGTTATGCTGTACTCAGGATGCCATCCAGCCTATCGGAGACCTATGCCTACTTCTATTGCTGAGTGAGATGGGAAAGAGAGGAAGGCAGGATTTAAAAATAAATTTAATATCTGCCTTTGTGCACGCACATATACACAAACACATGTATCACTTACGTATCTAGAGTGCTTTAAAATGAGCCAACTCACTTCTGATTTCATTCTCAAAGTAACTGTGTGAGGTAGCTATTATAATGTGAATACTCCCATTGTTCAGGTATGATAAGCAGATTACAAAGAAGGTAAATAATTTGCCCAAGAGCATACAGCCACATGGTTGCTTGAACCTATGTGGTTTGATGCCAGATTCATAGCTCTTTCGCTATCACATAGTGCTATGATAATAAGACACACTCTGAGTCAGCTAACATTTATTAAACACCCACCATGGGTCACACACCGTGCTAGGCTCATTTGTAAACAGTCAATAATTATTCATTGATTGGTCTTCCAGTCCACTAACTGGACTGTCACTGCAGCAGACTCCAAGTCTAGTAAAGGTTTTATAAAATAATAAACAAGAATAATAATTCTTCTTTTTCTTTTTTTTCCTAGGTACTCTCAGTAGCCTAGACCAAGCTAAATATTTCTCAAAAGGGTGTTGGTGTCACCTGAAGGACCAGGCTAGAAAGGAAAGCTATATTAAGCCTGAAAAACACAACTCTCAAAAACTCTCAAAGTCCCTGAACCAACGATGGAAGGTCAATAGTCTTCATTCTCTAGGTTGGATGTGTTTTTAATGCTATTTTATTTACAAACTAGTCCACCTCACATCTGTAAGATGCCATCTAGCTTTGCTCCCTAGTAGGTGAGGAGCAAAAGGCAGTTGATGAAGGAAGGAAAAATACTCTTTTTATTGGGTCCATCAGGAATGTAGGCCCGTCTTCCCCTTGACCCTTTAAGCACCAAGCCCTGCTTCTTCCACAACAAGATCAATTGAATTTATTGCCAAAGTAATTTCTGAGAACTTGTCTTCCTGGGCCAAGAGACCCCCGGGCAGACCTCAGAGCAGTTTTGAGATAACAAGAAGCAGCACTAAATAATTAGCACAATTATTCATGAATCAAGACAAATATATTTTATTACGTTTAGGTGGT
The DNA here is from genome assembly GCF_000951035.1 of Colobus angolensis palliatus. Lineage (NCBI taxonomy): Eukaryota > Metazoa > Chordata > Mammalia > Primates > Cercopithecidae > Colobus > Colobus angolensis. Next base: position 606,687 of record NW_012119710.1, on the reverse strand, counting down.
GAAACCTAAGTACAGATCAGTCAGGGTATCTGCTGGATGGAACCAAGCTTGAAAGTGGTGGGTGCAGATTGGAACCAATACTTCATCTGCAAGGCTTGGGCTCTAAGCCAAGGCTTCGATGAAGAGATCAGCAGATGAATTCTCCCTCAAAGGTGTGACAGCGTCACCAGAAAGTAGTGAATGTTCACAGAGTGGGACTTGGTTAGAGGAGAAGAAAGTCCCAATGGGTCAAAAATGGAGGTTGTTGAAGTTTTGTTTTTTGCTGCAGATGCAATTATTCGCTTGATGAAGGAAGATGAGTAATAGGGCTCTCAGCCTGAGGTCTAGGTTACTTCTTACTTCCTCCCACTTGGATTGACTTCAGGAGGGTGCAACTTGTGCAGCTGCAGGGCCCTAGGCTCAGAAGGGCTCCATGCTTGGTTTAAGATTCTACTGTTATTGCTTGAAATTCTTGATAATTTTGTCTTTGAACCTGTGTTTTGTAAGTGAAGTCTATGGGATAATAGAGAATGTGTGTGTCCATCCATTGTTCCTGCCCCCACAATGTTGGCAATAGCCCAGGAGTACAGAATTTCAGTGGGAGCTCAGCAAGACTCAGGGCAAGTAGAATGGAAAGTAAGCCTATGACTACGCAGATGGGGACACGGACAGTGCCCAGAGGTCGTGCTTTCTGTTTGAACCAGCTGCTTCAAATGCAGAAGGCAGGCAATGGAGTTCTAAGAAACACTAATGACTAAGGGACCCTAGAGTAGCATTTCTTACTTATGTTCCTTCCCTGTATTTGCCAAACACCCATGCTGAAAATGATGACACAGAAGGAAAGGTGAAGATAGAGCAATCCATACCTATTTCTCCTCAACAGCAAGCTGAAGGTGGAGAGTGCTGGTACAAAGCGCTTGTATCAAGAAGTGAAATAAAAACAGTGGAGTACATTTTGTCAGCATCTCCACTGTTCTGGTAAGAATGAAATACCTATGCATATACGACCTATGAAATGTGAATTGTGTAATTTCGATGATTCTACAAATGAGTTAAATGCTCTTGTGTTTACAACTGGCGTCACATAATATAAAGATGAATAGTAAAATTCATGCTAAAAACTTACAATTTTTATTTTTATTTAGTACCACATAAAAAAGAGCAAATAAAAAACCATCATGACGATTCTAGAGATAGATTGTGGAAGAAAGACAAAGGCATTATATTTAGGCACTTTCTTCCTGCTTTTTGAACAAGGGGCCCTACATGCTCATTTTGTGCCGGGCCCCATGAATTTTATAACTGGCTCTGCCCCTGCCCCTAGGTTTCTTTTGAGAAACAGGGCAAGCGCCAGGGCTCATCCAAGGTGATGAAGATAAAAGTTGGACTTGATTCTTGCCATAAATGAGTAGACACCTGCTTGCCGAAATGCTCTCCAACGTCGTGTGAAGGGGCAACTGACACTCCTGAATGAATATGAGGAAACCCAAGGCAAATTCAGGTTCACCACATACACTCAGGGACATCAGGTCCACCCCTAAACTGGATGAGGCATGTCTCAACTGGCATCTTCAGACTTGACAGACAGGAAGAAGGTCTGTTTCCTTGTGTTTGTGGCTCATGAGCCGACATGGGCTCTCATGGGCTCCCATGTGGAGAGAACCCTGGGTACCCACATACGTACTGTTGTGGTCTTTGCACGTATGTGTGCATGTACACTGCACATACATGTCTGCATGTGACAGGTGCCTGGGCACCTGCTAGAACCCAAGGGAGGTGGTCTTTTCATGGATCTCCAGGGGGAAGGCTGAGGACATGAAATACTTTTTAGGTGCTATCCTTCTGGAACTTGGTCCCCAGAAAACCACAGCTCAGAGTAAAGAGAGATACTGACGGTCTTGGAGGACTATGGAGAGCAGATGGCTATAATTCCAGGACCAGATTTTTTTTTTCTTGTAATCACTTCCTCCACAACCTTTACATCAAAGGGAGACAAACACTTGTTGACTTAAGCAAAAAACAGAAACAATTTCCTTCTGAGAAGTGCAACACAAAGAAACCTGATGCCTTTTGGGCTGTGGAAGACTCTCCATCCCCCTTCTTGGAGCAGGACCTTCAGTGATGTGGACAGTGGGTGTCAGGCCAGCTGGCCTGGTTTTACTTCACACCAGCAGATCCAGGGAATGAACCACCATCCTCTGCTTTATTTAGTGAGACAGCACTTCATAACAACAGTAGGCTTAATCACAGTCTATACCCACATTTCACTTCCCATTTCTATGCCTACTCCTTGCCTTTTGGTTATTTGGGGTGGGGGGTGGCAATGGCATGCTGATTCTATCTTCCAAGCACCCTCCCCAAATCTCCTCCTTCCCTGCTGGAAAGGATTCCCTTCTCATGTTAATTTGATGACCCAGCCAGCTGCACCCCTCCACCCCCGCACCCCCAGCACAAAAGAAAAAGCCACTACCTTACTCCTTCAGAATTACAGTCCCGCTCAGGTGGTCTTCTTAACTACCAGCCCAGTCCAAAGAACCCTCGTCGTATTTCCAGGTTCATCTGAACCAGACATTCAAGTAGTGCCCCCACATGGATATTTAAGGACCATGGAGGAGGGGGTATTCCCTCCTCCTCCTGTGTTCCACCTCCCAGAAGTGGCTGCTTTTCAGAGTGGAGGTGATTCAGCTTTCCTAGAAGATCATTTGCAGGGGAAAAAAATGTACAGTACTACAGCTGAGAGTGCTGCCTGCTTCCCTCGATGAAAAAAATCCTGCTCTCAGACACATGGAATTCCCATTGATGAGGTTTGGCCAACACCAGGCACTGGATTTTCCCCATTAAACATAAAGCTCAGGGTGAAAGATGCAGGGGTGGGAGAAGGGATAACGATACCTTTTCAAGCTTTTCAGCCCTCTGGGGGATTTGAACTCTGGTCCCCAAGGTCTAATGGCTGATGTTCAAAAGCCCCCTCTCTCCATCCCTCCACCTCTCTTCCCCAAGCTTCTTCCTAACAAAGAATGATTCTCTTTGCTACACACAATAAAGCCCTGGTGGATTTACCCAGATTAAAAAACCCCTTGAAGTCCCTGTCAAAACTAATCTTCTCAGGAGAAACACTTGTTGATAACCACCTCGCTTTGTGCAGCAGCAGGGAGGAGCTGGGAGGACCAGAACCCAAAAGAAAAACTGGCTTGTGACCTCCCTATCGTCACATGGCCCCAGGCACGATACAATCCCTGACCTCATAGAACGCCCCTCCTCCCACGACACACAAATCTTCTGCAAGCCCCCGCCCCATTTAGCTTCTCCACCTCAAGCTCCCTCTGTTACAACACCAGCCCCTCAAAGCAGGAAGGCCAACCCTGTAGGTCCCCAGACCGACAGACCCTGGCTGAGCTCCAGCCATTCCCTCCTTCTCTGCCACCCCCGAGCTTTAACTCTTCACCCTGCAGGGCCCAGCCTCTCTTGTTTTTCCTGCTGCAAACTTTGTCAGGAGCCTTTTCAGGCGGTTTTCCTCTATACAACCAGCCCTTAAGATATCATGCATAAAGATTTCCCTCTACAGGTGGTTGTGAGCTGTAGCAGTTTTTGCTCTTGCAATGGAAACATTTATTTTAAATTTCATTTTACCCACAAATAAGGTTTTAAACAAAAATTATTTTACTTACACCCACTAAAGACTTAGCATTTTCTCCAAATAGTGGGGAGAAGATTAAGTTCTCTATGCAAGACATGTTACCACTCCCATCACCACCACCATACCCTGATTCTTTCTCTCCCCGACTCTCCCCACTTTGCTCTGACTTCATAAAGCCTTTTTGGAACTAAATTTTCATGTGCAAAATAATTACAAGAATTAAGACACTCAGTGAATGAGAATCAATCCAAGATACAGCCAAGTGGCAGAAGCACATGCCCACTACAGAATAACCCTCCACCCTCCACCCCCAAACCACAGAACACTAGGGTGGGGGAAGCCAAGACAGCATCCCCTCCCCAGCTTAACAACAGAGGACTGTCTTCCAGCTGGCTTGCCTCCTGCAAAAACCACACACACAAGACCCCAGGAAAGCCTGCCCAAGAAGTCTAGGCAATTTGTACAAAGATAATTGTTCAATGAAAAAGACAGTAATCATGGCCAGTCATACAAATCTACTCCTCCAAACATTCACCAACTGACATCATAAACTTTGCAAAAGCCAAACACAAGACAGTGCATGGTATAACCTACCTTGGCGAGCTCCTTCACTTTTTGTGCAAATGTTTTCCCCTCCGCATGCTTTACATAGATTTCTAGGGAAATTTGGAAGGACTGGTGAGGGGGTGGGGGGTGGTGAGGGAATGAGGGTAATATAAATAAGGAAGCATTTTAAATGCATCACGCAAAAAGCTCGGGATTTCACGTTATGTGTCTGCACTCTTCCCGGAGCAAAGCAAAACAGTTCGCGTTCAGTGCCAGACTTGGAGGGAGAGAGAGAAGGGAGAGGGTGGGGGAGAGAGGGAGGGGGTGAGAAGGAGGAAAGAGAGGGAGGGGGAGAGAGAAAAAGAGGGTGGGGGGATGCTGAAGGAGAGAGGGAGAAGAAGAGAAAGAAAGAGGAAATGAGAGAGGAATAGAGGGAGAGGAGAGGGGAGGTGAGGGGAGAGGGAGGGAGGAAGAAGAAAGGAGGGGGAGAGCCAAAAGGAAGGAGGAGAAAGAGGAGGCAGCCCCCTCCCACGCTCCCACCCCCACACATTCAGGCACCTTCTGAGTAACTGATCAGAGCAAAGAACTCATCTCCCACGTTTAAAAACCCCGTTTGGGACTAAGTCCCGATGCACACGCGCTCGGGTCTATTTATAGACAGACCCTAATGATATGTATTGCATTCTGAACGTAAATGTGAAATGTGTGTGTGTGTGCGGATTACATACGGTTCCTTTGACAGGTATGATTTTTTTTTTTTTTTTTTTTTTTTGCACTGCAGTGCGTCTGATTATATCTGTTTGGATTTTCTTCTTTCTTTTTTTGCATCTAAAAAGCATGCATCAAATTTGAAGGTGTTCAGGAAAAATGGTGGGGGTCTCAATGCTTACAAAACCCTGGCTTTTTTCCCCTGCAAAGCTGGGATATTTGCAGAGTTGGGGCTGTTTGAAAAGGCTCCAGCCCTGGCTCAGTGTAGCACGCCCAGTTCCAGCAGTGTGTGCTATTGACCTGCATTGACGTCAGTGCGTCATTAGGTCTCCCTTAGAAACACTGACTTTCAAAAATAGTATCAAATTAATTCAGTTGGAGCCTGGTGAAGAAAGGATACTAGCTGGAATCAGCCATAAAACTCCAGAATTTTCAGCCCTAGATCTCTTCTTCTTTTTCTAGGAGCCAAATAGAAATCAGATTGTATGGAAAATGCCATTGATGGGATTTTTTTTTTTTTTTCTTAAGAAAAGGGACCAAATTAGATTGCAAAACCCAGAACTGCCTGTTTTTTTTTCTTTCCCTTCTTTTTTCTGATCTAAAAATAACCCCCTGCTTGAGCTGACTGCGGTATCTTTTGTGTTGCAGCTCTCTGTTTTTAGCAGTCCGGTCCCAGTGAAGGGTGGAACACAAGTACAGATATTGATCTATTGATATTTGCAAAACCAGGAATTAGTTTTAATGAAACAGGTGGGCCCTATTGTGGTGGTGGGTAATAAAAAAGAGAAGGTGCCGTGGGCTCCATTTATGCCATTCACACATTCCGTTTCATTTTTTCCAATTCATTTTTTAAAGACATAATTCCCCCACCCCCCATGTGTCTCACATGGCTTCTGACCAGCACATGCAACCCCCATTCATACAAACATGAAGCACTGGTACATTCAAACTCCGCGGAGACAGGGCATTCATAAGCAAGGGTTCTGGGATGTTCCTTCCTTCTTGTAGCTGCTTGGCAGGAAAGGCACAGCAGCCCACCAAAACAGGCTTAGGTTTCATCTGGGGGACCTAAGTATGAAATCTGATAATGATATTGTATTATTAAAATCTGCATTTATTTAGACATCTGCATTTTATGGGGGGGCAACTGCCCTCTTCACTTAGCTAACAATACAGTTTTCACTGGTCCATTTCACAATTATACAATTTTATAAATACCTATGGATTATATATGTGAATACAGAGTGCCTCCCCACGGAAGCAAAGTGGGTGAGATTTGCCACTTTCAAAGTATTTGTTGGAGAGGGGGTGGTTGGGGAATGTTGGAGTTTTCTATTTTCAGAGGAGGCAGTTTACAATAGTTTTGCAAAGTCTTCATTTCCCACATTTCTTGCTTCTCAGCCCTCCCTCCCTCACTTGCCCTCCTCAGATAGGTTCACTTGGGCCTCAGGATGATAGAAGAATTTGGTTTCTCTGACCTATTCAGTCTTTGGTCTCTGCTGAGACTGTTAATGAGCGGACTAATTGGGGCCGTCGGGTATAGGGGCTCTCACAGAGGCCACTTGGATGGCAAAAGCTATGGGAGACCTTCAGTGGGGGAGAAGAGGAGCCCAAAATGGATTTAAATCATATGATTTCAAATTAAGTGGCCCTTAATTATTTTTTTTGATATGCTCATGAAATCAGGTTTTCAACTGGTAACTACCCAATAATTTTTGCTTATCACCACTTCCTAAACAAATGCGGCGCCTCCTTTCATTCTCTCAAATCTGGTTGGAAGACAGAAGGGAAGATGGTCTTATTAATCTCAATATTTCAGATAAGCACAGAATATGAATAATTCTGCCTGACCAGGCTAGTATGTCAGGGGAGTAGAGGTCAGAGAAAATCTAACCTGAGCTACCACTCATCTGCCCCTTGTTCAGCCCCACGGGCTAGTCAGGAGGCTCTGTGACTAGAGTTTATCTAAGGACAATTCCTGGTGCCTGGAGGAGCCTTCAACTGACGACAGACTGACCACGTTTTCGCTTGTCTTTCCCCCGATGTTCTTCTCTGGGGCTTCAGGGAGGACAAGGCAATTGCCAATGGTTCATGCTGCTACGCAGCAGCGGCAGCAGCAAAAGGGAGGTGCTGTGAGAAAACAGAGTATTCCCCTCCTCCCCCCTCAACCCAACACTCATAGACTTTGGTAAAGATACTGATCAGTAGATGCTTCCAGCCAGCCAGCCAGGCACCTGCAAACCACTACCCCAGCTTGCAAGGGCTCCCGTGCACTCTTCATCACAAATACATTCATTCACAGAAACTTACAGTCATTCATGCACCTGCACACCACCACATTCATTCATATTTTAGCCACAACTGCAGTCACACATTCGCCTGTAAAGGCTGGGTAAGTATGAAGAGCAGGAACATGCCTTCAGAACATGCCTTCATTCTGCCCCCTCCCCTGACACACACACACACGCACGCGCGCACACACACACACACACACACACTGCCCTGCTTCCTTGCTCCAGGAGGTTTCAGCTTGGAAGAATGCAAAATCCTGGCAGGCAGAAATTTCTGCCATTCACAGTCAAATCCCTAGACTGTATAAAAACCCCCTGACCTCATCCATGATTAGATCACGGACAAGATGCCCAAGTGCTGGCAGAGCTACAAATGCCTAGGTGGATTGAGGGGGCTGGTTCTTTTTCTGGCCTGTTTTCCTCACTTGGCAGCCCAGTGAATAAAGACAGGGCCAAAGGAGGGACTTGCAGTGTAGCCCAAGCCTGCACAATGCCCCACCTGGCCCGTTCAGATGTTGTCCTCAAGGGAGAGGTGAGAGCTGTCGTGAGCTGTGAGGTACTGTGGCAGCCAAGACTTGGCATTCAAAGGCCTTGGGAATTGGTGTTAATCTGCACTGGTGCTGAGGATGGTAAGCAGGGGGCTGTGCATTTACCCTCGAGATCCACTCTGCACTCACTCCACTCTGTTCTGAGAGGTTGACCTCTAGGGACTGCATTAAGACTCTCCTGATCCCTAGTTCAGCCAATGGGGGCCCTGAGAGGGAAATCCAAAGATGGGAGGAAGGCATGGCGGGGTATTTATTCCCCGCCTTCCTCCTTGCCAAGCAATGGGCTGTCTATGGCTGTGTCCTTCTGTGAAAACCACAGCTCCTGTCAGATGGCCCCTGAGCAGCTGCAGTTCCAGGTCTCTCCAAGTTCTGGACTAGTGAATACATCGAGACCAGTGATTCCCAAACTCTCTAGGTCTGTGGAACTCTTAACGGGACAGTCACTTGCCTCAGTGTTGCCTACTGGCAACCGAAACCAAAAACAAACAAACAAAACACTCCCATCAGAATGCTGGGTAAGTAGTGTTTATTGACATAAAACAAGGCTGGGGGTCTTTTTCAGTTCAGAACATGAAATTAAAGAATAGATGCTGCTGGAGAGATTGCTGACTAGCAGGTAAGGAAAGTGGGCCTTCCGCTTAGTTGTTTACCAGCTTTGTGATCATGGGCAAATTACTTAATTTCTCTAAGCCTCAGTTTCCTCCTCTGTAAAATGAAAATAATAAGAATTATAATAAGACCCTCCTCTTGGAACTGTAATGAGGACTGTATGAGATAATGTATGTGAAACAGTGTAACACAGGTACCCAGCACAAAAATAACCTGCAATAAATGCTAGCTATTTAAATATTAAGAGTATTGGTATGTATTCTATAAAATGACTGTTTATGGGACATCTAGAACTTTCAAAGTTTTTAGACAATGGCCAAGAATAAGATGTTCATTTTATTTTTTGTTTTTATTATTATATTTTTTGAGACGGAGTTTCACTCCTGTCACCAGGCTGGAGTGCAGTGGTGCGATCTTGGCTCACTGCAACCTCTGCCTCCCAGGTTCAAGTGGTTCTCCTGCCTCAGCCTCCCAAGTAGCTGGGATTACAGGTACTTGCCACGATGCCTGGCTACTTTTTGTATTTTTAGTAGAGATGGGGTTTTGCCACGTTGGCCAGGCTGGTCTTGAACTCCTGACCTCAGGTGATCCACCCGCCTCAGCCTCGAAAAGCGCTGGGATTACAAGCGTGAGCCACCGCGCCTGGCCAGATGTTCATTTTATATCATGACCTGATGATACCCACAGTGGAAAAAAGTAACAGTTACCCTTAAAACCTGCAATGCACTCTGCTATTTCCTCATTTGTTCTGTGTCATCAAAAAATGTAGGTCACAACGCCTTAATGGCTTGAGATCCACAACTGGAGAAGCTGTGATCTGGTAGACTTGCCAGGGATCAATGTGATGAAGACTGAGTCGTCTCTGGAGGTGACAGGATAGGTAAAGACCATTTCCTGATGTCTTTTAAACAGGTATAGTTACATTAGCGGAGGAAAAGCAGCTGGGGGTGTTCGCTGAAGAATCTGAAATTCAGACAAGCATTTGAGTGGACTTATGTGTAAGAAACTAGGACTTGGAGAAGGGGACTCAGATGTAAAAAACATGGTGCTTGCCCTCAAAGAACGTATAGTTTAGTAGCAGAGCTTAGATTCATTCACTCCTTTATAAAACTGAGTACCTACTATATGTAAGGAAGGTTCTACATCAGTGAACAAGACAGGAGTTCCTGACATCACAAAGCTTAACTTCTTATGGTAGTGACAGGCAACCAAATTAGCATAATATGGTTCAGACAGTGGTAATGGCTCTAAAGAAAAAGGGAGTGGAGAGTGTCTGATAGAAGACATATTCTAGATAAAGTAGTCAGGGAATGCTTCTCTGAGAAAATATTTGACCCGAGACAGGAATGAAGTGAGGGAGTGAGCCGTGTAAATTCTAAAAGAAATGCACTCCAGCAAGTGCATAGACTCTGAGGAAGAAATAAGCTTGGAATAGTGGAAATAAGCAGAAACAGGAAGGACAGAGTGACTAGAGCTTAGTGAGCAAAGCAGAGGGTGGTAGGTGTCAGAGGTAGACAGGGCCAGATAACGTAGGTCTTGACATTCGTACTAAGTCTTGAATAACATCTGAATGTGATGAGAAACCATTGTAGGGTTTTGAGCAGGAGAGTGACATGGTCTATATTTTAAAAGGATCACTCTGCTGCTCTGGAGAGAAGTGACTAAAGAGGGTGAGAAGGAAGCAATGGGGCTGATCAGGAGGCCATCCCAGCAGTCCAGACAAGAGATGATGGCGGCTTGGAACAGGCTGACAGCGATGGAGGTGGTGAGAAGTTGGTGAGAAGTGGTCCAATTAGCAGTATCTACTTTGAAGGATGATGTCTCTGCATATCCATAATACAACGTGGAACGTGAGGTGCCAAGATAGAGTACACGATGTTGTGGAAACTCAGATGAAAATTACATCTGGCTGGGGGATGAGCTGGCACTTGAGCTGTGTTTTCAAGGATGAGTGGGCAGAAATGGTGAGGGAGGAGAGAACTTTCCAAAGAAAGAAAAAAGCATGCAATTGAAGGCAAAACAGAGGGAAAGTAGAGGGCACATTCAGGGCCCAGAGGTAATTCTGTGGATATGGTGGGCCTGAAAGCATAGAACAGGAATAAAGCTGACCACGTAGGTTTAGGATAAATTATTATGGGCCTCGTGTGCCATGATAGCATTTGGGCAACGGAGAGCCACTGCATGTTTCTGAGGATGGTTTCACGTGATCAGCACTGAGCTTTACAAAGTTCTGGGCAATTGGGGCTGAATGGGAACCTCGAAGCCTCTGCTTTGGGCCTTAGTAGACTCATTCGTCAAGCAGATCTTTGGCCTTCTCTGATCCTGCACCCTTTGTTCCAGCCAAACCAGCTTACTTCCTGACCAGCAGGCTGGCCAGAAACACTCCCTCCTGCCTTTGCTCATGCAGTTCTCAGCACCCAAAGCTCCTCTTCATTTATCCAGATCTTCCCCCTTCTTTGGCTCCTTGGCCTCTATCACTCCCTCCTTTCTATCAAAGCACTTGTCTACACTGCTCATGTTGGCCCTTAACCTCACAGACCCACTGACATTTTGTTAAGTATTTCCAGAACATAGGCCTTCTCCCATGAGACAGAAATTCCTCTCAGGCACATCACCTGGCACTCCCTTTGTTCTCTCCACTGTGTCAGGCACTCAATAGCCATTAAACTGACCATTCTCATTCCTCATAAGTGAGTTTGGAAAGCCAAGGGTAGAAAGGCACTTGTCCAGATACACTGAAATCCAGACACAAAGCCCAAGGGACCCACTTCCTGCCTCCAGCCCTCTTCCTATTACTCCACTTCCTGGCCATCCCAGCACTGGACACACTTAGGTTCTGCCTTCCTTAGAACTATTCTAAGGGGAAAAACCCTTGCCTTGGGAATACGATCCCTGTAAAAGCACCAACCCTCTGATTCCCCTCAGGAAGACAGGGAATGGCCTGGGTCAGATTCCACGGGATTCCACGTCCTCCCCAGTCTGCCTCACACCTTGACCCTCCCCCAGTGCTCGGTATTTGGTTGGCGGGTGGCTCCCTCAGCTCCGTGATTCAGGCTGTCTGCCACACCATATATGACTTTTCATGGAGAGGGTTTACTTCAGGGGCTTCTACTCTGGAGTGCTTGTCCCAGGCAGCCCCCCACTCCCATTTTGTAACTGCCCAATAGGTTCATTTTACCCACTTACCAGATAGAACAGATTTATCAACGGGGGAATTGCAATAGAGAAAGTTTAATTCACACAGAGCTGGCTGATCGGGAGACTAGAGTTTTATTATTACTCAAATCAGTCTCCCTGAAAATTCCAGACTAGGGTTTTTAAAGGGTAATTTGATGGGTAGAGGGCCAGGGAGTGGGGAGTGCTGATTGGTTTGGTCAGAGACAAAATCACAGGGCCTCGAAGTTGTCCTCTTGTGCTAAGCAGGTTCCTTGGTAAGGGCCACAGGACTAGACAGCCAGTTTATCAATCTGGGTGACGCCAGCTGATCCATCAGCTGCAGGGTCTGAAAAACATCTTCAGCACCAATCTCAGATTTTCTAATAGTGATGTTATCCCTAGGAGCAATTGGGGACACTTAGAATCTTGTGACCTCCAGCTACATGACTCCTAAACCGTAATTTCTAATCCTATGGCTAATTTGTTATTACTACAAAGGCAGTCTGGTCCCCAGGCAAGATGGGGGTTTGTATTGTGAAAGGACTGTTATTATCTTTGTTACAAAGTGAAACTGTAAGTTCCTCCCAAAGTTAGTTCAGCCTACGCCCAGGAATGAACAAAGGACAGCTTGGAGGTTACAAGCAAGATAGAGTTGGTTAGGTCAGATGCCCTTCGCTGTAGTAATTTTATTATAATTTCTGCAAAGGCGGTTTCAATTTCACCAGCTCTTGGAAATAACAACTAGCAGAGACACAGGTTTGCAGACAGCAACAGGCTTTGTGGACTACCTCACCACCTGACACCTTGCAGGCAAATGGGTCACTTAAGGACACATTGCAAAGGCACAAATAATGGGTTTCCTTCTATTCTGTTGCTGGGGACACCCACTTTGGTGCTTGGCCTGTCTCGTGGTCTCCACCCCTCACTGCTTCTTTCCGAATGCTCTGCCTGCCATTTCTAGAAGGGGAAATGGGAGGCTGAAGGAATCAGTAAGGCACCCACCAAGGAACCATAAAAGACGCTGGATTCTTGCTCATGCCCTCAGCTGGGTGCTGGGCTGGGTCCAGGTTGCAGTAAAACAGGGCTCCTGATCCAAAGGTCACAGACAGTAATGGAGGCCGAACGGACGGCTGTGGGGACTCCACCCCCCAATTTCAAAAGCTCTTCCGCACCTCCTTCCCAAGCTTAGGTTTAAATTTGAACAAACTCATCCCTTGGGGAAGAGCCCCCTTACCCTGCCTCCTCCTCCCATGAGTGGAATGCAGGGGCACATGGGGTAGGGAAGGGAGACCTCCTTTTCTCAAATCCAGGCGGGCACAGAGCTCTGCACCCCCGCAGCCCCGCTCAGCAGCCCCAAGTCCCGAGCGGAGAACGGCCAGGGTACCAAGGCCTAGGACAGGGACGCAGCCGCTGAGGAAGACTTTCCCGCAGCCTCCACAAGCCAGCCGCCCCCGGGGCCACGGCCTCCCTCCCACGCGTGGAAGTGGAGCAGAGGCGCAGTCGGCGGCAGCAACGGACCCGCAGGTCACGCGGGCGGCACGAGGCCCTGCGCCCTAGGCACGTGAGGGGGCGG
>NW_012119710.1:423073-593505 GCF_000951035.1 Colobus angolensis palliatus | reverse complement strand
GGGGGCGGAGCCTTGGAGCCCAGGGACCCGGAGCTGGGGGAAGAGAAGGGCGCGGGGGCGGGGGACAAGAAGGAAGGTGGGGAGGAAGCCGCCTTAGGCCGGAGTGGCGGGCGCCCCGGGCTGCGCAATGCCCCCTGCCCGGGGAAGCCCCCTCCCTAGTCTCTGCTGTCCCGGACGCCCCGGTTTTTTGTTCCCCTAGATTTAGGTCAAGGAGAAGCCAGGATACAAGAAGGAAGTTGGGGAGGAAGCCGCCTTAGGCCGGAGTGGCGGGCGCCCCGGGCTGCGCAATGCCCCCTGCCCGGGGAAGCCCCCTCCCTAGTCTCTCTAGAGGCTGTCCCGGACGCCCCGGTTTTTTGTTCCCCTAGATTTAGGTCAAGGAGAAGCCAGGATGCGGGATGAAGGTTGGAGGTGGGGGGTGGGTGAGGCTGGCTGTGAGGACCCTCCCGCTATCCACCCACGCGCGCGTGTTCTCCCGGCGCTGGCGGTGTCCTGCCCGCTCGACTGCTCCGGCTGCGCTCGTGACTGTGCTTCGTGCTGGCAGAATTCCGCAGCGTGTGCCCGGGGGTGGGGCGGGGGTGGGGGGTGGGTGGCACCTGGCTGCCCCTTGAGCTTGTCCACCCGCGGGTCTGCCGGGTTGCTAGGCAACACACTTACCTGCCCCCCTCCCCCACCCTGCCTGGCTTCCCAGAGGCAGGTCGCTCCCGGCCCAGCCTCTGTGCCCTGCGATGCCCCTCTCCGCTCTGCGATTCAGTCCTGTGTCTCCATCCTGCACCTGGTTGTTCTGGAGGCATGGAAAGCGCCCATGTCTTCCCCTGGGCCTCGACAACTGCGCCTCCCGAGTCCATCTGGGTGCTGACATGGAGGGCCATAGTGGGGCTGCAGACCGACTGTCCACACAACCCCATCCTGTACCCCTTCTTGGAACAGGGCAGTGGAAAAACAAACAGGAACTGTGCAGGAGAAGATGGAGTCCAAACACCAGCTCATTTCCACCCTTTCCGTGTAGATCACCCAGCACGTGTCCGCCCCCGGGGTAAATATTGTGGTTTGGTTCCACTTAGCACCCAGAAGACGCACTTGCTGTCCCTGGTAACTGGGCAGCAAGGCTTGGCCTTGGGGCTCCCTCCCCTGGGATGTAGTGCTCCTGATGTAGGGTCCGAGATAAGGCAGGACACACGGAGAGAGAGGTAGGGTGAGAAAATAAATATTATGAAAAGCAAGACTACTCAGCCGTGGCGTGCCCCGCGGTGATTCCACACTGCCCTAGAGGGTATCTGCTCACTCCTCTGATAGAGGGACTGTATGAGAGGCGCTTCGTCCCTCCTCCAGCCTGGGATTGGGAGACAGACCTGTGGCCCTCTCCCAGGTGGCAGTCGCCTGGGCTGAGGTCTCACCAGGAGAGAGGCTGCAGGGCTGGACTTCTAAGCTCTGTGCTGAGAACTCTAGGCTCCGGCAGTACACGCTATGTAGGTGCATGACCTGGGGAAGCTTCAAAACTGCCTTGCAGACAAGATCCATCCGCCTCTAAGGAGAAGTCTGGGCAGATAGCTCAGTTGCCCAGGTCCCTTCTAATGGATATGTTGAATCTGGTTGCCTGCAACATTAGAAATTTCAGGACGTCCTTCAGAAAGCCATGTAGTACCCTCCATGCCACACTGTCATCTCAGAATTCCTGTTAGGATAGCTGTTTCACACAAGTTAACAACTTGTTTTTTGACTTGAGTTGATTTTGTCACCTAATGTCACCTTGAAGACAGGGATTTATGTGCAAAGAGCCTCAGGAGAGGGCTACACTCCTTGGGGAGGAAAGGACAGGGCAGAGCTTTAGGATTCTGTGGCTATTTATTCATTCCCGTTTTTGAGGGCCTCCTGTGTTCCATGCCTTGTGCAAAGCACTGGGGGAACATAGCAGAGATGACATGGACTCTGATGTGGGGGAGAAAACAGTAAATGATTATATCACAGTGAGGTAATTGGTATAACTGGATTGCACATGAGGTGGAATGAGAACATAAGGGAAGAAGCTGCTGAAATCCACCCAGGTGAGTCTGTCAGTCAGCGTGGGCTACAGGATGCTGCAGTAACAAATGACCCTAACATCTCAGTGACTAAAAACCAATAAAACTTTTATCTTTCTCACATTCATGTCCACCAGAGATCTCCTGAGGTTCTACCTTAAACTCTCTTCATTCTGGAACTGAGGGGAAAGGTGTAGTTCCTCCATGATCTCTTGGCAGAGGGAAAATGAAAATGGCAGAGCCAAGCAATGGCTTCTACTACAAAGTGGCATGTGTCACTCCTGTCAGGTTTCATTGGCCAAGCAAGTCATGTGATTAGGTCTGCTGTAAATGGAGCAGGAAGTATAATCCTTCCACAGGGTCAGGCCAGTGGGGAGGGGTGGCCAATATCTTGGCCCATAATACAGCCTGCCACAGCATCCCAGAGGAAGTGATGCTTGGACTGATTGCAAAAGCGGATTAGAACTGGAGCAGAAAAGCAGACGAAGCAGGGAGGATATTCCTGCAGAGGGAACCTTTACATTCAAGACAAGCCAGTCATCCCCTGTAAGTCCATCTAGTGTAGGGAAACGTTCTTTATCCACCCTCCCCTGCCATGTTTGAATCCCTTTTCAAGAACTTGCCCTTGGCCCTGTTTCGAGGGTTGTCACAGGGAAAGGATGCTGGTTGTTGTACTTCTTCCCAGAGAAAATGGACCCAAGTTACCCCAAAAGGCTTGTCCTCCATGAATACTGGAATATCTGTGGTGGAGATAATTTTTTAAAGGACAAAATAATTAACAGATTCCCTTGATATTCTAATCCTTGAGGCCTTAGAGACTTGCCAGTGTTGGCCGGGCGCGGTGGCTCAAGCCTGTAATCCTAGCACTTTGGGAGGCCAAGACGGGCGGATCACGAGGTCAGGAGATCGAGACCATCCTGGCCTACACGGTGAAACCCCGTCTCTACTAAAAAATACAAAAAACTAGCCGGGCGAGGTGGCGGGCGCCTGTAGTCCCAGCTACTCCGGAGGCTGAGGCAGGAGAATGGCGTGAACCCGGGAGGCGGAGCTTGCAGTGAGCTGAGATCTGGCCACTGCACTACAGTCCGGGCGACAGAGCGAGACTCCGTCTCAAAAAAAAAAAAAAAAAAAAAGACTTGCCAGTGCTGGGTTTGGATGGCTACGTATGGGGACTGGGGAATATGGGAGTGACTGCAGCAGGTGTCAAGTGTTCTAAGATGTCAGCCCATCTTCATGGAGATCTTTGAGGGGATGTCTCCAGACGGTTCTGATGGCTGCCGGGGTCTCAGCAACCCAACCTGTCTTTCCCGGTGAGCCTTGTCAAGAAAGACCTAATTCCTACCCTCTTTCTTCACTTTTTGTCCTGCTTTAGGCATCAAAAGAGGGGCACCTCTTGGCCAAGATGTTGTATGAGTCCATTCTTACGCTGCTATGAAGAAATACCCAAGACTGGGTAATTTATAAAGAAAAGAAGTTAATTTGACTCACAGTTCTGCAGCGCCAGGGAGGATTCAAGAAGTTTACAACCATGGCCGAAGGGGAAGTAAGCGTGTCCTGCTTCACATGGCAGCAACAAGAAGCTCAGAGCAAAGGCGGTAAAAGCCCCTTATAAAGCCATCAGATCTCGTGAGAACTCACTCACTGTCATGAGAACAACCTGGAGGTAATCTCCCCCTTGATTCAATTACCTCTCATTGAGTCCCTCCCAAGACCATGGGGATTATGGGAACTGCAATTCAAGATGAGATTTGGGTGGGGATACAGCCAAACCGTATCAGAACCACGGTGGCAGACCATCCCCTCAGGTGCTTCTAAGTGAGAACAAATACGTGTTATTGATTCCTGTACTGTTAGTTAAGCCTTTTTATAGTTGTTAGGCTTTTCCTTTATTATATTTTAAGGGCCAGGCTCTGTATACCCTGGTTCTCTGAGTACCATAGTTGCCCCAGAAAGATTTCTTAATGGGTTGGTTAGTTGAAAGGCAAGCATTTTAAGAAAGTTGGGGATCTTTCAGCCTCGGGTGACTAAAAGTCCAGTCTAACTGGCTTAAGTTAAGGTAAATTTTTTTTTCTTCAGGTCACACAACTGTGAAATTCATCGGGCAGAGTTAGCTTCAGGCATGGCTTCATATAGGGACTTAAAATAGGCACCTGGCTTTTCTCTTTCTCTCTATATCTAGGTTCTGCTTTCTTCTTGGCAGGCTCCCTTCCCAGGTAGGCGCTTTCTGTCTGGTTGTAAGATAGTTGCAGAACTTCCAATCTTACACCCTCCTGGATTCAAGTCCACTAGGAGAGTCTATGCCTCTTCCGGCATCCCTGGCAACAATTTCGTTGGACATGGGTCTCTCTTGAACCAGCTGTGTTGGTCAGGGGACTGTGGTGCTCCATAAACTTAGTTCTAAGGTCTTGAGCCTGGAGTGAAGCCCTACCCAAAGTAAGGGACTGAGAGATTGAGAGGAGGTGGTTTCCAGAGGGCATCCGGGGGTGGCGAAGAGAGGAAAGGTGCGTGAAAGATGAGGGACAAAAACAGCAGATGTCCAATTCACGGACAAGTCTGTGCTAGTCAGCTGTTGCTACAGTAACGCTACATAACAAATTGCCCCAAGGCTCCGTGGCTTACAATAATAAGCATCAATTATTTTCTCACTCATGTGTTTGTGGGGGTGGTTTGGGCATCTCTGCTTCAGGAGGCATGTTAGCTAAACTTGGTCCCAGGATGTGGGCTGGGTTCAGGTCTAGTCCATTTTCTCTCATCCTCTTTAAAAATGAGGCCACCTGGGGATGGCATGAATGGCAGGAGAACACAGGAGGGAGCAGAAACACACCAGGTGTCTGAAAGCGTAGACTCAGAACTGTTACACAGTTAGCTCTGGCCACATTCCTTTGGCCCAAACAAGTTACATGGGCAAGCCCAACACCTGTGGGGCTGAGAAATATACTGAAAAATAATCCAGTTTATCACAGGGTCACTGAAAGTGAGATCAGCAAATGATTGGAATGGACTGATACAAATTTCTCAAACTCCACCTGCCTTTGGCTTTATTCACAGTTGTCCATGTAGACATGCATAAAAAGGCTCTGCTGAGTAAATCGCATATCAACTTCTTTTGTCCGCCCTAATTTCCCCCTACACTGACCCCAGCCTTCAGGCTTCCCCCCTGCACCAGCATTCTGTGATTCACTTCTCTTTGAAGCTGTGCGGGCTGGTTCAAGAGCTATTGTTGGTGGGTGTTGGTAAGAAGTGAACATCTACCTGTCTAGAATGTACTGGAAGGCATTCTTCCTGTATATGGGAGACTGGATGAGATGAGATTACTTCTTGAGCTCCTTCCCACTCTAAGATACTCTGTGTTAAATTCTGACCATATGTAGGGTTTTTTGTTTGTTTGTTTGTTTGGTTGGTTTTTTTTTGATACGGACTCTTTCTTTGTCATCCAGACTGCAGTGCAGTGGCATGATCACAGCTCACTGCAGCCTTCAACTCCTGGCCTCAAGCAATCCTCCCGCCTTGGTCTCCCAAAGTGCTGGGATTACAGACATGAGCCGGCATGCCCAGCCAATATGTAGTTATATTTTAGAATACAGGGTTTTACCTGTGAATCTAGTCTCTTTGCCCCCAATTACCTTGATCTGTGATACAACACAGCATGAGACCAGCAAGTCAGATGCTCAGAAGACCGCTGTTCTAGGCTCCCTGGGGGAACCCATGAGGAGTAGGAATTAGAAGGCCAGCTTCTCAGCAGTCGCATTGCTTTCTTTTTCTTTTTTTTCTTGGAGACAGGGTCTTGCTCTGTCACCCAGGCTGGAATGCAGTGATGTGATCATAGCTCGTTGTAGCCATGAACTCCTGGGCTGAAGCCATCCTCCCACCTCAGCCTTCTGAGTAGCTAGGCCTACAGGCATGTGCCACCACAGCTGGCTATTTTTTAATTTTTTTTTTTTTGTAGAGACAGGGGTCTTGCTATGTTACCTAGGCTGTTTTTGAACTTCTGGCCTCAAGTGATTTTTCTGTCTCTGCCATCCAAAGCTCTGGGATTACAAGTGGGAGCCACCATACCTGGCCCCACATTTCTTTGTAATGTGTGCCTCTGGACAGCTTCAGGTAAATGGATCTCCAATGCAAGAAAGAACAACTTTATATTCTCTATTCCAGTCGCTCAAAGCCGTCAACATCAGGACACTCTCGTTAGTGTCTAACTTGATGCTTCATGACTACTGTTAAAGGCTATCCTTTCTCCTTTCTCATTTTTACATGTTTTTGTATGGTGGAATCCATCTCTAATGTTGGTGTTGTGAAAACCTGTTCATTTTGTGGTTCCAGAAGAAGGAACTGGTATTGTTTCCCTTAATTTTACGTCAACAGATAATGATTGAATGAGTGTGACAGTCCCCATAAGTACCACAGTGTTGTGAGCATCACCTTTGAGCCAGAGTGTCTGTGTTCCAATTCTGGCTCTGCTGCTTACTAGGTGTGTGACCTTGAACAACCTATTTAGCATCTCTTGTCCATTGTCCTCTTGTCTATGAAATAGGTTGTAATAGGATCTCTCTCATAGGGCTCTCATAAGGGGTAAATGAGTTAATGCTTGTAAAGTGCTTAGAATAGTGTCTGGCACATAGGTGCTCAATAAATGTTGGCTATTATTATCCTTACTTTGAGATGAGAGACTAACCACTGTCCTCAAATAACTCAGACTCCAGGGAGGAAAATGGCACTTACCACACAGGGATGTAACTGCTGTCTTGTTTAGGATGACAAGTGGATGTTGGGGGATATGGGAACACAGCGAGAGGAAGTTGCAAGAAGGTAGTTTTTTATTTACGACAAGATCTTCCTAAGAATTAACGTTTATTGGCCAGGTGTGGTGGCTAATGCCTGTAATCTCAGCCCTTTGGGAGGCCAAAGCCAGCAGATCATTTGAGGTCAGGAGTTTGAGACCAGCGTGGGCAACATGGTGAAACCTTGTCTCTACAAAAAACACAAAAATTAGCTGGGTGTGGTGTCACCTGCCTGTGGTCCCAGCTGTTTGGGAGACTGAGGTGAGAGGATCGCTTGAGCCCAGCAGGAGGTCAAGGCTGCAGTGAGCTGTGATCACACCACTGCACTCCAGCCTGGGTGACAGAGTAAGACCCTATAAGACTCTGTCTCAAAAAAAAAAAAAAAAGAATTAGCATTTATCAAAATATTAGTAATGAGCTCCTCTGTCATCAGAAGCATTCAGGCAAACCCTGGACATTCATATTACCTAGAAGAACAGAGTTTATAAAGAGGTAGTCTGTGTGTTGGTTCTCACGTGCAAAGGTGTTTGGTTTGGACTACTATATATATATATATGTATATACATTTTTTTTTTTTTTTTGAGATGGAGTCTTGTTCTGTTGCCCAGGCTGGAGTGCAGTGGCCCGATCTTAACTCACTGCAACCTCCACCTCCCGGGTTCAAATGATTCTCCTGCTTCAGCCTCCTGAGTAGCTGGGACTACAGGCACATGCCACCATGTCCGGCTATTTTTTTTTTTGTATTTTTAGTAGAGATGGGGTTTCACCATGTTAGCCAGGATGGTCTCGATCTCCTGACCTCGTGATCTGCTCGCCTCGGCCTCCCAAAGTGCTGGGATTACAGGCGTGAGCCACTGCACCCGGCCGGTTGGACTGCAATGTATTTTTAAAAAGATTTTAATGAGTCGCCAACAGATTAGATTTTTTGCTTTAAAATTCTAGATTTTGGATTTGTTTGTTTTTGCAGAATTTGAAGATCTGGCAACACTGAACCTACATTATATCAATAATGAAGCTGAGCTGTGGCCACTCTTTGAAGATAGAACTCATTTTTCATGTAGCTGTGTCTTATGCCCTCTTCTAGGGTCTCTTCTCTCTCTTATAGGATGCACCTGGCACCTCTGTGTTCTTAAATTTGTAGCACTGCCTAAGATTTGAACAGTGGCTGGGAGGCTTGATCAAATGACATCATTTCTAGGGTAATCTGATCCAATCTGATCCTTCCTTATTCTGAGAACCTGGACTTGTGTTCTGGGATAGAGATCTGACCCCTGGCACAGAGCCATTCACTAAACAGTCCCTGTACACCTACTCCTTGCTAAGCCTTGTTATTCATACTAGAAACTCTAGAATACTAAGCTGGGCTTTAAGTGGTTATATATATGTATAGATGCATGCACGTAAATACAATGTGTGTGTAAAATATACATAACAATATCATTTTAAAATGTACAATCCAGTGGTATTAAGCACATTCACAATATTGTACAGCCGTCACCACTATAATTTCCAGAACTCTTCATCCCAAACAAACTCTACCCATTAAACAATAACTCTCCATTTCCCCTTCCTCTCTGCTTCTGGTAACCGCCATTCTATTTTTTGTTTCTATGAATTTGCCTGTTCTAGGAACTTCATCTAAGAAGAATCATACAATATTTGTCCTGTCGTGTCTGACTTATTTTATTTAGCATGATTTCTTCAAGATTCATCCATGTCCTAGTATATGTCAGAATTTCCTTCCTGTTTAATGCTAATATTTCATTGAATGGATATACCATAATTTAGCTTATCCATCCATTTCTCCATGAGCGCTTGAGTTGTTTCCACCATTTAGCTATTGTGAAAGATGCTGCTATGAACATGAGTGTACAAGTATTTATTTGAGTCCTGCCTTCAATTATTTGGGGGTGTATATCTCCTGTTATATTTTAATTCAAATTAAGCAATAAATTTCCATCTTTTTTTTTCTTCTCAAAGCTCTAAAAGGCAATAAAGAGCACCTGTCACTTCCATTTTATAGATGTAGAAACTGAGTAGCAGCTCTGTGAAGGAAACTAGAGCTGGAAGCCTGGTCCTTGGTGCCTGGTCTTTCACACCGGGCTGTAACATCCTTAAGGACAAGAGTTGTGTCTGTTGCTGTCATTGATGCATCTCCGAGAACAAGTGACTAGAATGCAGTTGATACGTTTTGAAAGCATAATGAATGTTGTTTGTGCTTTACGTTCTACCAGAGCCTTCTGAAGAAACTACTGGTGTCTGTATTCCTCTCCTTTTCCACATCTCCTTTCTCTGTTTATGAGACACCCCCACCCATGGGACTTGGGCAGACAAGCTGATCCTGAACCATGTCTTCAGTGATAACAACTTCAGGCCTGAGAAAAGTCTCTTTTCAAAGTGCTTCTGTTCACAGTCCCAGGAGTAACGTCTTATTCCCCATCTAGTGTATGGTTTCATTCAGGCTTCACTCCAGAATTCACAGCGATTCGGGGATCACCTGGCTCCTGGCTGGTATAAGAGCTCTACTGGGGGTGCCTCTGGCATGAGAGAGATTGGAGTGTCTTTAGCCAGATTTTGTCCAGAAATGTCTAGTGTACTGCTTGATTGCTGCCCCCCTTATCCCACAGTGCTGTGGTGTGGGCGATTGGGAGCCTCAACCCAAATTCCCTTTTGTTTCAAAATGGAGACAAATGAAATTTTAATGGAGTGGTGAAAATGCTGCCCTTCGTAAGCTGCACTCCTGCCTTAGCATCTGGTTTAGAAAATGGGGGCTCTAAAAGGAGTCCCTGTCCTGTTTCCCTTGGAGGAGCCTCGCTTCGGCTCTCAGAGGAGGTAAGGGGTGTGGCTTACATCATCTGGGGTCCTTTGTCCACTGCTTTGTGTCTACATAACAACAAAAGCTGTCAATAATGGCACAAAGATGGAACGCAGAAGACACTGTGACTGTCTCATGGGGAGAGTCTGTGTAAGAAAGAAGGCAAGTGGTGGTGAGCAACACACCCAAGGCATCCATCTCATTCTGCCCCCAGAGCAGTCTGGCTTGTGGTTCAGCTTCACCAGGGAAATGTCTTCGACTCTGGTTTAGGAAGGAAGCACTGAGAGAAAAGGTTTGAGGGTGGTGAGGTGGGGTGGAGGTGAGTGTATGCAGGTCTGGCAAAAATAGAGAACTAAATCCATCTATCTATAGCCCGATTGAAGGCAAACAACCATCCCTCTCTCCTCTGAAAGTGAGCAGGGGAAGAGGACGAGAGAGGCAGAGCGCAGGAGGTGGCTTCCCGCGGGCAGCAGAGGGTTAACCCCTCAGGCACCCAAGGACGTCAGAGCTGGTTCTTGTCTGTGGCTTGGATTGAGAGCTTTTATCCCTTGTTATTTTTCCTGATGTCTTTGCTTTTTATTGTGTTTGGATTTCAGGATTTAGCTTGTTCTTTTTACTGTTTAATACATTTAGAGGAGAGAAAAAAAAAAATCCATCCTAGTGAAAGCACAGGAAACCAAGCAGGCCTGAAGGTGGGGTGTTGGGAAGGGGCCCTGGGCGTCCCTTGTTCAACTGAAGAGCGGGGCAGCCACCCTTACCTGGCCCCCTCCCATCCTACATTCTCCTGAGCCCTGGACACTGCAGCCTGGGCAATGGGACTTCTTGCTTTGGAGACCTGTTCTCACCCACTAGTCTGTGATGGGGACCATCACCCATGGGTGCTCCTCTAAGATACACAGTTCTCCTGTACAGTAGTCTGAGCATCTGCTGGGCTGGGAGGCAAGGAGATTCCAGTCCCTGCATCCCTCCCTCCACTGCTGACCCACTGGGGCAGGGTATGAAGGAGGAGGACACAGTCTCTCTGAAAGTGAGAAAAAGGACGTGGAGCTGCTGCTGAGGAAGGCAGAGGACATCGGGTTTGAGAAATGAGGGAAGAAATAGTGTGGGGTATTCAGCAACAATTTAGAACTTCTTAGCTGTGTATAAGATATTTATAACAGGAAATTGTATATATTAGAACGTAGAGAGAGAGGGCACATTGAGCCTATGGCCATATGGGTCAGAACTTTCCATAGCCAGTAGGCTCCGCATCAGAGTGGTTGGTTTGAAGCAAAAAGCACTGAGCACTAAGGTCATGTGAGAGAAAAGTGAGGCGGTGCCTGCATATGGTATCAGGGGGCCAGGTAAATGAGATGGAGATGAGGAGACAGAGCTAATTGAATCCCAGAATCCCAGAGATGGAGAAATGCATGAAGGTATCTATTCCTGCATGAGGGGACCTGCTCCTCAGAGCAAGAGCAAGGATTGTGTGGGCCTACTTCCCTGAGAGGCAGGATCCCGTGGGATTGCATAGTATGGGCCCTAGGGAGATGCCTGGGGAATGGAGAGTATTTACCTCCCAATGGAACTTTGTAACGAGGAAGCCCTGGGAAACTGCAGGAATTGTAGGGGGTGAGTTGGGGCTCAAAGGCAAGACCAAATAGCATTCGCTTCCTACTCTTGTATGGAGTAACTATGACAGAGAAAGCAAACCACTGGGAATGGTCAGCTAGTGTTAAAGGTCAGAGCCAGTACACTTAGAAAAACCTGAAGACTCACCAAAAAATTGTTAGAACAAATAAATTCAGTCAAGTTACAAGATACAAAATCAACCTACAAAAATCAGTGGCATTTCTATGCCAACAGTGAACAATCTGAAAAAGATATAAGGTAATTCCATTTACAACAGCTACAAACAAATTAAATATCTAGGAATAAACTTAACCAGAGAAGTGAAAGATCTCTACAATGAAAACTATAAAACATCAATGAAATAAATTGAATAGGACACACAAAAAACGAAAGATATTCTATATTCATGGACTGGAAGAATCAATATTTTTAAAATATCTATATTACTCAAAGCAACCTAAAGATTCATTGCAATCCTATCAAAATATCAATGAAATTCTTCAAATAAATAGAAAAAATAATCCTAAAATGTGTATGGAACAACAAAAGACCCGGAATAGCCAAAGCCGTCTTGAGCAAAAAGAACAAAACTAGAGGAATCATGTTATCTGACTTCAAAGTATACTACAAAGCTAAAGTAATCAAAACAGCATGGTACTGGCATAAAAACAGGCACATAGGGCTGGATGTGGTAGCACACACCTGTAATCCCAGCATTTTGGGAGACCAATGCAGGCAGATCACTGCCAGCCAGAATTTCAAGACCAGCCTGGCCAACATGGTGAAACTCTGTCTGTACTAAAAATCCAAAAAAAATTACCTGGATGTGGTGGTACATGCCTGTAATCCTAGTTACTTGGGAGGTTGAGGCAGGAGAATGGCTTGAACCTGGGAGGGGGAGACTGCAGTGAGCCGAGATTGTGCCACTGCACTCCAGCCTGAGCAACAGAGCAAGTCTCTGTCTCAACAAAACAAAACAAAGACAACCAGACACATAGAACAATGGAACAGAATAGATAACCCAAAAATAATTCTATACATTTACTATCAACTCATTTTTGACAAAGGTGCCAAGAACATACATTGAGGGAAAGACAGTCTCCTTAATAAATAGTGCTGGGAAAACTAGAGATCCACATTCAGAAGAAAGAAACTAGACCCCTAGCTTCCACTATAACAATCACATCAAAATGGATTAAAGACTTAAATGTAAGACCTGAAACTGTGAAACTACTAGAAGAAAACATTGGGGAAACACTCCAGAACATTGGTCTTGGCAAAGATTTCTTGAGTAAGAAAGCACAGGTAAGTGAAACAAAGATGGACAAATGAGATAACATCAAGCTAAAAAGCTTCTGCACAGCAATGGAAATCAACAGCAACAATCAACAATCAGCAAAGGAGACAAACCACAGAATGGGAGAAAATATTTGCAAAATACTCATCTGATAAGGGATTAATAACCAGAATATATAAGGAGCTCAAACAACTCAGTAGGAAAGAAAACAAATAATCCAATTTTAACAATGGACAAAAGTTTTGAATCGATATTTCTCAAAAAAAGACATACAGATGGCCAACAGATATATGAAAAAAATACTCAAAATCACTAATTATTAGGGAATTACAAACCAAAACTATAATGAGATATATATCATTTCACTCCAGTTAAAATGGCTTTTAACCAAAAGACAGGCAATAATGAATGTCGGTGAGGATGTAGAGGGAGTGAAATCCTTGTACACTGTTGGTTGGAATATACATTGGTACAGCCACTATGGAGAACAGTATGGAGTTTCCTAAAAAAGCTAAAAATAGAGCTACCATATGAACCAGCAATTCAATTGCTGGGCACATATCCAAAAGATAGGGAATCAGTATATGGAAGAGATATCTGCATTCCTGTGTTTATTGCAGCCACTATTCACAATAGCTATTGTGACATGGAAGCAACCTAAGTGTCCATCAACAGATGAATGGGTGAAGAAAACAGGGAACATATAAACACTGAAATAGTACTCAGCCATAAAAGGAATGAAATCCTGTCATTTGCAACAATAGGGATGGAACTGGAACACGTTAAGTGAGAAGCCAGGAACAGAAAAACAAATATCACATGTTCTCACTCATATGTGGGAGATAAAAAAAAAAATTGAACTCATGGAGATGGAGAGTGGAATGATGGCTGCCCAGAGGCTGCGAAGGGTAGTAGGGAATAGATGATAAAGTGGAGATGGCTTATGGGTACAAAAATACAGTTAGATAGAATGAATACGATCTAGTATTTGGAAGCACCATAGGGTAATTAAAGTCAACAATAATTTATTATATTTTAAAAATTATCTAACAGAGTGGAATTGGAATGTTCCTAACACAAAGAAGTAATAAGGGCTTGGGGTGATGAATACCCCATTTACCCTAATTTCATCATTAAATGTTGTATGCCTGTATCACATGTACCGCATAAATATATACAACTATTTTGTACTCGCAATAATTTTTAAAAAATCAGAGCTGGGTCTTCTGAACAAAGACTTCCATGATAACAAATGAACTTTCTACCAGGAAAAGAGTACATCCTGAGGGGGAGGTAGGGATAGTTCATGGCTACCAAGAAAACTAGAAAGAATGAATAACACCTACTATTTGATAGCACAATAGGGTGACTGCAGTCAATAATAACTTAATTGTATATTTTTAAATAACTCAAAGAATGTAATTGGATTGTTTGTAACTCAAAGGAAAAATGTTTGAGGGGATGGATACCCCATTCTCCATGACGTGCTTATTTCACATTGCATCCCTGTATCAAAACATCTCATGAACCCTATTAATAAATACACCTACTATGTAACCAGAAAATAAAAATAAAAGGAATAATAATAATACATATTTTTAAAAAGAGTACATCTGAAGGGGAACATGACGATGATGTTTGGCAGGAAAATCTTTCACCTGATCAACATAACTAACAACTGAAATTTGAGAGAAAGCGGAAAGGATGAATACCTATCTTCCGTGATAATTGGATATTGTTGAAAACAAGCCTGGCATCCCAGAAAATTAGAAACAGCAACGTTCCAAATTAATAACAATATTTCTGTGGTCTTAGTGTGGGGCTGGACGCCTTTACTTTCTCCTCTGGATCTTCGGGCCATCTACTCACTGGGTCTGCCCCAGACCCTGGAGGCTGATTTTTATGGATCCATCAAAGGGCTCTCAGGCCTTCTGGCTTCAATGGGGTTCAACCAATCAGAGTCAACCAGCAGGAGACTGGAAAGTGGGAGGAGAGTGAAGTCAGAATATTTATTTTCTGGCTCCCTCCCAGCTGGGTCTCCTTATGCTGGCTGCATCCCTCTGCTGAGACCTCAGCTCCTGTCATGCTGGGCTCTGCTGTGGCAGCTCTTCTCAGTCTGGTGTCTACCCCTCTTCTTCCACCTTCGGGTGTTGGCATAGTAACAGATACCACTGTTGCTAGCTCCATCCCTTGCTGGTTTCCCTTAACCCTGACCACACAACTTAACCAGTTCCTTTATTAAACTCTCTGCAATTACCCATCTGAGAGTGCCGTCTGCTTCCCCCTGGACCCTGACCAATACAATAATCTAATAAATGATATAAAGTTGAAATTGTAACATGGTAGGAGTGCAAAGTCTTCACCAAGACTTGGTTGGATGAGACTTTTGACAAGAATTCTATGGCAGTAGGAATTCCCTTCATGCAAATAAATTGGTGTCATTGCAGTGGGTCAAAGAGTAAAACTCAGTTCATTCATTTATTTAAATAAATATTTACTGAGTCTCTGCTATATGCCATACACACTACAGTAGGGACTGGGGAGTCACTGGGGGGGCAAAACGGAAAAGGCTTCAACCCTTATGGTATTTTCAGGCTGGTGAGAGAGAAAAGCATTAATCACATGATCATGAATATAAATATATTGGTAGAAACTATGACAAATCCTTGGTGAGATAACAAGTTTCTCTGAGAGCATCTAATAAGAGGCTAACAAAGGGTCAGAGAAAGCTGCTTTGACAAACTGTCAGTTGAGCTTAGCCAGGCAGAGGGCAGGGGAGGCAGAGCAAAGATCTTGTAAGCAGAGGGATGAGTGCATCCAAATTCTGAGGCTGGGAGGGTCTTACAGCACCCAGTGAATCTAAGAGAGGCTTCTACAAGTTGAAATTTGGTTTTAAGTGCAATAGGGAGGCATTGCTGAGTTTTGAGCAGGAGAATAGCATGATTTAATGTAACGAAAGCTGGTGGAGGCACCATGGGGCATACTGGTGGGGAAGAAAAGAGAAACAAGGGATGTTGCTCTGGGAGGTCCCAACTCCTGGCCTGGCTTCCAGTGTTGTGCTGCTGTCCTTTCCAGAAAATCCTGAATCTAGCTGAGGGACAAGAGGCCACCTGGGCTCATTGGCACAGCCATTGGGTGCCCTGTTCTATCATAAACATTGTAGTGGATTTAATTCTTGGCCTGATATGCTTTTTCAGAAAGACGAGAAAGCAGGAGGGGACCTGTTACTTGGGACCCAACTCTGATGAACAAGGGAGAAACTGGTGAAGTGGAAGTATCTGGAGAAAAAGGGGAAGTTCTAGGGAGAAAGGGACTTATGAGCTTGTGGTGCATTTGCCCATGCGTATTTGTGCATGTGTGCGTGTGGTGTGTGTGTGAGAGAGAGAGAGAGAAAGAGAAGTAGAGACAGATGCAGAGAGAGAAACAGAGAGATATGCTAGAAAAGCAAAGCTTGCAGACTTCAGAAAGAAAATAGGAGTTACTAGCTTCTGGCTAGTGATTCAAAGAAAGAAAGTGACTTCCGGGCACAGGAATCATACTGCATGAGTTTGCTAGGGCTGCCATAACAAGGTGCCATAAACTGGGTGTCTTAAACAATATACAGTTATTGACTCACAGTTCTGGAACCTGCAAGTCTGAAATCAAGCTGTAGGCAGGGTTGGCTCTTTCTGAGGGCTAGCAGGGCAGGGTCTGTTGAACTCATCTCTCCTTGGTGTATAGGTGGCTGCCTTCTTGCCTTCTCACTGCCTTCTCGCTGTGTCTCCCTGTTGTCTTGCCTCTATGCATGGGCTTGTGGGCACATGCATGTCTGTCTCTGTGTCTACATTTTCCTTTTTTAAAAAAACTAAGGACACTAATCATATTGGATTAGGGCCCATCCTAATGGTTTCACTTTAACTTGATTACCTCTGCAAAAATCCTATTTCCAAATAAGGTCACATTCTGAGTGAGGTCCTGGGGGCTAGGACTTGAACTTATCTGTTTTTAGGAGGCACAATCTCACCCATAACAGCTAGCAAATGAAATCCAAGTAGAACTTAACCTTATTCCTCTGTCAAACGTGCACAAAGTGCCTATTCTGTACCAGGCACACTGTAAGTATGGTTTTGGCCCTGAGGAAACACTGGACTTGTGGTAGAATACTGATATGCAAAAGCACGTAATGCAGGTTAACAAGTGCTACGAGAAGTCTTTCTACCTCTATGACACAGTAATATATGAAAGCTTAATGTAAAATTAGAGCTAAGTTCAAGTATACAAAACAGTGGTGGCACAAAGAAAGGGTGGTCAGCTCTACTCAAGGGAGTCATGTGCTGAATCTCCAAGATGACAAAGGAGCAACCCAGGCAAAGAAGTGGAAGAGAGTTCCATGAGGAGGAAAATCCATGGAGTGGGTGAATGCATCATGTTCTTGTGGGTAAAGGTAGAACTTCGGGGTCAGTGCAGAGAGATGAGGTAAGAGAAGCCAGATCATGAAGCACCTTGTGTTTGAGACTAGGAATGTGAACTTTATCCTGGAAGCCTTGCCAGATGTGTATGGGGGTGGGTATAGATCATCTAGGTAGCAGGATTTAAGGAAGGGAGTGATGTGATCAGATTTGACTTCTGTGTGGAGAATGGATTGAGGGGGTTGTGAAGGGACTCAGAGAAACTAGTGAGTGGGCAGAAGCAGAGTACAGAGAGAGAACAGGGGGCTGGACCAGGAGAGTAGGGATAGAGAATAGAGAAACTATTGGAGAGTATTAATGATATAACTGAAATCTGTTAGTGACAATGTAGTTATGAAGGATAAGGAAATGGGAAACTTAGGATGACTCCTGGCTATCTGGTTTGAGGGCCTGTGTGGACAGTGGTGCCATTCACAAGAAAAGTGCTTACAGAGGAAGAGTAGATATTGGGGGAAGAGGAATTCTGATGTGGACATGTTGAGATTGAGATGTCTGTGGGAGATCTAGGTAGAAACACGTGTCAAAAGTTATTGGGCTCAGAGAGTTGTTAGATATACAGTCTGGAAGTCAGGGCAGAGATGTGTACCTGGGAGTTGTCAGTAGTTGAAGTCATGGAGTTGGATGAGGTTGCCTAGGGTGAACCATTAGAGTGGAAAAACCATGTAGGGCTCAGGAAGAAAGCCTTGAGGAAAAGTGCATTCCTTGAGGAAAAGTTCAAGTGGGATAAGGAGCCTCCAAATGATATAGAGTCGGGTGTCCCATCTTTTGACTTCGTGGGCCATATTGGAAGAAGAATAATTGTCTCAGTTCACACATAAAATACACTAACACTAGTGACAGCTGATGACCTAAAAAAAAAAAAAAAAACCAAAATCTCATAATGTTTTAAGAAATGTTTTGGGACGCATTCAAAGCCATCCTGGGCTGCATGCAGCCCATAGGCTATGGCCTGGACAGAGACCAACCAGATGATTCTGGAGAATGGCCTGGGGAATGTGTTGTCATGATGGTTATGGAGGAGAGACGCAATGCTGTCCAGCGATCCAGAGAGATAAGGTAAGGAAAGAGATGAAAAGAATCCTTTGGATTTGGCCATAAGGTGGTCATTGATTACTTCACTGAGATCAATTTCAGTGGAAGGAGGGCAACAAAGATTAAATTGCAAGGACAGAGGAGTGAATGGAAGGGGAGGAAGTGGAGATGAATAGTATAGATGATTCTCATAGAAAGGTTGGCAGTGACCCTAGCTAGAGGGAAACAAAAGATTTAGAGTTTTTTTGCT
The DNA here is from genome assembly GCF_000951035.1 of Colobus angolensis palliatus. Taxonomy (NCBI): domain Eukaryota; kingdom Metazoa; phylum Chordata; class Mammalia; order Primates; family Cercopithecidae; genus Colobus; species Colobus angolensis. The sequence goes on along the minus strand of NW_012119710.1, from coordinate 575,256 downwards.
TTTGTTTTTGTTTTTCATGAGAAAGGCTTGGTGGTGTTCTATAAATGGATGAACAGAATAACTAGAGTGAGAAGTTCAAGAAACGTGAAAAGGGGAAGATTTGTGGAGTTGGAAAAAGATGGGATCCACAGCAGAGATGGATGGGTTACTCTTGTAAGAAACAGTTGGATGGATTACTCTTGTAGGAAAGATGTAGAAGAGGAGGTGGGGGTGAGTCCAGAGACCTTACATGGATAGGCAGAAAGTTGAGAAGTTTCTGAATAATCTTGTCTATGTTTTCGCCCATAAAATGCAAGTAGTGAGTTCATCTCTGGGAAGTAAGATGAGAAATGGTTGGATAGTAGAGAAGAAAATTGATGGGGAGGAAAAAAACTTGAAAGGGGGATATATTAGAGTTCAGTTGCAAATAAGAGTCCATTCTAGCTATTATATGCAGAAGAGGACTTAATACAGTGAATTGGGTGCTTACAAAATCATTGGAAGAGCTAGAGGGCTAAATTCTAAACTGAGACTCCAGGAATGAATCCAGGACATCTCATCCCTGACCTCCCAGTGGAGCTGCTGCCTCTACCACAGTCAAGACACTAGAGTCTGGAAGTCACTACTGCAACTGTTGAATCTGGAACTTTCTCATTAGCTGTGTTATGGGAATCAGGAAGCTGTGACTGCAACTTTTGGATACAGAGGGAGAGTTTCAAATTCAAGTCTCTCTAGGTGTTTCTCATTGGCAGACCTAAGTAACAATTTAAACTCTATCTGCAAAGAACTCTGGGAAGTTTTTAGATTTTTAAAATCTCTACAGTATAAGAATACACAGTTTTATTTCCGTACTTAAATTCTAATAAAGCAACAACACCAGTAGCAACATGCTCCTACCTAATGTAACTATCCTTTGTTACAAACATCCTCCCTTCCATGCAAGTATGTGTTCATCCATTCATTAATAGTAGGTGCCAGAAGTGGTGTTTATATGGATAGTAAATAGACAAGATCTGGAATAGCAGCAACCATTGAAATTACAATCGAATTACTCTTACATAATCTTCCATCATTCTCCAAGTTCAAGATACATCTGGACAAGCCAAAGAGGTAAGTTAAATAAGAATATGATAGCTATCACTAGGGATTTTCTGGTAAACTGGCTCTTAGAAAAGGAAAAAAATATACCCTGACATGTAGTACTGTTTGCGAATTGCCATGGTATAAATACTCCCACCATGGCTGATGCCAAACTACCAACATGACATCACTGAAAATGAAGTTGTGAGGCAGTGTTAAAAATCTCTTGGTAACTATTCTCATGAATAAGTGATAACAACGACAAAAATTCTCATGAGCCTGTACTAGCTGATTCCAGCCCACTGATGGGTCACCAACCTTGCATTTTTCAAGTCTTCTGTGGTGGCACTAATCTCTGTTATTCTCCTAGAAATGTGACATTGGTTTTGATTTACTGCTTTGTTGGGAAGAAGATTCACTAGGAGTGTTCGCTTGGTTGTTCCTATCTTGACAGTCTTTAATCAATAGGTCAAGGAAGTCAGTATGGAGAACCTACCTATTGCTGAGTATATATATTCCAACTCTACATTCAGGACCTGGAGAGATAACCACAGATGGGTAGAATCTATTTGGCCCACTGTGAAATGGTTTGGGCCAAAATGCCATTTGTTTCCTGACTCCCATTAATTCCTGCTCATCCCATGACCAGGGACTAGCATCAGCTCAAAGCCAGTAATAAGCCCTGAAAAGTGTAGTATTTCTCTTTTCTCAGTGCAAAGTCACTCTACTAAATGACCACAGTTCCCTTGGGGGAAAATTGGGAGGAAGATTTACAATATAAATTTGCACTGTCATATGCTACAGAGTACACAGTATTTCTAGTCACCTGATTTTAGTGTGAGAATTTAGTGAAAAGTTATGACCCCCTGATTCTACAATCAAATAGGACCTTAATGCCTACCCTGTATATTTTAGTCCTTGGTCTCCACGGTCAATTAGCCACCAGCACAGTTCTCTGTGTGTCAGTCTATTCTGACTACTACTCTGGCCCTGCTGCCTTGAATGTCCACTTCACTTGTGGTCTCTGTGTGTTACTACACAGTCAATGCCGGGATCTCATTATCCCCACTAAGCTTCAGGAACACATGCAATGGCAGTATTTCCATCATCATCCCCAGCATATATGCTATTTTGCAACTTAGCACCTTTGAAGGAGTCTGGTACTCTCCCCATCAAAGTACTTGTCTCTGTCTAGATAAAGGGGGAGTCCTCTGGTCCCTCCCAGGAAATATACAGATGTAACTTGTTTTATTGTGCTTTGCTTTATTTCACTTTGCAGACACTGTGCTTTTACAAATGGAATGTTTGTGTCAACCCTGTGTCGAGTAAGTCTGTCAGCAACATTTTTCCAACAGCGTGTGCTCACTTCATGTCTCTGTGAGACATTTTGGTAATTCTACCAATATTTCAAACTTTTCATTATTATTATGTCTGTTGTGGTGATCTGTGATCAGTGAGCTTTTATAGTACTGTTGTAATTGTTTTGGGGCACCGTGAACTGTGCCCATATAAGATGAAGAACTTATTCAATAAGTGTTGTGTGTGTTCTGATTGCTTCATCAATTGGCCATATCTCTCCCTCTCTTCTGGTCTCCCTATTCCCTATTCCCTGAGACACAGCACAATTGAAATTTGGCCAGGTAATAAACCTGCAATGGCCTCTAAGTATTCAAGTGAAGAACACTTGCGTATCTCTTCCTTTAAATCAAAAGCTAGAAATAATTAAGCTTAGCGAGGAAGGCATGTTGAAGCCAAGACAGGCCAAAAACCAGGCTTCTTGTGCCAGTTAGCTGAGTTGTGAATGTAAAGGAAAAGCTTTTGAAGGAAATTTAAAGTTCTACTCCAGTTAACACACAAACGATGGGAAAGTGAAACAGCCTTATTGCTGACATGGAGAAAGTTCTAGTGGCCTGCATAGACAATCAACCCAGCCACACAATTCCCTTAAGGCAAAACCTAATCCAGAGCAAGGCTCTCACTCTCTTCAACTGTCTGAAGGCAGAGAGAGGTGAGGAAGTTGCAGAAGAAACATTGAAAGCTAGCAGTGGTTGGTTCATGAGGTTTAAGGAAAAAGGCTGTCTTCATAACATAAAAGTGAAGGGTTCGACAGCGAGTGATGATGCCGAACTGCAGAAGCTCTGAAGCTCTGAAGCCAGGCATTGACTCCTTCTCTCTAGCTGTGAAACCCTGACATGGTTTGGATTTGTGTCCCTGCCCAAATCTCATGTCAAATTTTAATCCCCATTGTTGGAGGAGGGACCTGGTGGAAGGTGATTGGATCATGGGGATGGTTTAGAAACTGCAGCAGGCTATCTAGAAGATCTGGCTAAGATCATGCATGAAAGTGGCTACACTAAACAACAGATTTTCAATGGGGATGAAGCAGCCTTCTATTGGAAGAAGATGCTATCTAGGGGCTCGTGTTAATCCAGTCTGGCACTGCTATAAAGACATATCTAAAACTGGATAATTCGTGAAGAAAATAAATTTGACTCATCGTCCCACAGACTGTGCAGAAAGCATGAGTGAGGAAGCTTCAGGAAACTTACAATCATGGCGGAAGGCAAAGAGGAAGCAGGCACAACTTAAATGGTGGGAGCAGGAGGAATAGAGAAAAGGGGGAGGTGCTACACACTTCTAAACAAGCAGATCTCTGGAGAATTCTGTCATGAGACAGCACTAGGGGGACGGTGCTAACCATCAGAAACCAACCTGGACTATTACGGAGTCCAGGTTTCAGTTTATCTACTAAAGTAACAATAGAACTTGTATTAAATTATTGAGTGGGTACGTCAGCTCCAGCATCTCTGGTAAGCAAACCATACTGATAAATTTAGCCAGAATTAAAATTATGCTCTTCTCTCCCTACACAAGCATGGTTAGGACATATTCCTATGCCTATTCTCCAGGTTTTTAATTGGGATATAAATTTGCATGGTTTGTCATGTAAGCATTGCCTGGGTACAACTTTACAATTGTCTCCCTGTGCACAGAGATTGTTTCTAGTCATGGGTCTGGAGGATGTGTGAAGCAATGGGGGTGGAGAATAGTCACAGAGTCTTCCACCAGGAAGCAGGACCATCCTCATCAGGTAGGATAAGAGGAATTGTTTCTACTGGTAAGAGAGCTTGGTAGAGTTAAGGGTTAAAGGTCTTCAAAATTAACTGAGTTCCCCTAAATGTCACCATTCTAATCTTTTGGAATGGTCTTTCCTAATCATTGCTCTAATTTTCACATATGAAATCTGGTGAGACTATGGATTCAATCTATGTTGTAAATCAGCAACCTATAAGATAAGAATCTGTGTCTAATTTTCAGCTACATCAATTTACTAGCTCTAAGAGATAAGATTTTTTTTTGGGACAATCATAAAATGTTCTTTTAGGACAATTATAGGAAACTCCTGCATCTAAATTGAGCTGTGAATTTAGAACCCTGAGCTTTTTATTATATTACTTTAAGTTCTCCTGGATGGTTAGAAGTAACTAGGCTACCTCATAGACCTCACATTCTTCATGACTATTGAACTCTGCTATGGCCTTTGCCATTTGATCTGCCAAAGCCATTTCTCTCTTTTTTAATTCTAATTACTTTTTATTGAAAACTGCACTGAACACTAAATGTCTGCCTTTACAATAAAGAAATACAGTAATGGTAACTCACACTAAAACAAAACATACTCCTGTTAGCCATTATTTTTCTGTTTGGGACAATTTTAAAGTTTTTCTTTTGTCACAAAAACAGAATTGTACCTGCACAAAGGCTCCAAATAGGCCATCTTTTTAAACAGGCAATGATTCACAAAAGATTATGAATAGAACATGTAACTAGTTGAAACAAATCTAATAGGATTTGTTAAAATAAGTCACATCTAATACATCTGAAGTGTTCTTGTATAACATACCACATGAAGAAAAGAATACTTTATCAAAGTTGAAAAAAGTGGGTTTGTTCATTATTCTTCTTGAACTCTTTTAGTTCAAGACTTTCCACTCAATAAAATAGCAGAGGATCTGAAACTGAGAAAATACAAATGAGTACAAATAGCTTGTGAAACTTAATATTTTCTTTTCATCATCAGAGGGTTTTACTAAACGTACAACCAACTTGCCTGCTCAGTATGCAGTTCAGATGTGAGAGACTCTTCTCTGTACAGGAGCCTGTACTGTCTTCAGTCCTACGCGTTCAGGAGTGTACCACAGGCAAAGAGTTTTCTCCCCACTTTGTAGTAATGTGATCTTCCTATTAGCAAGAAGAGGTAACCAGCCCCTGTAGAATGAAAGAACTAGAGTCACAGGATGAGGATTTCCTCTTAATATTTTTTATTTTGATGTTTGAACTCCTGATGCAACATTCTAGAGCAGGGTGTTCAGGACCTGCTCTACCCAAGGGACTGATAAAGGAAAAAGTTCTATTTATTATTCGTGATTTGATGCACAGGCGAAAAACTTAACACACAATAACAGAAGTTGATCATTAATAAATCACATCCTCAAATCAATCAAATCACTTGGACTCAGGAAGGGGAACATCACACACTGGGGCTTATCATGGGGAGGAGGGGAGTGGGGAGGGATTGCATTGGGGAGTTATACCTGATATAAATGATGAATTGATGGGTGCTGACGAGTTGATGGGTGCAGCACACCAACATGGCACAAGTATACATATGTAACAAACCTGCACGTTATGCACATGTACCCTAGAACTTAAAGTATAATAAAAAATAAAAATAAAAATAAAAAAAAATAAAAAAAATAAATCACATCCTCATCTTTCAGCGCTTCTGTAAGCAGAAGATGTCTTCAGCTTTCTAGCTCTTGCAGTTTTAACACTGGAACATCAACGATGCATATGTCCAGAATCAATTAAAAAGACCATCAGATTCTTTTTCTCTTAGTTCATCTATGTTTCACTGTCTCTTGGTCGCATATGCATCTGAATGATTACCTTTCAGCATTGTCTGCTATTCCTCCTTGGGATGCTCTTGATTGTCCCCGTGTTTTGTGGGCTGGTTGGGAGAGGGCGGTGGGAAGGATGTGCCACTGTTGGGAGGTTGTGAGTCACTGGGATGCCTCCAGGGATGATCCCTTCCATGGCTGCAGGAAGTCCGCCTGGAGCCACATTCAGGATGCCTGGTGGATATCTGTATGTGGCACCATTTAGCTCAGCATGAATTGTTTGCTGGTCTACTGACCAAGGAGCTGATGTGACAAAGAATTCCTTGTTCACACAGTTTCTTAAGCTTTCTGGGATGCGAACTTTGATGGCTTGGTGGGTCTCAGTGGCAGCCGCCTCCTTCATCTCCAGCGACGCCTGCTCATCATGCTAGACAGTGTGAGGAATGCAGATGCGATTTGGGGTATCTTTCAATGGACCCTGAGCAAAGTTGTCCCTCGTATCCTGCCCTCCTTGAGGGTCTGTGCTAAGGCTTTCTCGCCCACCAGGCCACCACGGGCTGCGTTCACAAGGAATGCTCCCTGCCTCATCTGCTTTATAGTAAAGTCGTTGATGAGGGAGGTGGTGGTTATATTCATTGAGATTGCAGTGCAAGGAGACGCAGTCACTCTGACACAGCAAATCCTGCAGGGTGTAGACCCTCTGAATGCCCAGGGACCATTCTATCTCATCCTGCAAGTAGGGGTCATAAAATATGACTCTGAATCCAAAGGCCTTGGCTTGAACTGCAACCGCCTGCCCCATGCGACCAAAGCTCATGAGACCCACAGCGTCTACCCAGAGATGTGAACTGCTCCTGAGGCCACGTCGTGGATCTGCTCCATGCTTTGAACTCACGTGCCTTCCCGCAGTGCCTGGCACACCCACGTATTCCTCCGGTACAGATTGAGGATCTGGCAGACGGTGGAGTCGGCCTTCTCTTCCACGGCTCTGGACGGGATGTTGCACACAGCAATTCCAAACTCACAGCAGTCTTGATGTCCACATTGTCTTTGCCACTGCCTATCTGTACAATGACTCTCAGGGCCTTGAACTTTTCCAGGTCCTCCCTGGTGAGGAGGGTGATGGTGTGGTACATCATGGTACCCACAGCTTCATTTAAAACTGTCTCGTGGATTTCCTGTAAGGACTGCACATCACAGAAGACCATGGTGGCCAGGTTCTTAGGCCGCGGTGCAATCTCCGCCATGCAGCAGCACCACCAGGGGTGGGAGTGCCAGGGTCCGTTCATGATACTTTTGCAAATTCTGTCTAATCTCTGTCTCTTGACTTTGTGCTTATCCACAAGGGCCATTCTTTATGAACTTTGCAATTATTAGATCAAAAGGCAAAGCAGTCCTCTGAGAACTTAGGGGAACTCACAGGAGTCTGAGTGCATGATGCCACTATGAATCCATTCGCTTGCAAGGCAGTCTCCATCACGCAGTGAGTCACCAAGCCTCACCACTACCCCAGGTCTGGAGTGCCGTAGTCCACAATACCAGGGGGTAGAGGCAGCTCCAGCCCGGGGGAGCCAGGTTTCTGCCCCTTCTCTGAGCCTGGGAAGCGAGCTGGGGGCCCACCCAGGGGGTCTGTGTGGTCTTGAGGCTCCTCCCCTGCTGGGGGCCCCACGGACTGGAGGGGTGCTGGGCACCTGCCGGCGTGAAGCGGCATCTGGCTGGACCTGCCACTCCAGTCCTAGCTGGCCCGCCCAGCCCATTTCTTTAAAAAAACTATTCTATGTGACCACAGATGATACATTAGGACAAAAACTGCTCTATGAAGAGAGAATAAGAAAAGAAGTCTAAGAAGAAGTATGGTGGCAAAGGAAATCAGAGAACTAGATGGCATAATTAACAAAGGACTTTGATATGGTTTGGCTGTGTCCCCACCTAAATCTCAACTTGAACTGTAGTTCCCATAATCTCCACGTGTGGTAGGAGGGACCAAGTGGGAGGTAATTTAATCATGGGGGTGGTTACCCTCCATGCTGTTCCCCCTGATAGGAGTTCTCATGAGATTGGAGGGTTTTATTGAGGGGCTTTGATGTGTTTTGCTCAGCACTTCTCCCTCCTGCTGCCATGTGAAGAAGAACATGTTTGCTATCCCTTCCACCATGATTGTAAGTTTCCTGAGGCCTCTCCAGCCGTGCTGAACTGTGAGTCAACTAAATCTCTTTTCTTTATGAGTTACCTAGTCTTGGATATTTCTTCTTAGCAGCGTGAGAATGGACTAATACAGATTTTTATAATAGAGATCTTTGTATGCTAAGAAGGCAGTCTAGTGGAATGGAAAAGCTAGGAATTGCAAAGATTACTAGTAATGAGACAGGAGGAGCAAATTCTTAGAGGGGCTCTAACTTCAAACAGGAAGAAGGGTTCAAATGCAGTAATGATGCTGGGGAATGATCTGGGGACTGGATGGAAAAATATCATGAAATCAGAGAATGAGCTCCAATGACTGGATAGATGGGGAAAGTGAAAGCTGGGTCACTGTATAGGATATTGGAATATCAGGAGTCTGAGATTTCAGGGTCAGAGCAGCCCTGAAGGATGACAAGTTCCAGGTGTGGCCTCACCTCTGGCTAGCTGAAGTGCTGAGGTGATCTGAGAACTGTAAGCTGATAAGATATCAGCCTGGATGTGGAAAGGTGAGAGCAAGGCAAAGTGTGGGGATGGACCTCATGAGTGATCTGATGTGCACAGTCTGGAGGAAGGTTGGGGTTGGAAGGAATCCTGTGGGCTGACAGACAACACAGAGGAATGAGGGTGGGTGGATGGGACATCAGAGGATGAACTGGTTTTATGAGGAGGACATGCTGGTAGAGGGACCTGGAAGTAGCTATAGGAAGCCAAGAAGTACCCCAATCTTTCTAACCTTCTGCACTGGGGCAAAGGGTGACCTCTGTTAGTGAGCTTTGTGTGCAAATGAACTCAATGAGGAACTAAACGAAAAACACTTAGTGCAGTGCCAGTCACACAGTCTGCACTCAGTGAATGTCAGCTCGGATGGTTGTTAAAGAAAGGGATCAGTGGAAGGACTAAAAGATGGACTGATAGGGGTAACAGAGAAAGGGGCAGGTCTGCAGGTGATGAGGGGACAGGAAGGAGCAGCACCAGAAGTAGCGTCTTCCATCACAGGACTGATGAAAGCCTCTCTCCTCCCTTCCCTCCCCTCCCCTTCCTTCCCCTTCCCTTCCTAAGAGCTTTATCAAGACATAACGCACATACCATATAATTCACCCATTGAAACTGTACAACTCAATGGTTTTTAGTGTATTAACACAATTGTGCAACCATCACTACAATTGATTATAAAACATCATCACCTCAAAAAAATCCCATCCCAACAATCCTCCTGTGTCCTTCAGCCATCCCCCCTAATCCTAGGAAACCACAAACCTACTGTCTGTCTCTTTATTTTGGACATTTCACATAAATGGAATCCAAATGCATCATAAGCAAAAATTCATTCATTCATTCTTTCTTTCTTTCCTCTTTCTCTCTTTCTCTTTTCTTTTTTTTTTTTGAGTCTTGCTTTGTCACCCAAGCTGGAGTGCAGTGGCGCCATCTCGGCTCACTGCGAACTCCACCTCCCAAGTTCACACCATTCTCCTGCCTCAGTCTCCCAAGTAGCTGGAAGTACAGGGGCCCGCCACCAGGTTTGGCTAATTTTTTGTATTTTTAGTAGAGATAGGGTTTCACTGTGTTAGCCAGGATTGTCTCGATCTCCTGACCTCGTGATCCGCCCACCTCGGCCTCCCAAAGTGCTGGGATTACAGGCGTGCGCCACAGCGCCCGGCCTCTTTTTTTTGAGACAGAGTTCACTCTTGTTGCCCAGGCTGGAATGCAATGGCACAATTGCACAATCTCAGCTCACCGCAACTTCCACTTCCTGGGTTCAAGCGATTCTCCTGCCTCAGCCTCCCAAGAAGCTGGGATTACAGGCATGCACCACCATGCCTGGCTAATTTTGTATTTTTAGTAGATACAGGACTTCTCCATGTTGGTCAGGCTGGTCTCGAACTCCCGACCTCAGGTGATCCGTCTGCCTCAGCCTCCCAAAGTGCTGGGATTACAGGCGTGAGCAACCACACCTGGTGCAAATTTTCTCTTAAATCACTTTTTAACCGGAAAAACACTTCAATGCAAAGGAATGAAGCACTAATGGTGCACTCTCAGGCACTAGCAACAGGGATGTACATTGGGAATGGCAAGAAGGGGACAGGATTTGGAGACTCAAATGTTGCTTCCTCTATGCATAAGCTCTCCTGCTTGTTTTTCCTATTGAAATGTGCTTAGAAGGGAAAATGTCAAAAGTCAACCAGCCACAGAATCCAGGAGAAGGCCAGTGAGTCACTGCAGTGGCTGAGGCCTTGCTGAGCATTGCACAAAGGCAAGGCTGGGGAATCTCTGCCCTTGGGGCTTCCCTCTTGAGGGGGAGACCACTATTGTGAAGGCATGTGGGTGGGGGAAGAGACCCAACAGTGCTGATGGGAAGCTGGCAGCTGGGGTGGAGAGATCGTGATGGTGGAGCCCACAGTACCTTATTGTTATTATTAAGGGAAAGGATCAGAGGGAGGGACAGAAAATATGCAAGGGACTGCACAGAGGTCATCCCGAGGCCCTGACCTGTCCTTTAGTCTCCCCAGCTCCTCCATGGGACACAGTAACCTGTCCAGGGAGGGCTCAGGGCTCACTTATGTTTCTCAAAGAGTGGGCGTAGAACGAGCAGCTCCTGAAATGACGTTGGGTGACTCACCCCATGACAGCCCCTAAATAACATTAAATCACCCACTAAAAATAGTTCCTTTCTTTTAAATTCTCTTTCAGACTTTTCAAATAAAAGAGAAATGATCAACTCGGTGCCTGTTTCTAATATCTCACTAACATTTGCTCATTTATTTTTTATTTTTGTTTTTGGGACAGGGTCTCACTTGTCATCCAGGCTGGAGTGCAGTGGCGTAGTCTTGGCTCACTGCAGTCACAACCTCCTGGGCTCAAGCCATCCTCCCACCTCAGCCTCCCAAGTAGAGAGGACCACAGGACTGCACCACCATGCCTAGCTAATGTTTTGTAGAGACGGGATTTCACCATGTTGTCCTGGTTGATCTCGAACTCATGGGTTCAAGCATCTGGCCTGCCTTTGCCTCCCAAAGTGCTAGGACTACAGGTGTGAGCTACCATGCCTGGATCATTTCTTTTTTAAATGAAGAGAATGGGTCTTGGAATCAGGGTCAGCCGCAGCAATGCTATTGCCCTAGAATTTAATAACACTGTTTTGTGAGTGTATTTTATGTGTGAAGTGAGTGTATTTTATACATAAGTTGGTCTTCCATCACTGGTAGTGATATAAAGTTTCCATCTTACGTACATATTTTTACACCTTAATCAGTGAGTCAGTGTAAAGGAAAATATGAGTTACATAACAGTGGGTGAGATGTATATATGGCAAAAATAGGGATGGTGGTCCATAAAAATGACCAAGGCAGGTGAAAACTGAACTAGAAGAATGGTCTGGTCTATGTCAGCTCAGCTGGTCTGTGACTCAGTGCTTCAGAATATGAGAAACGCCATTGCGGTCAGCCTGAGAGTCTTCTGACTTTGAGTCAGCCATGGACCCCAGGTTGAGGGATGGCTTCCCCAATGTCTGGACTTCCCTCCTTGTTGCTGTCACTTCACTGCACTGTAATGGGCAATTTACTTGTCTGTCTCTCTCACCAGACATGGAACCAGATAGCTGCCTTGTTTTCTTACGTCCCCAGCACCCAGCATGGTGCCTGGCACAGAGAATCCTCAGTAATTATTTACCGAGAGTAACAAATGAATGAACGGGTGTCTTCCAGGTTATTGCCCCTAATACACTGCATAGTTACCCTGAATATGCTTATTCATTCACTGCAATGCTTACTAAGCAGTTACTTTGTGCAAGATGACCTGCCCTTAATGGCTTTATTTTCAGTCAACAATCTAATTATTTTGCACAGGGATAGTCAAGATAATGTCAGTGGTGGGGAGACCTGAGGTTGGATCCTGCCTCTGACACTCAATATCTGGGGTGCCTTGGACCATTCACCTTCTTGAGTAAGAGTGTCCTCATGTGTAAAGTGATTTTATAATATTAACTTGTAGGATGGGTCCTGAGTCACTTCGGTGAATGCTGTTGCATGAATCAGAGAGTCAAAGTGAGTGAATGAATGAAGGAATGAATGACAGACAATGGCCCAGATCAGGTGGGGCACAGCGTTGCTCCTCTCTCATGGCCAGGAAATCCAGGACAGGTGCAAGAAATCCTAAGCCTTGAGCTTTGGTTAACCAGGCAAAAATGGAGCACATTGGTGAAAAAAGAGAAAGCTAGGAAAAAATTCTCTCCTACAGTGGACCCTGAGGCTGTGGCTGGACCCGAGCAGGGGTTTTGAGCAGGTGAACCACGAAACAGACTAGCTGCTCCCTAGACTACTGAACGTCCCACTGCTGTGAGTACCCCTCCTCCTCAGGGATGTGGACTATGTGATGTTGGCATGGTGACCAGTTAGCCAGTCCCCCCACCCCCGTCCTCTGCATCCTGAGGTGACAAAGAGGCCCTGAGGAGTAGAATGAGCCCCTGACGCTTCCCCAGGCTCATGAATGGTAGGGAGAGCCGGGTCCAAGAATGGAGGGGCCTGGCACTAGTCATGTGAACAATGGAGCCGTTGTCCTGGCAACCAAGCAGGCCTCTCCCTGGGCCTCAAGGCTGAGTCTGGGAAGAGGTGTCCTAAGAAAGGGAGGTGGGAACGGAGCGGGGTGTGCCAGTTCTCAGAACTGTCTGCCCAGCATGCAAGGCTGCAGGAGGCCCCTTTCTTGGGGAAGACGACCAGAGTCTCTGTTGGCCCATTCTCCAGAGCCACTGGGGGAGACCCGGGTGTGGACACCTCACTGCATCATCTGATGAGGACTTCCCCTCATGCCTACCCCTCCTCCCTGGCCTCCTGAGGGCTAGTTCAGGGGCGGGGGCTGTGAGATGAGGACATGGGGACTGACGGCAGGCATGACAGGTCTAACCTTGGGGTTGTCCCGGAAACTCTGCAATGTGTGTGGATCCTGTAGATGCAGGTGGGGCGTGTAGAGCTGGGGGTGGCCAGAGTAGGGCTGCATTCTCCGAGCCTGAGAGCAGACCCTTGCCCTGAGAGGCCCCAGGGGTTTTGTTAAAGTGCCAGCTTCTGGAGCAAGACAGTCCCGGCTTCAGCTCTTGACTCCATCACTCTGGCTGCATGACCCGGGGGAAGTCATTTCATTCCTCGAGGTCTCAGTTTCCTTGGCTGTAAAGGAGGAATAATACCAGTCAAAGTATGGTGGCTTTGAATGAAGAGGACAGCTCCTGTCAACACAGTGTTGGGTAGGGTAGCTCAGTGTGCATTCACTTCCTCTCCTCATCCTCCCCAGATCTCCCGTTTCTCCCTCTAGGCACCTGTGGCTCATAACCCTGGAGGGATCGCCCTGGCCCCAGTTTGCACACAAACTGCCCAGATACCCCATCAACACAAACTCCCTCCATTCTCCCTGACAGTCTCCCCTGTTGCTTATTAGCCTCCTGAGGAAGATGGCCTGTGAGGGCACTGGGCGGGACGTGAAGGCACCGGGCGGGACATACCCAGATGGTGGTGCTGGGGTTTGTCTTTGAGAAGTGGTGGTTACAGGTGTCCTTTATCTGTCAGAATTTTCTCATTTTCCCCTTTGAACTTGGATTGCTTTTGCCATAAACAAAAACAAACAAACAAACAAAAACAAAAAAAGAAAAAGAAAGAAAAGAAAAGAAACAGTTAAGAGGGGTTGCAGTACACCTTGAAAAAGGCCTGGGCACTCAGAGGCGTTGGGGTTGACCGTTCAGGGCCCCAAGGGTGTCCTGGTCTTATGCCTGGATAGAAGCAGGTGGCTGGAGTAGAACCTGACTTAGCTGGTGGCCACCTGAGCCCTGCACCCCCATGCCTTGCCTCCTCCACAGTCAGCGCTCAACACCCTGATCAGGGAGCCTGCGTGGGCGTTAGGGGTATGAAGGCAGGGGACATCATCACAGCCAGACTCCTGGTCCTTTAGAACAAATGGGTCCCTCTTGTGGCTGCTCTCAGAGCAGACAGGCTGGCGGGGAGGCGTACATGGTGCCTGAAGGAAGAGGCACCAAGGACTCTGAAGCTGTTCTAGCCTGACCCTTGTATGCTGAAAGGAAAGATCATTCCTGGCCTGACCCCGTGAGTCAAATTGGAACTGCAAGGCTCTTTCCTGCTTCTTCCCAACTGCAAGAACCTTGTTGAGGTTGAAATGCAGCCGTTCTGAGAAGCCATGCTACGTGCAGGCTGCACTGCCGAGCTGAGAAGGGGCCCCTGGGGAGGAGCTGGTCGCAGGGATCTCCCCCACAAAGTAATAATCTCAGAGAGAAGAAGATCATACAAGTAGTTCACATACTATTTCTGGAGAATCTGTCAGGTCACAGCCCTGGGCTGGGCTCATTGTGGGGGTATGTGGGCAGAAACTAAGAAAACCACACTTGTTGTTCTCGAGTGCCTTAAATCTAGTTTGTGTGCTCATTCCAAACAGAGATTCTTACCTTGGATCCTTGGATTGATTTCATGGGGTTCATGGGCTTCCTCAAATTATATGCAAAATGTGAGCTCATATGCATTTTTCTGGGAAGAGGGTCAGTGCTTTCATCAGATTATTAAAGGATTCAAAAGAATAAGAACCACAGCTAAAGTAAATGAGATCAGAATGTTCTCATCCAATGGCACATGGGCCCTTGCAAAACAGTCACCTTGGGAGGTGGTAGACGTGCTCACAAAACATCATCTTTCCTTCCGTCAGGGGCTCCTGTAGGCTGTCCTTGGGGACAGCTTTAAAACTATGAAAGAATTTCAGGCTTACTTCTTCCTGACCACATTTCATTTTGTCCCCAGAATGACCGAGCTTGATCACCCACCTTAGTTACCAGCTTTGGATCCAAATGACTGTTAGCTGTTTCCAAAAATTCCATCTACCTTAACAAGGCAAAGATTTGTCACCCTCAAGAGTATTCAAACGAAAATGATGACATTACTGCAGGATTTCCCGAAACTGCCTTCGGAACACAGAGTGGGAAGAGAGTATATCCAAGCATGTGTACTCCATGTAGTCTTTTGAGAATGACTAGAGTCTGATAGGTCAGCAAAAAGATGGCTGGGCGCAGTGGCTCACGCCTGTAATCCCAGCGCTTTGGGAGACCGAGGCAGGTGGATCGCACGATCAGGAGTTCGAGACCAGCCTGACCTACATGGTGAAACTCCATCTCTACTGAAAATACACAAAATTAGCCAGGCATGGTGGCAGGTGCCTGTAATCTCGGCAACTCGGGAGGCTGAGGCAAGAGAATCGCTTTAACCCTGGAGTCGGAAGTTACAGTGAGCTGAGACCACACCACAGCCCTCCCTCCAGTCTGGCCAACAGAGTGAGACAATGTCTCAAAAAAAACACAAAAAACAAAAAAACAAAAAAAAGTCTACGAGGTAACTTTATAAATGATGAATTGTAAACATAGCAAATTAACTAGCATACCCAGAAAATGAGATGAAGGGTCAAAAGAATGTGTAGAGGAAGACAGAGAACAGAGAGGTCATGGAGGCCAGGAATGTGCTGTTGTTTATACAGCATTCAAGAGATGTTTATTGATATCCACTTAGGACCGAAACAGGAGCTTCCAGTAGAATAGAGGAGACAGACACACAAATAACCAGCTATAGAACCATGCAGAATATGTTATAACAGAGGGAGGTACAAGGCGCTAAGTTCACTGAGAAAGTGACACCCCAAAAGTTTACTCATGTGGCACAAAATTCACCCCAAACTGACAAATCCTTGAAGAGTTGTAGAGTGAACGGAGAGCACAAAGCAAATATTCTCTTTATCTGGCCCACTGAAGGCAAAACTTGGAAGAAGGCTGTGGTAGGTTGTGTGAATGGTCCCAGTTCTTTTCTCCTCCCTGTAGCCTTGTCCATTGCCAGGTAACTTTGCAGTGCTCTCCCACCCTGGGCAGGTTGGAATCCCTGCTCCCGGGAAATGGGATATTAGCAGACATGTGAGACAAGCAGGATCTTTAAAAGGAGCTCACGTGATTCGGCCTGTTCTCTAGCACCCCTGCCATTGCAGTATGAAGAATATTCTGGCGACTCAGGAGGCCAAGGCTTGAGTCAGGAGTTTGAGAATGGTCTGGACAACATAGCAATACCTTTTTCTAAAAAAAAAAAAATTAACTAAAAAAGAACATTGAGGGCTACTTCACTGATCATAGAAAGAGAATGAGAGATATGCAGAGCAGAGTTGTCCCAACCAAGGTGTCCTAGCCAAGCCCAGCCTAGAGAAGAACCTCCAAACAACCTCAAGATGCAAGAGTGACCCCAATAAAATCAGCAGAACCCCTGACCCTCATTCAAGTCCAGCCTTGATTGACATACTCCTTGTCAACCCAAAGAAAGGCAAAACATAATAATAAAAAACTGTTGCTTTAAGTCACTGAGTTTTGGGGGTAGTTTGTTACACAGTGAAAGCTAACTGATACAAAGATCCCTTTAACAGAGTTTTCAGTAAATTTCCCACTGTTGAGTTATCTAAAAGACAAGGCACTTTGTGAATTTCATAAAACAGATTCTTTCATCATTCAGTGATTATTCCTGAGAACCTGCATCTATCGTGCTGAAGGTGCTATGGCAATTAAAATGGCCACAGAACCTTGAAGTCCAATTAAGGAGATGATATAGGATATAAATACGGAGAAGGTAGAATGTGATTAAGGTGTCACAAAAGAGATAAGAGGAGGAACTAAGAGAGTTGAAACGATTTCTTTCAAGAGAGGAGTTGATCAGGAAAGCCAGGATTTTAATAGACAGTGGAGAAAAGAATGGCTATTTCCCACAGGGGACTTTGAAAGCCAGGACACAGGGATTGGGTCTTATTTCTTAGGCAGGTCACTCTCACTTGACTGGCTAGACAGCTTCTTCCAGAAGCAGTATACTCCCAGGCAGAAGAGTCTCCTTCCAAAAGGACGTGAACTATAGATTACATCACAAGCTTCAGAGAAAATGCTCCATCAGTTATTCACTCACCCCACAAACCTTCACTGAACACCGTGCCAGGCACCATGGACTCAATGATGTCTAGAAGCCAGCCCTGGCCTTGGAGGTACTGGGAGCTGAGGGAGAGGGGTAGAAACACACAAGCACATAGTTATAGTCATGTGACAGGTGCTACAGCCCAAGTGAAAGCAAGGCATTGTGGGAACCCACAGGAGAGAGTGCTCCACCCTGCTCCATGAAGGCAAAAAGGGCTTCCTAGAGAAGGTGATACAAAAGCTGAGGCTGTGAGTCTTGGTGAATGGGGAAACACTTCCAAGGCAGACACAGGGAGAGGGATCAGGGGAGAAGATACTGGTATCTTCTAGGGTTCCATCCTTGGCCATGTTTCTTTTCACCCTGTTCACTCTTGTTCCACTATCTTCTTAGTCCTGTGGTTTCAAATGTCTTCTAGATGTGGATGACTCCTCAAGCTATGTTTCCTCAGAGGTTCAGAGCTACATCAGCTGCCTCCCAGACTTCGCTGCATGGGAGTCCCACAGCACCCCAAATTCAGCCATCTGGAACGGAGGTCCTCATAGTTCACCCCCAAACCTGAATCTTCCTTGAAATTATTTTCTCGGTGAATGACTCCATCTCCTGCCCAGTCACTCAAGCCAGTGGGTCAAAAGTTCTTTCTCTCTTTCCCTCTCTGTCTTTCTTTGATAGCAGTAAAATACAGATAACATAAAATGTACTATCTTGACCATTTATCAGTGGACAATTCATTGGCATTAAGTGCGTTTACACTGTTGAGCAACCAGCCCCACTACCTGTCTTCAGAACTTTTTCATCATCCCATACTGAAGCTAAGCACCAATTAAACAATAACTCCCCATTTCCCTCTTTCCCCAGCCCCTGGTCATCTCTATTCTACCTTCTGTCTCTATGATTTAGAATATTCTAGGTACCTCGTATAAGAGGAATCATACAATATCTGTTCTTTTGTGTCTGGCTTATTTTACTCAGCATAATATCTTGAAGACTCATCCATGTTGTAGCACGTCTCAGAATTTCATTCCTTTTCAAGGTTAAATAATATTTGATTGTATGCATATACTGCATCTGTTCAATCATTTATCTGTCAGTGGACACTTAGCTTGTTTCTACTTTTTGGCTACGGTGAATAATGGTGCCATGTACATGGTGTACAAATAGCTATTCAAGCCCCTGCTTTTAATTCTTTTGGAAACATAATTCTAGAAGTGGAATTGCTGTATCGGATGGTAATTTTATGTTTAATTTTTTGAGGACTTGCTAAATCGTTTTCCATAATGGCTCCACCATTTTTTATTCTGCCAGCCATGTATAGGGACTCCAATTTCTCCATGTCCTTACCCAACATTTACTGTTTTCTGTTAGGATTCTGTTGTTGTTGTTTTTATTTTATTTATTTATTTTTTGAGATGGAGTCTTACTCTGTTGCCCAGGCTGGAGTGCAGTGGTGCAATCTTGGCTCACTGCAACCTCTGCCTACTGAATTCAAGCAATTCTCCTGCCTCAGCCTCTCAAGTAGCTGGGATTACAGTAGACAGCTGCTACGCCTGGCTAATTTTTGTATTTTTAATAGAGGTGGGGTTTCATTGTGTTGGCCAGGCTGGTCTCAAACTCCTGATGTCAGGTGATCTGCCAGCCTCAGTCTCCCAAAGCACTGGGATTACAGGCATGAGCCCCCTTGCCTGGCCTGTTGTTTTTATAATAGCCATCCTAATGGGTGTGAAGTGGTATCTTGTTGTGGTTTTGATTAGCATTCCTCTGGTAGTTAGTTGATATGGAGCAATATTTTCATGTGTTTCTGGGCCATTTGTATGTTTTCTTGGAGAAATATCTATTCATGTTCTTTGACAATTTATTAATCGACCTGGTTTTTTGTTGTTGTTGAGTTTCAGGAGTTCCTTATATATTCTGGGTATTAATCTCTTATGAGATGCGTGATTTGCAAATATTTTCTCCCATTTTGTGTATTGTCTTTTTACTCTCCTGGTAGTGTCCTTTGATGCATGAAAGTTTTAAATTTTGATGAAGTCTGATTGTGTCTATTTTTTTTCTTTTTATTTATTTATTTATTTTGGTGTCTATACCTCAGTTCTTCTTAATAAACCTCCATCTCATTGTCATTACCACCTTAGTTTACGACCTTAGTCCAGGCTCTTATCTCCACATCTCCAAGCTCAACCTTTTTTAAAAAAAGAAAGAAAGAAAGAAAAAGCATCAGTTAGCCACTCTCAAAGACAAATGGAATCATTTCACATCTTCACTTATTTATTTGGCTACATTTATGGAGCACCAGGCACTCTACTAGGTGAGGAAGATGGGATTGTAAATAAGATAGACCCTAGCCCTCAGGAAGTTTCTGTTCTAGTGATGCAGACAGACAATTAGCAGATAAATGCAGCCAAGAAAATGATTTTAAAGTATTTCTGATGGGCCAGGCACAGTGGCTCACACCTGTAATCCTAGCACTTTGGGAGGCCGTGGTGGGCAGATCACCTGAGGTCAGGAGTTCGAGACCAGCCTGGCCGACATGGTGAAACCGCATCTCTACTAGAAATACAAAAATTTGCCAGGCACAATGGCATGTGCCTGTAATCCCAGCTACTCGGGAAGCTGAGGCCAGAGAATCACTTGAACCCGGGAGGCAGAGGTTGCAGTGAGTCGAGATCTCGCCACTCCACTCCAGCCTGGGCGACAGAGTGAGACTTCGTCTCAAAAACAAAACAAAACAAAACAAAATTCTGATGTGTCTTCCTTCTCAATAATTTGCCTCTCCCCAGCCTCTTTCCTTCTGCAGTATTCCACCATTAAGGCTGAACCATGAAGACGACATCGCAGGGAAGGAGAGAGAGACCCTGCCCAGAACCAAGAAGTTCATTGCGAAAGGAAGATGTGCTATTTGGGGGATCCTTCCAGACAGGAGGCAGAAAGAGAAAGCACTTCAGGGAGAAGGAAGAGGCCAGGAGTCTGGACAAAGGCCTCTTTGCCAAAGGCGGAGGCAAAGTGCACTGTTGTCAGCAGCAGCAGCAGCAGTGATCTTCCTGACGCAGCCAGACCCACCTTGCTGTAGATGAGGCCAGCGAAGACTGAAGGGTGGCGTTGAGAAACTCCCCTCCGGCCCCTTCTCCCTCTCCAGTCCCGCTCCCAATCACTCAAATGTGTGTGCTTTCCCCTTGGGTCCAGATGCCAGTTGAAAAGAAAGTCAGGAACAGGAGAACGGAGAAGAAAATCCTGAAGAATTGACTATTTTTCTTACAGCAACCACAGTCTGAACTGAACAGTGAATGAGATAATATTTAACTTGAGCTTAAAAGACCCCTATTAAATTGAACCCAGTATCCTGGCCTAGGAAAGAGTCAGAAGAGGGCCTGGAGAACAAAGTTGAATTCAGTTACAGTTCAGTTATGGGAACTGAAACATAATGACTTTTTACCTTCGCCACAGAAACAATTAAGATCATTATCGCTAGGGGCTAGTGCTATCTATAGCAAGGAGATGGACGGGCTGCTGTGACAGGCAGGACCGAGGAAGCCTATTTCAATTCAGGTCATGGCCAGGGAGGGCCCCTTGGAGGAGGTGACCCTTGGCTGAACCTCAAAGGATAAGAAGTAACCCAGAGGAGAGCCAAGGTGAGAGAGTTCCAGGAAGGTGAATTGTGGAATTGTGGACCTAACAGCAGGGGTTGGGAGACTGCACCACATGTGTGAGAAACAGGAAATGACAGTGCCAGTAAGATGCAATGATCCAGGAGAGGGCATTAGAACCTTTAGAAGCTTCCAACATGATTATAACCCTCCACCGCTCCACATTTTTAAATGATTCGTCACATGTTCTAAAATAAAGTTCAGATTCATCAGCTCTGAGCCCAGGACCCTTCTCTCCTGGCTTCCTGGGCCTCACTTGCACCACTGGGCCTCGTTCCCCATCCATCAGTTCTCCCCAACAGGCCCCTGCAGACACCTCGTTCTTCCCTCCACTCTGCCTTTCCTTTACCTGGGAAGCTGGGCTCCCACTTCCCGACCTGCCTAATCCCCTCCCCTTCCTGTGTTTAAAGACCCAGTTCCTGCCGTTTCCTCCAAGAAGCTTCTCTGACCTTCCCAGGTTGAGGGGACCATCCCCTCCTTTGTGCCCCCACCATTCTTCCTGGGTACAGCCACCATTCCTTCTGCTGTAACTGTTTGCCTGTCTTTCTTCCCATGTGACTGCATGCTCCTTGGGGGCAGGGACTGAGTCTTATTCATTTTGGCACACTCCGTGTTTTTCTGGTAGGTGGTTGTATATACACTGACATCTCCAAAACCTTTTCTGCCTCCCAGTTCTCTCTCTTGAGCTTTAGACCCATACATCTTCCTGCCCCCTAGATACATTCGTGCAACTGGCCTAGAGCAGTGGTTCTGGCACAGGTGTGCATCGCAATCACCTGGAGGCCATTCAGGCTGCTGCTGCAGGAGACAGTGTGTGCACCTCTTCCCAATTCCCCGTTTAGTGATGCACGTTTAGTGATGTCAGAGGTAGCCTGAAATCAGTCATGATGGGATTGGCACCCCAGGAACTGGAAAACACCACCCATCAGGGCTTCTCCCCGTCCCTGGAGGGCCTGTTGCTAAGCATTTGGCAGGATGCCTCTAGCTGGAGGGCTAGACAGTTTATTAAAACCCAGATTGCTGGGCCCACCCACAGAGCTCCTGATTTAGCAGGGCCTGAGAATGTGCATTTCTAACAAGTTCCCGATGGTGCTGATGCTGTTGGTCTGGGGACCACAGTTTGAGAACCATTGGCCTACAGGCACCTCAAAACCATGTCCAGACTTAAAACCGTCATCTTTCCCTCAAACCCACTCCTCCTTCTGTGTTTTATGTTGCAGGGAATGGCAGCACCATCTACCCTGCTTCTGAAGTCGGAAACCTGGGAATCCGCTTGAAGCCTTTGCCTCTCTCAGCCTCTGTGGCTCAGTGATCATCAGGTCCCGGCAACTGTCCTGCAGCAACCCTCCTCTCATCCTTCATCTTCTGCCCAGCCCCAGTGCCTGGGCCCTACCTACTTGTGCTTTATCTCTCTCCTTATCAGCAGTCCTGCACCAGTCTCCTTGGTGAACACTGAGCTTTCATCCTCGCCCCTCTGCGGTCCCTTCTCTGCATCACTGCCAGGACGGTCTTTGTGAAGTATCTGTCCAATCATGTTATACCCAGGCTGAATGATGTCAGCGGCTCCCCATTCATTTTCTTTAGGAGTGCTTCTGTCTAGAGCTCCTATTCCTCCCTCAATCATCAACACTGGCTTCACTGTCCCCCTCCTAGAAACTGTTCTTTTTTTTTTCCCAAGATGGAGTCTTGCTCTGTGGCCCAGGCTGGAGTGCAGTGGTGCGATCTTGGCTCACTGCGATGTCTGCCTCCCGAATTCGAGTGATTCTCCTGCCTCAGTCACCTGAGTAGCTGGGACTACATATCACCATGCCTGACTATTTTTTGTATTATTATTATTATTTTTTTTTAGTAGAGACAGGGTTTCACCATGTTGACCAGGCTGGTCTTGAACTCCTGACCTCAAGTAATCCACCTGCCTTGGGTTCCCAAAGTGCTGGGATTACAGGTGTGAACCACTGCACCCAGCCCTAGAAACTGTTGTTAACCCTCTCCCCTTCCTAGGCTATGCTGGGGTCTTTCGTGGGACAGAGCTGCTTACCCCACAGCCTCCGGATTGCGTCTCTTCCTGCCTGCTTTGTGCATTTCACTGCAAACTCATGAGGCATGAGGGAGGAACTGAGTCTATTAGTTTTTTTTTTTGACAGAGTCTTGCTCTGTTGCCCAGGCTGGAGTACAGTGGCGCTATCTCAGCTCACTGCAACTTCCGCCTCCCGGGTTCAAGCAATTCTCCTGCCTCAGCCTCCCAAGTAGCTGGGATTACAGGCACGTGCCACCAAGCCCGGCTAATTTTTGTATTTTTAGTAGAGACGGGGTTTCACCAAATTGGCCAGGCTGGTCTTGAACTCCTGACCTTGTGATCCATCCGCCTCGGCGTCTCAAAGTGCTAGGATTACAGGCCTGAGCCACCGCACCAGGCCCATTAGTTCTTTTTAAATCTCTTCTTCTTCTTTTTTTAATGCTTATCATTGTGTCTGGCACACAGCAGGCCCTTGTCTTAGCTCGAATTACCCCAGAAGAAGACTAGGTATTCAAGTGCAGGCCATTTATTTGGGAGGTGACCTGAAGAGGCACCAGTGGGGGAAGTGGAGAAAGCCAGTGAAAGATGTCTTATCAGGCCAGCTGCCCCTGGCGACTAATAGAAGCTCAATCTCCGGTTGGGGCGGGTAGGGGGACGCTCTGGGAGAAGATAAAGAACACACTTCAGAATGATCTTCCTCAAGGGGGTACATATCCACTGTTAAAGCAAACTAACTATGGCCTGAGAAGGACTCCTTACTTCTATTTCTGAGTCCTTGTGGATGAGCTGTAACATAGCTTAATAGGCAGACGAGATTGAAATCCTAATTTAGGAGTATGCACCTGTAACAATAGCTGAGTCTTGGCCAATCCCAGCAGCTGTACTTCAACCACTCATGGACTGGCGAGTGTTCAAACTGTGTTCAGATAAGGCAAACTCCGTAACCAATCCACCTGTTTCTGTACCTCACTTCTGATTTCTGTACATTGCTTCCTTTTTTTTGTCTGTAAATTTGTTGTGACCATGAGGCACCGCTGGAGTCTCTCTGAATCTGCTGTGATTTTGGGGCCCGCCTAATTTGCGAATCATTCATTGCTCCATTAAACTCCTTTAAATGTAATTTGGCCAAAGTTTTTGCTTTAACACCACCAATACCCATCTGTTGGTGACTAAGGGGTGCTTCTGGGGGCACCAACTCTCCAGTACTACCCACCTGTGCAAAGGCCATTTGCACAACCAGAACCAAGCCCTCAGTCCCTGTCTGCGTGGCCTGCAGTCTTGGGCTCATAGAAGTGGATGCTGAGGGATGTGGGCAGGCACCGCTGGCTTTGGCATGGCTCTCCCTGTTTGATAAGTAGATCTGAAGGAAAGGGCATGCTGGGCCGAGCTGATAGCACATTCCAAAGCCCTGAGGCTGGAAGGAGAAGCCTTGGGGAGCAGTAATTAGTTCTCAAAACGGCGGTGGGGAGAGGTCTGCTTTGGGGCCTCCTGGATGGGCATGTTCCACGGATGACTCTGGGTGGTGGAGCTCATGGTTCAGAGTCACGCTATCCCATGGGACTTTCTGATGATGGAAATGTTTCATATCTGCACTGGCTAAAACAGGAGCCACTGTGGCTGCTAAGTGCTTGAAATGTAGCGAGTGCAAGTGAGGAAATGAATTTTACATTTTATTCAATGTTAATGAATTTAAGTGTAAATGTCCATAAGTAGATGTGATTAATGGCAGATGTGGTTGCTGTACTGGACAGAGCAGGGCTAGAGGCTCCATCCACCTCTCCTTTTGCTTCTCTGTCCTCTGCCACTAAAGCAATTATGAGCTCCTGTGACGGTGGGCATTACGGTGCCCAAAAACACATCACCTGGAATGTTACAGAGTCCTCCCCTTAGTGGCTGAGTTTGGTCCTCAGAGCCTTAGCCTTGTGTCCAGCTGCCACCTGCAGGATTTGGAGAGCAATGTGCACAAGGTGTATTGATCCCTTGTCCCTGAGCTAGAGATGGCTGGTGCCTGGCAGCAGCCGAGCCCCCTCATCCTCACTGCCCTTGCTCTGTGGAAACCCCTCTCTACAGCAACTGGCTGTATAGAGGATGAGTGGGGAGCACGACTCAGGACACATTCTCAAAACTCTTGGAGAGGGCTTAGTGGGGAACCCCCAGGCTCCCGGTAGCCATTTGTATGAAGTTAGCTTGTGGTAAGGGCCTTCATTTCAACAGGGGTTTATGTCTCTGATGGTTAATTTGATGTGTCAACTTGACTGGGACATGAGGTGCCCAGACATCTGGTTTGACATTATTTCTGGGTGTGCCTGTGAGGATGTTTCTGGGGGATATTAGCTGTGAGTCAGTACACTGTGTAAAGCAAGTGGCCCTCCTCATGAGAGTAGGCATCATCTCATCCACCGAGGGCCTGCAGAGAACAGAAAGGAGGAGGAAGGTTCTCTTTAGCTGATGGCTTGATCTGAAACACTGATCTTCCTCTGCCCTCTTCACTGCTAATTCTCAGGCTTTCAGACTTGGACTTTTTTTTTTTAGATAGAGTCTCACTCTGTTGCCCAGGCTAGAGTGCAGTGGCCCAGTCTCGGCTCACTGCAACCTCCAACTCCTGGGTTCAAGCGATTCTCCTGCCTCAGCCTCCTGAGTAGCTGGGATTATAGGTGCCTGCTAGCACGCCGGGTTAATTTTTATATTTTTAGTACAGATGGGGTTTCACCATGTCCGTCAGGCTGGTCTCAAACTCCAGACCACGTGATCCACCTGCCTCGGCCTCCCGAAGTGCCAGGATTACAGGTGTGAACCACCACACCCAGCCCAGACATGGAGTTTAATCTCTACTATCAGCTCCCTGGCTCTCAGGCCTTTGAAAGACACCACCATTTTTCCCAGGTCTCCAGCTTGCAGACAGCAGATCCTGGGACTTCTAAAATTCCATAATTGTATGAGCCAATTCCTTACAATAAATCATGTATGTTTATATAGACATATATGTATTATAATGACACACATACACACACACCCTATTGGTTCTGATTCTCTGAAGAACTCTTACTAATACAGGGCCCATTTTTAAATAATAAAAGGCGGCCGGGCGCGGTGGCTCAAGCCTGTAATCCCAGCACTTTGGGAGGCCGAGACGGGTGGATCACGAGGTCAGGAGATCGAGACCATCCTGATCTACACGTGAAACCCCGTCTCTACTAAAAAATACAAAAAACTAGCCGGGCGAGATAGCGGGCGCCTGTAGTCCCAGCTACTCGGGAGGCTGAGGCAGGAGAATGGTGTAAACCCAGGAGGCGGAGCTTACAGTGAGCCGAGATCGCGCCACTGCACTCCAGCCTGGGCGACAGAGCTAGACTCCGTCTCAAAAAAAAAAAAAAAAAAAAAAAAAAAAATAATAATAATAATAAAAGGCAATTCCCCAAAGGAGCTAGACATTTTCAGAGATGCTAGGCTTTCTACAATAGGCCTCTACAGAAATTTTGGGATTGGAGGGCATGGCCTAACTCCAGACTCTAAGCCTAACTCATGGCCATGGAAGGACAGAAATTAAGCCTCATGGACAACTGAGAGATGGAACTAGACTCTAGGTGTGGCCAGGCACCAAAGGCAAGTCATAGACCAGAAAGCCCCTTTCCACCAGGGGCTTTATTAGCACGCTGAGCCTCCCACCTGTGGGAAAATGGAGTCCTAATTAATGTTCTCCATGCCGTGTAGAAACCCCAAGCTGAGAAACTAACATAAAAACATGTTTGGCTGGGTACGGTGTCTCACGTCTGTAATCCCAGCACTTTGGGAGGCCAAAGCAGGTGGATCACCTGAGGTCAGGAGTTTGAGACCAGCGTGGCCAACATGGTGAAACCCTGTCTCTACTAAACAGAACAAAACAAAAATATTAGCCAGGCATGGTGGTGCGTGCCTGTAGTCCCAGGTACTCTACTTGGGAGGCTGAGGCAGGAGAGTCATTTGAACTTGAGAGGCGGAGATTGCAGTGAGCTGAGATAGTGCCACTGCACTCCAGCCTGGACGAAGGAGTGAGACTTTGTCTCAAAAAAAAAAAAGAAAAAAAAAAAAGTTCGACTTCATAGAGGATGCAGCAAAGACAACCTCAGAAACTTCTGTACGGGGAAGTGTTCTCGACCCCACAGAATGTATGAAAATACTTCAAGCATTAACTGCTGCTGAATAAAGACAAAAAAAATATATATATATGAGGAAGTTCAGCACTACTCATATACGGATTCATTCATTCATTCAGCAGTTTTTTTCTGGACACCTACTATGTGCCCGGGGCTAGGGATATATCAGGGTACAAAACAGGTCCAAATCTTGCATTCTTATAGCTTATATTCCAGTTGGGGGTGGCAGACAATATATAAGTCACGTACAGAGCAGACTTGATAATGATAAGAGCTACGAAGAGAAGTAAAGCACAAAAGGGGATTAGGAAATTGTGGAGGAGGATGTCACAATTTAAAATATCATGATTAGGGAAACCTCACAGAGAAGGTGGTGAGAAGGTGAGCAAAGTGGGTGTCTGGGGAAAGAGTATTTCAAGCTAAGGGAATGGCAAATGAAGATGACCTGAGGCAGAAGCATGACTGGAAGTTTCAAAACACAGCCAGGAGGTCAGTGAGACTGCAGGAGTGAACAAGAGGGAGATTAAAAGAGATGAAGCTAGAGAGGTGAGCCAAATTGTGAAATTTTTTTATTTTTTAGGGTTTTATATGTTATTGCAAGCCAATAGTTTTAAGCAGAGGAATGACATGCTCTGACTCATGTTTTAACAGGAGTCAATAGTTACTCTGGGATTTTTTTTTTTTTTTTTTTTTTTTGAGACAGTCTTGCTCTGTCGCCCAGGCTGGAGTGCGGTCGCATGATCTCAGCTCACTGCAACCTCTGTCTCCCAGGTTCAAGAGATTCTCCTGCCTCAGCCTCCTGAGTAGGTTGGACTACAGGCATGTGCCACCATGCCTGGCTAATTTTTGTACTTTTTTTTTTTTTTAGTAGAGATAGGGTTTCACTATGTTGGCCAGGCTGTTCTCAAACTCCTGACCTCAAGTAATCTGCCTGCCTTGGTCTCCCAAAGTGCTGGGATTACAGGCGTGACCCACAGCGCCCGGCCTAGGATTTTTTTTTCCTTGTTTTTTTTGACTTGAATAACTAGATGGAGGGAATTGCTATTAACTCATATGGGAAGACCAATGTTAGACAATAATTTTGTGAGAAGATATGGAATTCTGTTTTGTAAACTTCATGTGAAGATACTGAGTAGAAAGTTGGATAAATGAATTTAGAGCTGATAGAGGACATCTATGCTGGACATATAAATTGGAAGGTCACAAGCATGGAGACAGTATGATCGTATGATATCACTAAGAACTTGATATCATACGTATGATATCACTAAGAACTTGAGAGAATATATTAGGCTGGTGCAAAAGTAATTGCGGTTTTTTGAGCAGTGATCCAAAGACTGAGAACTCAGAGGGTTACAAGGCTATAGGGTTAGACAGTCCAAATATCCAACAAACAGGAGAACTTATTCCTAATGAACAACAAAATAGACTAATTTGAAAAGTAAGTATACTGAAAGTGTTCAAGTAGTTAAAAGAGTAGCATTCATAACACACACAAAAAGATTATGAAACATGAGCAGGCAGATATGATGAAAAAGAACCAGATAGAAATCATGCAAGTGAAAAATGTCAATTACTGAAGTAAAAATCTCAATGGATGAGTTGGACAGCAGGCTAGACACAACTGAAGAGAAAGCCAATGAATCAGAAGACAGAATGGAAGAAATCCATCAAACTGAGAAATAGGAAGATAAAAATTTCCTCAATTTTTAGGAAATAGGTGTTTGTATTAAGTGCTGTCTTTGGGTGAAAGCCACCCTTCTTAAAAGCTAGGGGTCACTGTCCTAACCAGTCAAGCTTTTGAGTCCGAATCCAGAAATGGAACAAAATCCATTTGTTTTGTTTTTGTTTTGAGACAATGTCCCAATCCAAGGTTGGAGTTCTGTGGCATAATCAAAACCTAATGTAACCTTGAATTCCTGGGCTCAAGCAATTCAACCATCTCAGCCTCCCGAGCAGGTAGGATTACAAGTGTGTGCCACCACATTTGGCTTTTTCTTTTTCTTGTTCTTTTCTAACAGACAGGGTCCTGCTGTGTCGCCCACAATGATCTTGAGTTCCTGGTCTCAAGCTATCCTCCCATCTCAGCCCCCAAAGTGCTGGGATTACAGGCATGAGCCACTGTGCCTAGCCTGGAACAACATTCTTAGCAGAAAGGAAAAGGTAATTTATTTCTAGAATTAAGGAGTCACTGGCAGGATTGAAGTCCTCTGCTAATAAGAAGAGCTAACATTTATTGGCTGCCTAGTGTGTGCCCGTCCCTGTTCAAAATACTTTACATGGGTCAGTAGCAGTTGGTGGCTTGGGGATGGGCTGAGGGAACAGTCAGTACCTCTGTAGATTAAGTGAAGCAGCTTCTCTCCATATCTGCTGGAGTTCTCCCTGATTTCGTCTTCCCTCTCGGTTTCAATAGCTCCTATTTCCAATCTCTTGTCTTCAATGTTGCTGTAGTTTCTCTAAGGTATTGTTGGGTCAGTTAACCATCAATTCAATAGTCAAATAACTGTTTTCTTTTTAATTAAGCAATTTCATTGTGCCAGGTTTTTATCTTGTAAAAGTAAGGGGCATAGACATTGATTAGACATGGAGCTAAGCATCTGATTGGGGACCAGATACATAGCTCATTTCAATACCATGTGATGAGTGTTACCATGGGGATTATGGCAGGTGCCTTAGAAGCATGGCATCTTGAGAACAATGCCTCAGAAAACCAGTAGACCTAAATAAGTGAAAAAAAAAAAAAAGGGAAGATTGCAAGGATTTGGCATTCCAGGTAATGGGAATAGCATGATCACAGGCATGGGAATGTAGAATTTTGATGCATGTGGGAAATCCTAAATTGTAGCCTGAAGTGCAATCTGGGGAATGGCTCTCCATTTCACTGAGGACAAAGTCCAAACTCCTTAGCCATGTGTATGATGTCTTTCATGATCTGGCCCTAGCTTCATTTCTTAGCACCTGTCGCACCCACCTTCTATTCTTGCACCATATTGAACTACCTGCAGTGACCAACTCAGTGCCTGGCACATAGTAGTTCTTCAATACATGTTCATTGAATGAATAAATGAGTGGCAGAAGACAAGCATGGAAAGGCAGGCAGTGGTTGAGCCATGGAGGACTCTGCTTGGAGTGTCGAAACCGAGATGGTTTATGCACCTAGGCAAGGTTGACTGTCTCAGAGGACCCTGTGTATTCATCAGAGAATTCAGTTTCTGGGTCTTCAATATTCAGGCTTCTGCTGGAGTGGACTTTGTGTCTTCGAATTCTCTATCTTGTCTCTCCAACTAGATTGTGACTCTTTGAGGGCAGAGACCATGTCCAATGTCCCATGCAGTGATGGACATCAGTACGTGTTGAACTAAATCTGTTTGTAGAAAAAGCTGGAATTGCCTGTTTACATCTCCACAGAAAGGGGAAACATGAGATTTGATCTAGGGATGCCTGTCTGAGCATTAGAATAATCACAAATGCTGAATTTAGAAGCCAGTCTCCCCTGCTGCTGGCTCAACCACGACGGCAGGGTGGATCCCCTGAAGCTGGCCACACCAGAGTGGTCGCGTCTTCTCTCAGCAAGTGGTGCAAAGCTGTTGGGCATTGAAGGGTAGAATAGGCCTTGTGAGGTTCATGGGCAGTGAGGCACTTTCCTCTACCAGCCAGACTGAGAGCAGTGAGCCTGAGGCAGAAGGATGGAGAGAGCTTTTTGTCTTCTTCAAGTTCCATGGCAGAGAAAGCAAGATACTTCACTTCCCTAAGATTGGTTCCCTAAAAGATTGTGAGATGTGGGTGGAAAGCCCTTAGAATGCCAAAAGCAGGAAGCAGAGGAACATATCAGTTGCATTGTTTGTTAACCACTAGCATTGACTATTTACTATATATGAGCTCCGCCTTCAGTGCGATGAGACACAGACATGTGACATGTGTACACAGATGGGAGAGAGAGCAACACACCTGAAAGCAAATAGAAAACAGCTCAGAATGAAGAACTTCCTGGAAATAAGCACTACATAGAGGCAGAATAGGAGAGGAGTAAGAACACTAAGTTGGTGTTAAGCAAATCCGAGCTTGGTTTGAATCTGAACTCTACCACATACTGTGGGATTATGAGCTGGTTACTTTACCTTTGAGCCTTGGTTTTCTCATCTGTAAAACAGAGATAATGTTGCCAACCTATTTTGTAGTTGTGAAGACTCCTTGAGATAATGGGTGCATAGCATGGTGGTTAGGAGTGCAGCCTCTAGAATTAGACTCCCTGGGCCCAGATCTTGACTCCCATCACTTCCTAGCTGTGGTCTTGGACAAGTTACTTAAATCTTGGGCTCCAGTTTCCCATTCTCACAATCAGGATAACAACAGTACCTACACCATTGGTTTGACATGAGGCTTAAATGAATTTTATTTCATGTAAAGCTCTTAAAATAATCTTGGAACATAGTAAGAGCTCAACAAATCTTAGATGTTTCTGACTACACACAGCCTCCTGTCTAGCTCAATGAATTGAAGCCGTTATAATAATCAGAGAAGATGTAGATCAATCAGTGTCTTCATGAAAGCTTGGGTAAAAGAGGCCTAGAAGGGGGGCAGAAACCAGAGAGAAGAGGGGACATTTGTTGGGGAATGGATTAAGCAAAAGCTTTGGAAATCGGAACAGCGAAGCTGGCCTGACCAGAAGATGTGCCAGGGTGGAGTTGAATGGTTGGGTCTTGTTTAAAATTAACTTACGTAAATTTCTTTAAAATATCCAGTTTCTATAACGTGGTGCAAATAACAATAGCTACCCCTTCCTGGGTGTTTGCATTGTGCTGAATGCTTCATATTTTAAAAATCTCCTTTACTTCTCACAGCTGTTCTGTGAAGAATAGTAGCTCTTATCATTCTCAGATTATTTTATTTCAGTGAGAAATTCAGCTCAGAGCTAAACACTTGTTCAAGATCTCCTTGCTAGTGAGAGGCAGGACTGAGATTTGAACCCAGATTTGTTGAACCCATTCTGAGGTTCTCTGAGGCAGGAACAGTCCTACCACAGAGGAGTTGCTACAGAGCCAAAGTTCTCATGACGCCAAAGTTCTGGGGGAATCTGCCTTGGAAGCTCTCAGACCTTTGCTGTATGTGGAACAGAAAGGCCACTAACAGTCACCCCTTGCGCTGGAGAGTTGGGCTCCAAGTTTCATTCCCAGCTAGTTGGTGCCAGTGTCTAAGTCTAGTGCGAGTCAGAGCTTTGACCTATCTAGTAAATAAGCCCCATAGAGTTCCAGGATGGCAGCCTCAGGGCAGGGCCTCTCCCTGCCATTGCATGATCACTAGGCCCTCACATCGCCAGCCCTGAAGGAGGTACACATTCATGGTCTGTCAGCCGTCCCGCAGTACAGCTTCCCACCACACCTGATTTGAGGCAGCATCTGAAATGAGGCTGGGAATAATGCTGTGGAGGCAATTCCAAGTCATTTCAAAGAAAGGTCAAGCTCTTTCCTCTTCCTTTCAGATAAGCAGATTTGTAGCTGTCCCTACCCCGTACTCCTTCTGTATAAAACCGACTTGAAGCTGCCTCCATTAAGTGTTGGCTGACCATTCCTGCTTTTAAGAGATCAAAGCTATCCTGGCCAACATGGTGAAACTCCATCTCTACTAAAAATACAAAACATAGCTGGGCGTGGTGGTGTGCACCTGTAGTCCCACTGCTTGGGAGGCTGAGGCAGGAGAATTGTTTGAAACCAGAAGTTGCAGTGGGCGGAGATTGCACCACTGCACTCCAGCCTGGCAACAGAGACTCCGTCTCAAAAAAAAAAAAAAAACAGTCCAGAGTAGAAAAATACTTGCTGAATTATCAATGCAATAGAAACGAAAACCTATGTGCACACAAAAACCTATATGCATTTTTTTTTTTTTAGACAGAGTCTCACTGTCCCTCAGGCTGGAGTGCAGTGGTGTGATCTCAGCTCACTGCAACCTCTGCCTCCTGGGGTCAAGTGATTCTCGTGCCTCAGCGTCCTGAGTAGCTGGAATTACAGGCACCCACCACCACGCCTGTTAATTTTTTTGTATTTTTAGAAGAGACAGGGTTTCACTATGTTGGTGAGGCTGGTTTCGAACTCCTGACCTCAAGTGGTCCGCCCACCTCGGCCTCCCAAAGTGCTAGGATTACAGGTGTAAGCCACTGTGCCCAGCCAAACCTACATGCAAATGCTTATTGCAGCTTTATTCACAATCTCTAGAAGCTGGAAGCATCCCAGTGTCCTCCAACAGGCCAACAATGGAACACTACTCAGCAACAAAGTATCGAATTACTGATCCATACAACATGGGCAAACCCCAAGTGCATTCATTATGTTAAGGGAAAGAAGCTGGACTCAAAAGGCCATACATGAATTCCATTTATATGACATTATGGAAAAGGAAAAGCGATGGGGTGGGAGAGCAGACTCGTGGTTGCCCAGGGTTAAGGGTTGGGGAGGTTCGACTACAAAGGGACAGCACGAGGGAGTCTTTTGGGGATGATGAAAGTTTTGTATCTCGATTGTTGTGATGGTTGCATGATAGAACTGTATACCAGAGTGAATTTCATAGTATGTTAATTTTAAAAAGTCAAGCAACCGTTGAAGTTTTTGGAAAAAAGTTGTGGAGAGGTGGGGAAACAGGGAACTACATTTAGATACAAGTTAATTTTGATTGGTCCCCGAGTGAATAAAGGCTCACTGTATTCAGCAACAAACGAGCTTGCTGTTCTCAAAATATATCTGATAAAACTGGAGTTTGTGGGACTTCAGCTGCATAAAGAACAGAGAGGTCACAGGTATGTCTGGTGTTAAGAAATAAGACTTTGCTTCTAAGAAATTACACAGTCTGTGCTAGAACTAAACCCTTCAAGTTCCACGAGCCGTTATCTGAGATGATCAGTGTCTGATTGCATCCTAGGAAAGTCCACAGAAATGCTGTCTTCAGTGGAATCTTGTCCCAAGGGGCATGCCCAACTTACACGATGCATCCCAACGCTGTCTGTGAAACTTACTTGGATGAATGTTAAGACCAGTGCTTACCTGAGGGCCATGACTTTGTGGCTTAGATGATGCTTCCTTTGCCAGGAAGGTCAATTATATACTAAACTCTGAACACGCGCTGACTGTGTGTCTTTCCTGGTTAAATGCATTGTTCTAATAAGTTCATCAAGTATAAAACCTGGTGATGATGGATTGTTTTGTTCTCCCCTCACCTTGCTGCTGGAAGAAAGATAAAGCCAGTGTAGGGCTTGGGACGATCAGATCCAGAGTTAAAGTCTGGCTTCACAGCTGCCCAAATTAGCCAGGTTCTAAAGAAAAATCACGCGACCGACCTATTTTGCTCATAAACAATTTTATTTTGTTTTCTCAGTATGTGCCCTTGAAGATTCCAAAATGTTGGAGTTTCTGATTCTCCTGGGACCAAAGGTAAAAGCATTGCATGGAAACACTCAACCTTGGCTCATTACTCTCCTGAGGAGCGAAGTCGGGGGGCCTCAGAGAGAGGGAGCTGACACTCACGCCTTATTCCAAGATGGGTAACACAATGAACAAAGAATTAGTAAAACATAGACTCAGTCTGTAGAGGGCTTCAAATATACATATTCTATATATATAAACCTGTTATATAGGATTTCAACTTATTGGTTTCCTTGTGATTTGTAATTAAAGTACAAATGATAAAGATGTTGCACACTGCTGATTTCCCCTTCTCAGCCCCCCTCCCTCCCCAACATAAATAACATTACAAAGGTCAGCTGATCCTAAGAATTTTTGTTGTTGTAAATATTTTGTTTTAAAATTCATATTCCCCTTCCTCCCCTGCAAACTACCTCTGAGAGTTTGTAACATAGCAGCATGGAACGTATGAGACTGAGGACAGCATGGAGGTCTAACGGAGAGAGCGCTGAACGTTGCTTCTCACCGACGGGCACCAGATGGGCTTCTGCATTTCCACTGACAACAGAGGCTACGACAGGAAGCAGAGAATGAGCAATGCGGCTTCGTCCTCCTCCAAAGAGGAGGCTAGCTGGACCACTGAGAAAAGCCCTAAAGGCAGTGAGGTTTTTGGAGACAGAGCACAGCTCCAGAAATGTCTTGGCTCAGTATTTACACAATATCTTGAAGCTGCACTTTCCTTTTAAGAAATGTGTGTTTCTGAAGGTGCCTCTTCTGAGGCTGGTTGGGGGAAAGGACAAACTTAAAAACAAACCAATTCCCGCATATGTAAAAGTCCTGTTATAAGTCTTAGTTATTTTCACACACATCATTAATAGTAGATACTGACAATGATTGGTTTCTTTTTTCTTTTTTCTTTTTTTTTTTGAGAGCATGAGTAAAGAGAAAGAGAGAAAGAAGAAGTGCACTAAGGAGAGCGCCGTCCCTTCTTCAGCATTAAGTGACACTGGATGGTCTGGATTCGGTTCTTGGCCGGGACAAACTCGGGCTGAAGCTTCAATGTGGATTCATACCACACCAGTGCTTTTTCAAATTCTTCCTGTGAGGGTCAAGGAGACAAACGTGAGGGGATGGCATCACCAGGCTAAATATATACTGTGACCTCTTTTTTCTGAAGAAGCACCTCTGTGCTAGGGACAACCCTGCAGCGTTTGCTCAATGGATCTAAGTCTCTGTGGAAAAGTCTGAGGTTCCTCTGGGAGGAAACAGCTGCCTTCATCCCCGAGGTATAACATCACAAAGGAAACTACGGCAGAGCCCAAGAACAAAAGGAAAAGGGGTAGAGCAGCTTTTACAAACCCAACGACAGTCATAATTGTGGTAATAAGAAGACCTAACAGTCCTGAGTGCCTGAAATGTGTCAGACACTGTGCTAGGTGCTTCATGAAATCCTTCCATTTAATCCTCACAGAAACCTCTAGAACCATGCCTGACAAATGCCCATTATGCATCTGCCTAAATTTTCTAATGTAGCTAGAAACACGGAAACTAAGTCAGGTATCTCAATTGGACTCGTACATTTTGAAGAGTTTTAAAATTCTCTTTAACATTTAAAAACGCCAACAAAAATCCCTGCCATATTGAAGGTTAATCTTTTACTTAGAGCTACACTCTTAAAGAAGAGCCCAAATCAACTGGTTTAATGACTTCTAGCCAAATGAGAGACACAAGTCCTCGTTCACAGTAGCAAACTTCACATTTACTGGGGGCAACAACAGATTCTTCAATTTAAGAAGCAGAGGGAAATCTGCATATTCGGCAATATCTCCCTGGCAAAATACTTCTCGCCTCTGAAGTCAAGGAAGCTGGCAGCCCGGGGCTGCTCACTCTGCAAGTCATTGCTGAGAGCATCTTGGGAACAGCCCTATGTGTGATGCCACATTTTAGATGAAAGTGAACGGCATGATTCTCATGCTAAACTGGGTTATGACAGCTTTGAGGGGGTCCCCCTGGGATTTTCAGTTCTGAAATCAGTTCTTGTTTCTGATCAGAATGAGGGATCTGGATGACTTTGCCATTTTCTCTCTAAATGGTATTCCATGAAACTAGTGGAATTTCATCATTCATTAACTACTTGGTGAGCACCTACCACGTGCCAAAAACACTGTGAGGCACTGGGAACAGGGAGGTGAAGAGGAGTCTTGTCCCCAACGAGCCCATGGGCTAGAGGGAAAGACAAATCCTTAAACAAAAAATTATAAAACAAGGTGAAAATCCAGCAAGAAAAATACGCACAGGGTGTCATGAGTGCGACGACAGGTACCTTAGCCTAACCTGGAAGCCACAGAGCATGTGTGTGTCTACATGGCGTGTTAGGAGAGGTTTTCTGTGGTGTCTGCAGGAAATTGTAGGTAAATCTGACTCTGCTGTTGGTGTTCAACTCATGTTGAGGAACTACGTAGTTGCAAATACTTAGAATAATTTCATGTATTATTTTTCTAAACACCTCTCAAACCCTTATCCATAAAATATAACATTGTTTTTTTTTTGGAGCTAGCAATTTTAGACAAGTTTAGAGGAGACTGGTGGGCAATGACATATTCAAAGAGGTTTTGAAATCAAAGATGTGCTACTGTTTGGCAGACTTGGTACATTCTGCTCACACCCCCATCTCACCATTGCCACGTAGACATTGCCCAGAGTGAAGTGGTTCACAGCAAAGTGTGGTGCGATCTCTACTGCCATGGTGGCTACTATGACGGCGTCATTCCAGAGCTTGGCATTGTGCAAGATGTTGGCCAGGCTAATCAGGGGCACATCCTGGGAGAAGAAGGAGAATGGTGAGAAGGGAAAATTGGGTTTTGAGCTTTCATTCTTGTTTTTGGTGATCATAAAGAATATAGTCGGTGCTTCCTGGTGAATGATTAGAATAGTGCCACTCAAAGCGCTTTTCTGCTGTTTGCTACTGGTCTGTGATAGATAAGGTGCTTGTACCAGAATATCAATCAATTCCGTCTTTCATTGGCAGAGTCTTGCTTCGAAAACCAAACACAACAAAATGTCAGCTGAAGTAAACAATCTGCTGAATGATGTAGTTGGTTTCTTCTGGTGAAGCTCCTTGTCTCATTGCAGACTGCTAATAAAAAGTCTGTGTACTGTCCACAGACCACACTTGGAGTCATGCTGTCAGAAAGTCAAAATAATTTCTGCAAGAACCATCATATCATTAGGGGTTGGCAAACTGAGGCCTAACCTAGTCTGCTGCCTATTTTTAAGAAAGTTTTATTGGGACACAATCATTCCCAGTCCTCTATGTATTTCTGTGGCAGTTTTCATAGTACAATGCTAGAATTAAGTAGGTGCACCGGAGGCTGTCTGGCCTCCAGAGTCTAAGTGTTTTATTCTCTTGCCCTTTTCAGGAAGTTTGCTGACTCTTAGAGGTAGAGCCTCAGACCTTCCCTATTGCCTAACAGTAGAGAGTACAAAATGATGGGTGGAACAAGTAGCTATATTGTTGCAATACTGTTATCATCACAAATATCATTCCCTTTAAGTGCCTTACCTGAGCAATGCTACCTGTATCACGTCACATTGGGTTCTATAGCAGACACAGAAGAAACACAAAAAAAGGACCCATCTTTGTGACAGCCATAGAATGCATGACCCTAGATGAGCTCATTGAAGTTCAATAAGGTGCCCAAATTCACAAAGCTAGTAAGAGGTAGAACTGTGTTTAAAACTCAGCAATGCCAGGCAGTGAATCCTGTGTTCCTTCCATCATTCCACACACTGCCTTGATGAGCAAAGAAGACACCAGCCACGTCTTTAAAAAGTGTAAGATCTGGATTAATGCAGAACTCAGAACACATGGATACAAATGTGCTGATAAAAACTATACTTTCTCGCCCATCAGAACAACTACTGGTCTTCTGGAAAAGTTTGGTGTCACACAGGGTTAGCTGGTTTGTTTTTTGTTTTGTTTTGTTTTGTTTTTGTGGAAACAGTAGAAGTCAGACAAGGATCAGGGACAGACCAACACATGTGAAGAAATGGAAATTCACTTCTATCTCTGTGCTTGGAAGCAAGCTCAAGCCAAGAGGATAAGCAAAACAAGTCTAAGAGGTCACCAGGCCCCTGAGGACAAGCTAAACTCAGGTTGACTTCTATGTGTCAGCCCACTTAGGCCAGGGCATTTGCTGTATGTTGGGTGGCTCTGAACACAGGAGAAAAGGGACTCAACGCAGTAGTGTCTTACAGTGATCTGGAAGGCCTTCCCCACGTTCCAACCTGCTGAGGCTGGGGAGGCACGCAGCAGGGATAGTTCACAGGCTTGCTGGGGCACATGCCCAGTCAGAAGGTCTCCTGCCCCATTCTCTCCTTGTAACATGTCCTCACTGGCTGAGCATGAGGGAGGCTGGTTGAAAGGGCAGAATAAACCATGGGGAATGGAAAGGACCAAGGGGCAGAAATTCCCACCTTCTGAGTCCCACTCACCTTCATCTGGTGTGGTGCATAGTGCAGAGCCTGGCGGAGGCAGTCGATTGCTTTCTTTCCTTGGCCTTTCACCCTCCAGTAGAGGGCTGCCATGCTGGAGAGGACCCAGGACGTCTGGTTCTGCAAAGGAATGTTAGCTAAGGCTGGTGTCCTTTCAAGAACATACTCATTTATTACCAAGATTAAGTTCAGTAACACAAGTCATGACCATTCAACTGAGTATTTACTAAGTGCTGGCATTCTGCTTAGCACTTTCTGTTCTTCCTGTCCTTCATTAACCCTTAGAACAATCCTGTGAGCTTGATACTACTATTACAGCCCTTCTATAAATGAGAAAACTATGACTCAGAGAGGTTAAGTGTCTTGCCCAAGTTCACTCAACTACTGAATAGCAGAACTATATCTCATATCTATGTTCTATTTTATTTAACTTTCTGAATAGGTAACACATTCACATGTTTTAAAAACCACAAAGTATACAGAGTTATACCGTGAAGTCTACCTCCCATCCTTGTCTCTACGGTAGACAAGTAAACGCTATTTTTAGTTTCTTACGTTTCCTTCTAGAATTTCCTCCCCTCCCCTCCCCCCTCCCCCCTCTCCCTTCTCTGCTTTCCTTTCTCTCTCTTTTTTCTTTTTTTTTCTGAGACTGAGTCTCTCTGTTGCCCAGGCTGGAGTGCAGTGGCATGATCTCAGCTCACTGCAACCCTCATGTCCCGGGTTCAAGCGATTCTTCTGTCTCAGCCTCCCGAGTAGCTGGGATTACAGGTGTGCACCATCGCGCCTGTCTAATTTTTGTATTTTTAGTAGAGACAGAGTTTCGCCATGTTGGCCAGGCTGGTCTCGAACTCACGACCTCAAGTGATCCACATGCTTCGGCCTTCCAAAGTGCTGGGATTACATGAGCCACCACGCCTGGCTGGATTATAACAATTTAATCTCCGGCCAGAAATATGTAAGTATCACCATTTCCTTATAGCCCCATCACAGAGTTTGTTACTATACTCTTAGGCCTCCGCCAATCTGATGGGTGAGAAATGTGGTTTTAATCTGCATTTCCCTTCTTATGAGTGGAGCTGACCATTCTTTCATATTTGTTAGCCTTTTGTACGTCTTTTCTGTAAACTATCTGCTTTTATATTTTAATTGTTCTGTGAGGCTTTTGTCTTGTCTGTTGGTAAAAAGTTCTTTATATTTTAGGGAGATCATCCTTGCCTATGATTTACAGATACGTTTCCTGAGTTTGAAGTCTGTCTTTCGACTTATGGTACTTTGTGTGATGCAGATTTTGATTGCTACAGAATTTGTTTTTTTCATGATCTTCAATGACTTCTGGATTTTCCAGTTGTAGTTAGGAAGCCCTATCTCATTCCAAGGATATCAAGAAATTTTACTGGGCCAGGCTTGGTGGCTCACAGCTGTAATCTTAGCGCACTGGGAGGCCAAGGCAAGAGGAGATCAGCCTGGGCACCACAGCAAGCCTTGTCCTGTCTCTACAAAAAATAAAACATTTAGCTGGGCATGATGCTGTGCATCTGTAGTCTCAACTACTCAGGAGGCTGAGGCAGGAGGATCACTTGAGCCCAGGAGTTTGAGGTTACAGTGAGCTATGATTACACCACTCAATGCACTTTAGCCTGGGGGAGACAGAGTGAGACTCTGTCTCTTAAAAAGCAAAAGAAATAAATATTTCACCATTTCCCCTATAGAATTTTTATAATTTCATTTTCTACATTTAAATATTTGATCCATTTGAAATTTAATCTGCTATAAGGTAAAAGACATGGCTCCAACTTAATTTTTCTCCAGATAGCTACTAATTTGTCTCAAAATTTAATTAATAATTCACCTCTCTCCCCAGTGAGATACTACCTTTAATATAGATAAAACTACAGTATTTAAATTAGGCGGAATTTTGAATTTAGGTCTAACTTTGGAGTTTTAAAATCTATTTCATTTGCAACTTTTGGTTGATGATCTCTGACTCCCAGCCATTACAGAAGAGGCACTCAGAAGACATAACTGCTTGTCTGATTTCTGTTTTCAATAACATTTTTGTTAATTTTAGAATTCTACATTGTCAGGGCGTACAGTATTTACCTTCTGACCTATCACCCTATGCCTCACCTTTGTTTTAGTATTGGTTTTACAGCTGAATATAATCAGTGATCACTGACATTACTTTTGTGTGTTTTTTCCAATCATCTCCTGGTTGGCTAAAGCTCATCTTCTAACAGTTTCCTCAAGAAGGGCTCATGGGAACAATATTCTTTGAGATCACTGCTATGGGTTGAACTATGTTCCCCCAAATTTCATATTTTTAAGTCCCAATCCCCTGTACCTCAGAATGTAACTGTATTTGGAGGTCTTTAATGCAGTGATTAAGTTACAATAAGTGTACCAGAGTGGGGCCCTAACTCTAAATGACTGGATTTGTATGAAGGAGTTAGAAGAGGAGAGACACACCAGGGTCCTACGTGCACAGAGGGACAACCATGTGAAGAGGTAGCATGAGGCCAACTGCAAGCCAAAGAGAGAGGTCTCAGGGGAAACCAACCCTGCCAGCACTTTGATCTCAGGCTTCCAGCCTCCAGACCCGTGAAATAAATTTCTGCTGTTGAAGCCACCCTGTCTGTGGTATTTTATTCTAATGGCCCTAGCAAACTCATACACTCATATATGTTGAAAACTTTCTGTCTGGTGCTTTCAGAGCTAAAAGACAGCTTGGTTGGATTTAAAACCACAGCTTATTCTTTCCTCAAATAATGTATCGGCATTTCTCTATTGCCTCTTGGTGTGGAATGCTGAGAGAAATCTGAAGCTAGCCCAACTTGTTTCTCCTTGTTAAGTGACTTGTTCCTCCTTGTTAAGTGACTTGTTCTTTTTGACTGGTATTCTAAAAGGATTTTAAATAAAATTATCTTAGGCCGGGTGTGGTGGCTCACACCTGTAATCTCAGCACTTTGGGAGGCCAAGGCAGGCAGATCACTTGAGGTCAGGAGTTCGAAACCAGTCTGGCCAACATGGTGAAAACCCATCTCTACTCAAAATACAAAAATTAGCTGGGCGTGGTGGCAGCTGCCTGTAATCCCAGCTACTCAGGAAGCTGAGGCAGGAGAATCACTTGAACCTGGGAGGAGGAGGTTGCAGTGAACCAAGATTGCACCACTACACTCCAGCCTGGGTGACAGAGCGAGATTCTGTCTCAAAAACAAAACAAAACAAAACACAGATATTTATTTAATGCTAATATTTGACACACAAAAGAACATAAATCATTAAATACACGTATAATATATAATTTCTTCTTTTTTCTGAGGCAGCTCTTGCTCTGTCCCCCAGGCTGGAGTGCAGTGGTGTGATGATAGCTCACTGCAGCCTTGAATGCCTGCGTTCAAATGATCTGTCTCAGCCTCCCACCTCAGCCTCCTGAGCAGATGAGACTACAGGCATGCACCACCATGCTTGGCTAATGTTTAAATTTT
Organism: Colobus angolensis palliatus; assembly: GCF_000951035.1. Taxonomy (NCBI): domain Eukaryota; kingdom Metazoa; phylum Chordata; class Mammalia; order Primates; family Cercopithecidae; genus Colobus; species Colobus angolensis. The sequence goes on along the minus strand of NW_012119710.1, from coordinate 532,994 downwards.
TTGTAGAGATGTGATCTTGCCATGTTGTCCAGGCTGGTCTTGAACTCCTGGGCTAAAGTGATCCCCCTGCCTCAGTCTCCCAAAGTGTTAGGATTATCGGAATGTGCCACCGTGCCAAGTAAATATAAAATTATATAACATAGTTAAATAGTAAGTATATAACTATGCAAAACATATTCATGCTGTAAAACATACAATAATGAATATTCCAGAAATGACCACCTTGCTGAAAAATGAACTTGTATTTACCGATGTGTTCTTACACCATTCCATCCTCACCCACTATTCTAAATGTTATCTTTAGTATTCCACTTCACCTTTTAAACATAGTTCTATCTCTGACATACATGTATACTTGATTCAACAATATACATTAGTTTACTTCTTCCTGCACTTTATGAAAATGGTACAGTAGTTCCTCCTACTTTATATTCCAAGACCCACAGTGGATGCCTGAAACCATGGATAGCATCCAGTTTTATATCTACTATGTTTTTTTCAATCTGATAACTGAGAGGCAGGGAGCATCTACAGTGTGGATACACTGGGGAAAGGGATGATTCACATCCCGTGTGGACCGAGCCCAAAAGCAGGTGGTTTCATCATGCTACTCAGGATGGTGGGCAACTTAAAAACTTACAAATTATTTTTTTTGGAATTTTCCATTTAATATTTTTGGACCATGATCAACTGTGGATAACTGAAACCGTGGAAAATGAAGCTGCAAATAAGGGGGGGACTATGGCATACAGTATGTAGACTTGTCGAACTTGGGGCTTTTTATTCAACATTATATTTCTAAGATTCATTCATGTTGAATTTATTCAATTCCCTGCTACACAATTAAATGCTCATTAAGTTGAATACACTACATGGTATTTATTCCTTCTCTGTAGATGGGCATTCAGATTGCTTCCTGTTTGTCTCCTGTTATAGTCTAGACTAGATACTGAAGAGTAGAATTTCTGGGCCACAGGATATGCATATGTTCAAAAAAAAAACAAAAAAAACCCAAGAGATTGCCAAATTGTTTTCCAGAGGCACTATGCCAACTTACAACCCCATTAGCATTGTTTAAAGGGACCTCTTGATCCATATCCTTCTTAACCCTAGGTATTATTGGTGAGGGGAACACAGCATCTTCCTGTGGTATTACTTTGCATTTCCTGATTACTAGTCAGATTGAGAATTGTTTCTCATGTTTATTCATCATACAGATCACTTCTGTGAAATGCCTGTTTATATCTTTAATGCATTTTTCTATTTTATTACTTTTCATCAATTTATATGTTTTGTCTATTAATCTTTTGTAGATTAAATGTGTTACACATGTTTTCTCTCTGGCCTGCCTCTCTTTAATTTAAAAAATTAAACTTTAATATACTTGAATTCATTAACATTTTCTTTTATAGTTATTTTGTGTCTTCTTTAAGAAGAAACCTTACTCCATAGCCAGAAAGGTCATCTCCTACATTTTACTCTAATTTTTAACATTTTGTTTTTGATACTTGAGTCCTTAATTCATGTGGAATTGAATTTTTGTGTCAGATATGAAGATTGAAATTAACTTAAGCAATTGCCCCAGTACTATTTCTTGAATAGTCCCTTCTCTTCCCACCAATTTTCAATATTACTTTTTTAATATATCACAGTTCTGATGTCAGAGCAGATGTCCCTAACCTTTTTGGCACCAGGGACTGTTTTCATGGAAGACAAATTTTCCGTGGACGGGGTAGGGGGTGGTTTCTGGATGATTTGTGTACATTACATTTATCGTGTCCTTTATTTCTATTATTATTACATTGTGAAATAATTATAGAACTAACCATAATGTAGAATCAATGGGAGCCCTGAGCTTGTTTTCCTTCAACTAGATGGTCCCATCTGGGAGTGATGGGAGACAGTGACAGATCATCAGGCATTAGATTCTCATAAGGAACTTGTGTGCAACCTAGATCCCTCACATGTGCAGTTCACAATAGGGTTTGCATTCCTATGAGAATCTAATGCAGAGGAGGCGGAGCTCAGGCAGTAATGCGAATGATGGGGAGTGGCTGTAAATACAGACGAAGTTCACCTGCCACACACCTCCTGCTGTGTAGCCCCATTCCTAACAGGCCACAGACCAGTACCCATCTGTGGGGAGCTGGACCCCTGTATTAGAGTCTATCTCTGGACTTTCTATTTAGTCTTCCTAGCCATTTTTCTTTATGCTTGAGCAAATAGCATAATGTCTTGTTTTATTAAAAAAGTAAGGCAACTCTCACTTTATTTTTCTTTTCAAGAGTGTCAGGTCTATTCTTCTTGCTTTACCTTTCCATATAAAGACCTGCTTTTCAAGTGCCATAAAAAAACCCTGCTGATACTTTGATTATAATAGCATTGACTCTATAAATCAAATTGGGGAAAACTGACATGTTTATAACATGTGTCTTCTTATCCATGAACATTATATATCTGTTTAGGTTTAAAATGCTTTTTGATACAGTTATATCTCTTGCTGCACACAAGTCTTGATAATTTTTGTAACATTTATTGACAACTTTATATTTTTATAATGAGGTATATTTTTAAAAATTACACTTTTAAGTTTTGTGCTGCTGTACAGAAATGCAACTTTTTATTTATTGAGTTTATAGGAAGCCACTTTGAGAAATACATTATTTCTAAAAAACTATTTGTGGAGTCTTTGGGGTTTACTATACAGATAATCATATCATTTCTGAATGATATTTTGTTTTTTCTTCTTTATACTTATGCCATTTCTTTCTTTCTTTTTTTGAGATGGAATCTCGCTCTGTTGACCAGGCCGGGGTACACTGATGCAATCTCGGCTCACTGCAACCTCTGCCTCCTGGGTTCAAGTGATTCTTCCGCCTCAGCCTCGTGAATAGCTGGGATTACAGGCCTGCACCACCACGCTGGCTAATTTTTGCACCTTTAGTAGGGAGGGGGTTTCACCATGTTGACCAGGCTGGTCTCGAACTCAAGTGATCTGCCCACTTCGGCCTCCCAAAATGCTGGGATTACAGGCGTGAGCCACTGCGCCCAGCCTAATTTATTTTTATTGATTTACTATACTTGCTAGGAGTTTCAGTACAAGGTTGAAAAGAAGTGGTGATTCTTTTTCCTGATTTCACAGAATTATTTTTCATATTTCCTCATTAAGAATCATCTTTGAAGTAGATGTGTTGTTGATTATTTTCACCACATTAAGGAAGTTACTAAGTTTTATACCATAAATGGGTATTAATTATATCAAATGCAATCTACTGAAATGATTTCATAGTTTTTTTCCTTTATTGTGCTGACTCAAATTTTATGTTTTCCTGGAGTTAGACCATTTTCAGTATTTCTAGGATAAACCCAACTTGGTCAAGGTATATCTTTTTTTAAAGAAATGTGCTGCTGGATTCAGTCTGCGAACATTTTGCTTATGATTTTGATACCTAAATTCACGAGTGAGATTAGTGCTAACTTAAAAATTATATATGACAACATATATAAATATATATAATTTTTCTTTCTCATAATGTCTGATTTTGTTGTAAAGGTTATACCTGTCTCAAGGAATCAACTAATGTCTGGAAATCTGTTTATATTAGGATGAGGTATTTCTCAAAAGTTTGTAGAATTCACACTTGCAAAATCAACAGACCTTGTTGTATTCTTTGTGAGATTTTTAAAAAACTTACTACTTAAATTTATTTGAGAATTATAAGATCCTTTAGGTTTTCTTTTTGTTCTTGAATCAGTTTAAGTCCATTACATTTTTCTAAGAAACTATCTACTTTTTTCAAATTTATTGGCATAAAGTTGCAATTATATGCTTTTCTTATCTCTTAATTTGATATAAACATAGTTTTGTTTCACCCTTTTCCTTGATATTGAGTATTTGTACTTTCTTTTTATCTTAATTTTGCCAAAAGTTTATTTTACTACTTGTTTCAAAGAAACAACTTTTGGATTGTTCATCTTCTCTATTGTATCTTTGTTTTCTATTTCATTGATTTCTACATCTAGTAACAGAACTTAGGAATACACAAATCGAAAGCTTACAGCACTAAAATAAGATACAAGCAAATTCATAATTATTAATATAGTTGAATATTTTAGCCTCTCAATAACTTATAGAAGACCAAAAAAATCATTAAAACATAAACAATGCTATCATGAACTTAACCTAACTGATAATTCTAAAATGCTCTACCTAACAAAAGCAGAAGACAATATTCCTTTCTAGTGCACATGAAACATTAACCAAGATAGGCCATATTCTGGCCCATAAAACAAGCCTGAATTAAGCTGAAAATAATTCAAATCATACGAAGTATGTTCATTTACTACAATAGAATTAAACTAGCTATCAATTAAAGAAAGATATCTAGAAAACACCCAAATAGTTGGAAACTAAATATCATACTCCTAAACAACTTATGGGTCAAAAAAATCACAAGGAAAATTATAAAGTACTTTGAATTGAATGAAACTGAAAATATGACAATTACATTTGTCATAAATTTACAGGAAACTTTTAGCACTGAACATCTACATTAGAAAAGAAGAGAGGGATCAAGTCAATAATACAAGCTTACATTAAAACCCTAAAAAAAAAAAACTCTTAAAAACCTAAAAAATGCAAAGCAAATTAAATCCTAAGCAAACAGAAGACAAGGAAATTACAAAGATAAGAGCAGACATAAATGAAAGAGAAAACAAAAAGATGGTGAAAAGTCAGTGGATTCTCAAACTGATTATTTAAGAGTAAAATTGGCCAAGCATGGTGGCTGTAATCCCAGCACTTTGGGAGGTCACAGTGGGCAGATCGCTGGAGCTCAGGAGTTTTGAGACCAGCCTGGGCAACATCGTGAAACCTCGTCTCTACTAAAAACACAAAAAATTAGCCAGGCGTGGGGGTACATGCCTGTAATCCCAGCTACTCAGAAGGCCGAGGCATGAGAATCGCTTGAATCCAGGAGGCAGAGGCTGCACTGAGCTGAGATCACACCACTGCACTCCAGCCTGGGCGACAGAGTGAGACTCTGTCCCCCCATCCCCCAACAAAAAAAAGTCAATAAAATTCATAACCTTCTAGTGAGTCTGATCAGAAAAAAAGAGAGAAGATACAAAGTACCAATATCAGGATTAAGAGAGGGTCCATTACCACAGATCCTACAGATAGTAAAAGGATAAGAAAATAATATGAAGAACTTTACGCCAATAAAGTAAACAATTTAAATGAAATGAACAAGTCCCTTGAAAGACACAATTGCCAAAGATCACCAGAGAAGAAAGAGATAATTTGAATAGCCCTATATCTATTAAAGATATTAGAGCTATAATTAAAAACCTCCCACAAAGAGAACTCTAGGACCAGATGGCTTCACTGGCAAATTCTACCAAATATTTAAGGAATTCTCTACAGACTTTTTCAGAAAACTGAAGTGAAGGAAACACCTCCAACTCATTAAACAAGGTCATTATTATCCTGATACCAAAACTTCACAAAAACATTGTAATAAAAAAAACCACAGACCAATATCCCTCATGAACATAAACACAGGTACAAACTGACTGACTTATCCATAATGGAGGGTGTTTATATTGACAGATTTGCAATTTCTAACTGTAGATCTATCTTTCATTTGCTTTACATATTTTGAGGATATTTTATTGAATATGTGTAAGTTTAGAACTGGTATATCTTTCTGGTGAATTAAACATTTTATCATTATGTAGTCATTCTCTCCTAATTTTTGTTTTGAAATATATCTTGTTCACATAACTATGCCTACCTCCTTTTTATTAGTTTGTACATGGTATTTCTTTTCCAACTTTTTAACATTTCTATTATGCTTTAGGTGTAGTCATAAAAATATGCAGTTCCTTTAAAAGTTTTCCAATTTGACATTATTGTGAATGCTATATTATAGATCATTTTTTATTTGTCCAGATTCTTGAATTTTTTTTTTTTGCATTTTCTTGTATTTTTTTTGGCTCATCCTCTTCTTACTTCATTATTTTATCCTCATAGGTTTTAGATTTGTGCATTCTTTTAATGATACCCTTACATTTTACTGTAAAAATTTAACAAAGTCTAAAGAAACTATTTGCTATTTTGTAGTTCCACTATAATGTATATAGGTATGGATTTCTTTTTATTTTTCCAGCTTGGAATACATGGTACTTCCTAAGTCTGTTGATTAATTTGTCTCCTTGTCTCTATAATATTCCAGGTAAATTTTTTAGGAAGCTTGCAATTCACTATTTATTTATGTCTAATTCATGTAACCCATCAACTGAATATCTGACTTACACAATTTATTTTAGTTTAAGATGTGCTAATTTGCCTTTTAAATTTACCTACTCATTTATGATGCTATTTGTTTTCTCATCTTTGTAATCACATCATTTAAATGTTTTATAATGAAAAATTTCAAGTATATACAAAAATAAAGGAACTACTTTTTTTTTTTTTTTTTGAGGTGGAGTCTGGCTCTGTCACCTAGGCTGGAGTGTAGTGGTGCAATCTTGGCTCATTGTAACCTCTGCCTCCCGGGTTCAAGCTATTCTCCTGCCTCAGCCTCCAGAGTAGCTGGGATTACAGGCGTGAGCCATCACACCTTGCTAATTTTTTGTATTCTTAGTAGAGACGGGGTTTCACGATGTTGACTAGGCTAGTCTCCAACTCCTGACCTTGTGATCCACTCACTTCAGCCTCCCAAAGCCCTGGTATTACAGGCATGAGCCACCATGCCAGGCTTGGAACTACTCTTTTTAAAGTTGCACTTCTGGCTGAGTGCAGTGGCTCACACCTGTAATCTCAGTAATTTGGGAAGCCAAGGTGGGATGATTGCTTGAGGCCAGGACTTTGAGACCAATCCGGGAATATAGCGAGACTACATGTTCATGGAAAAAATTTAAAAATTGGCTTGGTATGGTCCATGCCTGTCATCCTAACTACTTGGGGGGTTGGAGGATGGGGCGGGGAGGATGTGGCAGGAGAATCACTTGAGCACAGAAGTTTGAGGCTGCAGGGAGCTATGACTGTGTCACTGTACTCTCGCCTGGGTGACAGATGGAGACCCTGTCCCTTTAAATTACATACATAAATAAAAAAACAATATAATGAACCCTCATGTGCTCATCATTCAGCTTCAACACTTATCAACTCATGGCCAATGTTGTTTCATCTATAACCTCGTCCATGTTAATGTGAAGCAAATTCTAGATTTCATATAATTTCACCAGTAAATTCTTTAGTGTGTGCCTCTAAAAGATAAAAACTCACGTTTAGAACATAAGCTTATCTACATTATGCCTAAAGAAGTGAAAATGATTCTTTAATATCATCAAGTATTCAGTTGGTGTTCCTATGTCCCCCAAGTGTCTTACAAAAGCTTTGTTTTGCTTTTACAATTTGAATCACAATCTAAATGAGCTCCATACATTGTAATTGGCTGCTTTCTCCTTAAATCTGTTGTGATCTCTGGAGTCCATCTTCATTAGTTTTTTTCTTTACAAATTTATTTTTGTAGAAGAAATAGGGTTATCTGCCCTGTAGGCTTCCAGCATTAGACTCTGCTACTGCATCCTCATGGTACCATTTAACATGCTCCTTTGTTCCCTGTTATTTCTTATAAATTGTAATTAGAGAAGTGACTGGTTTAGATTTAACTTTTGGGGGAAGAGTAGGGACAAAACTACTTTATAGGTAGTGATGTGTACTTCTAATGATATGTACTTACTGTCTGGGTGTCTCTATTTGAGATGTTAGTAGCCAGTGATGATCACTGCCGAAATTCATTAAGGGTTACAAAACTGTAATATTCTAATGTTATCACTTTCAGTTTATTAATCGGAATATTCCTAGAGAGATTTTTCCTCATCAGTTACTTACCCCCTCAAAAAAATTAATTTAGAAAAGGAAGGAAGGCTGTGTCCCCACCCACATCTCAACTTGAATTGTATTTCCCAGAATTCCCATGTGTTGTAGGATGGATCCAGGAGGAAGCAACTGAATCATAGGGGCTGGTCTTTCCCATGCTATTCTCGTGATAGTGAATAAGTCTCATGAGATCTGATGGGTTTATCAGGGGTTTCCGCTTTTGCTTCTTCCTCATTTTTCTCTTGCCACTGCCTTGTAAGAAGTGTCTTTTGCCTCCTGCCATGATTCTGAGGCCTCCCCAGCCATGTAGAACTGTAAGACCAATTAAACCTCTTTTTGTTGCCAGTATTGGGTATGTCTTTATCAGTAGCATGAAAACAAGATAATACAGTAAATTGGTACCAGTAGAGTAGGGCACTGCTGAAAAGATACCTGAAAATGTGGAAGCAACTTTTGAACTGGGTAACAGGCAGAGATTAGAACAGTTTGAAGGGCTCAGAAGAAGATAGGAAAATGTGGGAAAATTTGGAACTTCCTAGAGACTTGTGGTGTAGCTTTGCCAAAAATGCTGATAGCAGTGAGGACAATAAAATTCAGGCTGAGGTGGTCTCAGATGCAGATGAAGAACTTGTTGGGAACTGGAGCAAAGGTGACTCTTATGTTTTAGAAAAGAGACTGGTGGTATTACCCCTGCCTCGAGATTTGTGGAACTCTGAACTTGAGAGAGGTGATTTAGGATATCCGGTGGAAGAAATTTCTAAGCAGCAAAGCATTCAAGAGGTGACTTGGGTGCTGTTAAACGCATTCAGTTTTATAAGGGAAACAGAACATAAAAGTTTAGAAAATTTGCAGCCTGACTATGCGATAGAAAAGAAAAACCCATTTTCTGGGGAGAAATTCAAGCCAGCTGCAGAAATCTGTATAAGTAGCAAGTAGCCTCATGTTAATCCCTGAGACCATGGGGAAGATGTCTCCAGGCCATGTCAGGGAACTTCATGGCAGCCCCTCCCATCACAGGCCCAGAGGCCCAGGAGGAAAAAGTGGTTTTGTGGTCTGGGTCCAGGGTCCCCGTGCTGTGTGCAGCCTAGGGACTTGGTGCCTTCTGTCCCAGCCACACCAGCGTGGCTGAAAGGGGGCTGACATATAGCTTGGGCTGTGGTTTCAGAGGGTGGAAGCCCCAAGCCTTGGCAGCTTCCATGTGGTGTTGAGCCTGCAGGTGCACAGAAGTCAAGAAGTGAAGTTTGGGAACCCCCACCTAGATTTCAGAAGATGTATGGAAAGTCCAATTAAACCTCTTTTTGCTCCCAGTTTCAGGTATGTCTTTATCAGCAGCAAGAAAATGAATTAATACACCATGCATTCTCCAAGGTACAATTATCACTGCAAATTCAGTAGTTTAATTGTACGTGATGCATTACATTCACTGCAGTTATTATCCTCCTGTTGCTCAAACTGTCTTATGTTTGGCCAACGGGAGCTTATTTAAGTTCATTCCAAATTCTTTAGATACAACTTTTGTTGTCATTGCCAGCTTCCTTGCTTTCCCAGACTTGGTAGAAGCTTTTACTCCAAAGAATACTGGCTCAAATACATGGTAGAAGCTATTTCTCCAAGGAATACTGGTTCACCTAGATTGTGACCTTTAGGTACCATTTTCCACTAAAATGGAAGCTAAAGTCCACAATCTAGAGACTAAAGGTGCTTATTAATACTAGATCTGTCATTACCTCTAGTTTTTTCAGCAAATAAAGCTAGGACATTTGTATTTTAAAAATGATAAACACATCAGAACTTGTACCAATATTCCCAATTCAGGACCACAGGTGTTAACATCATCATTCTCACATCTGTATCTCCTTTCATCTCTACCGAAAATTCCAGTTCTCAACACCAAGAAAGAACTCATTCATTTCACAATACATACACTTAGAATCTCAGAAGAACACCATCAATATCATTAACAACATTATTGAAAATAGTACAGGTTGAGTATACATAACCTGAAAATCCCAAATTTGATATGCTCCAAAATCCAAAACTTTTTGAGCACCAACATGATAACCGAAATGCTCATTGGAACATTTTGGACTTTCACATTTGGAATGCTCAAGCAGAATAATGCAAATATTCAAACATCCAAAAATATCTGAAATTGAGGCCGGGTGTGGTGGCTCACACCTGTAATCCCAGCACTTTTGGAAGCAGAGGTAGGTGGACTGCTTGAGTCCAGGAGTCTGGGCAACATAGGAAAAACCTTGTCTCTATTAAAACAAATTTAAAAATTAGCCAGGTCGAGACCATCCTGGCTAACACTGTGAAACCCCGTCTCTACTAAAAAAAAAAATACAAAAAACTAGCCGGGCAAGGTGGCGGGCGCCTGTAGTCCCAGCTACTTGGGAGGCTGAGGCAGGAGAATGGCGTAAACCCGGGAGGCGGAGCCTGCAGTGAGCTGAGATCCGGCCACTGCACTCCAGGCTGGGCGACAGAGCAAGACTCCGTCTCAAAAAAAAAAAAAAAATTAGCCAGGCATGGTGGCACATATCTATAGTCCCAGCTGCTTGGGAAGCTGAGGAGGAAGAACTGCTTGAACCTGGGAGTTGCGGCTGTAGGCTCTAGCCTGGGTGACAGAGCAAGACTCCGTCTCAAAAAAAAAAAAAAAATTAGCCAGGCATGGTGGCACATATCTATAGTCCCAGCTGCTTGGGAAGCTGAGGAGGAAGAACTGCTTGAACCTGGGAGTTGCGGCTGTAGGCTCTAGCCTGGGTGACTGCTTTCCTTATAAAACTGAATGCCTTTAACAGCACCCATGACACCTCTTGAATGCTTTGCTGCTTAGAAATTTCTTCCACCAGATACCCTAAATCATCTCTCTTAAGTTAAAAAAAAAAAATCTGAAATTCAAAACACTTCTGGTCCCAAGCATCTTGGATAAAGGATAATCAATCTGTAGAAGGTTTTCTTTGGTTCTTAGGGTAAATCTCATTAGGGATGTATAGTCAAATACAGTTGACCCTTGAACAACACAGGTTTGAACTGTGCAGGTTCACTTATACATGGATTTTTTTAAAAAAAAGTTACACCAAGCGTGCTTGCCTCTCTTGCCTCCCCTTCCATCTCCTTCATGTCTTGTGCCTCTAATACCCCAGAAACAGCAAGACCAACCCCTCCTCTTCCCTTCCTACTCCTCAGCCTACTTAACATGAAGATGGTGAGAATGAAGACCTTCAAGATGATCCACTTCCACTTAATGAATAGTAAATATATTTTCTCTTCCTTATGATTTTCTTAATTTTATTTTCTATAGATTATAAGAATATAAAATACATATATAAAATATGTATTAAACGACTGTTTATGTTATCATAAGGCTGTCAGTCAATAGTGGGCTATTAGTTAAGTTTTTGAGGAGTCAAAAGTTATATGTGGATTTTAAACTGTGTAGGGAGTTGGCACCCCTAACTTCCATGTTGTTCAAGGGTCAACTGTAATTGTGTTTTAAAGTCACTTGGAATAATTCCTCTTGATAATTCCCCTTGGTATGGTTATACTACCAACTGAATACATGGGCTTATTTAATTTTAAGTAGAAACTGCTTTATTAAAAATTTTGTGTAATTGTGCAAAATATTTACTTAGTTTCAAAGTCAAATTGAAAAAAATAATGTAGATTCAAGGAACCTAGCTTCATTCCTTGTCCCCTCTACCCTATTTTCTTTCCTCTATGGAAAACCATTTAAAAATATTTTTAAGATTTAGTCTTCCATTTTAAAATATCTTTTTCTCTACATATATTCACTCTTCCCTTGCCATTTTTTAAAAAAGCTAAATAGTATCCTAAGAGATTATTTTTTTCCACTTTTTCTCCTCCACTTGATATCCTGGAGATTTTATTTCATTGAAATGGTCCTTGTTCTTTCTGACAGCTGTAGAAGCCTCCACTGTGTGGATGTTCACACATAATGGACATCCATGGGGAACTTTTCATTTAATCACTCCACTACTGCTGGGCATTTGGGTTGTTCCAATTTGCTACAATTCAGGTTACAATAAATAGCCTCATTCATAAGTAGTTTTGTTTTAATGTTTTTGCCGATGTATTTTTGGGAACAGTTACTAAAAGCAGAATTGCTGGCTAAAATGGTAAATGAATGTATAATTTTGCTAGATATAGTCAATTTCTTCCCTGTAAGATCATCCATTTCACTTTTTTTTTTTTTTTGAGACAAGAGTCTCACTCTGTTGCCCAGGCTGAAGTGCAGTGGCGCAATATTGGCTCACTGAAACCTCTGCCTCCCAGTTCAAGTGATTCTCCTGCCTCAGCCTCTCAAGTAGCTGGGATTACAGGTGCCCACCACCACACCTGGCTAATTATTATTTTTTTTATTTTTAGTGAAGACAGGGTTTCACCATATTAGCCAGGCTGGTTTTGAACTCCTGACCTCAAGTGATCGGCCTGCCTCGGCCTCCCAAAGTGCTAAGATTACAGGCGTGAGCCACCGCACCTGGCCCATTTCACACTTTCATTAGCAATGTATGGCAGTGTGTTTCCCCACAGTCTAAGAGGTTTTGTCTTATCAAACTTCTGAATTTTTTCCAGTGTGATGGGTGAAAAATATCTCAATGTAGTGTGGTTTTGATTTGTTCTTTTTCCAGCTTTTTGAGATAGAAGCATAGATCACTGACTTTCATCTCTTCTCCTCTTTCTGTTTTAAACTAATATATCAATTTAGGATATAAACTTTCCTCAAGTATTGCTCTAACTGCATCCCACAAGTGCTGATATACCATATCTTTTATACTGTATCATACATTTCAAAATATTTTCTAATTCCCTTTGTGTTTTCACTGACCCATGGATTATTTAGAGGTGTACTGCTTAATGTTGCCAAAATAGCTAAAGATTTTTTTTTTCTTTTTTTTTTTTTAGATAGAGTCTCGCTCTGTTGCTCAGGCTGGAGTGCAGTGGAGCGATCACAGCTCACTGCAACCTCCGCTTCCCAGGTTCAAGTGATTCTCCTGCCTCAGCCTCCCAAATAGCTGCGATTACAGGCAAACACCACTATGCCTAGCTAATTTTTGTATTTTTAGTAGAGAAGGGGTTTCACCATGTTGGTCAGGCTAGTCTTGATCTCCTAACCTCAGGTGATCCACAGGCCTTGGCCTCCCAAAGTGCTGGGATTACAGGCTTGAGCCACTGCGCCCAGCCTGGAGATTTTCTATCTATTCTTTTGTTTCTGATCTTTTTTTTTTTTAGCTTAATTCCACTATGGTCAGAAAACATACTGTAAATGTTTTAAATGTGTTAAAATTTAACTGAGGCCTAATTTATGACTCAGGTTATGATCAAGATGGTAAATGATACGCCTTTTTAAAAATGAGTAGTTTGTCATAGTTGAAATCAACTTATAGAAATGTCAGTTAGGTCAAGTTTGTTTTTTAGTAAGATGATTTATATTTTTACTGATTTTTTGTCTGCTTAATTCTATTACCTATTGAGAGGTATGCTAATTTCCACTAAGACTGCAGAGTCATGTTTAATACTTGTTATATAACTTAAAATTATGCTATTAGTTACATATAAATTTACAATTTTCTATATCCCTAGTGGACTAATCATTTTATCATTATGAAATGTCTATCTTTAACCGTAGTAATGCTTCTTACCTTAAATTCCACATTGTCTGATATTAGTATAGCTACACCAACTTTGTTTTTACTAGTATTTGCATGATATATCTTTTTTCTTTTCTGAAACAGGGCCTCACTTTGACACCCAGGCTGGAGGGAAATGGTACAATCATTGCTCACTGCAGCCTCAAACTCCTAGGCTCAGGATTCTCCTGTCTCCGCCTTTGGAGTAGGTATGCTACTATGCTTGGCTAGGTTGGTTTGTTTGCTTTTTTTAGTAGAGATGGTCTCACTGTGTTGTTCAGGCTGGTCCCAAACTCCTGGTCTCAAGCAATCCTCCTGTCTTGGCTTCCCAAAATGCTGGGATTATAGGCATGATCCACTGTGCCTGGCTGGTATATCTTTTCAAAATGTGTTTAATTTCAACTGTTGCATATTTATATTAAAAAGCACATAATTTGGTTCATATCTGAAAACCCAGTTGATAATGTCAGTACTCTACGTGGAGTACTTAGTCCTTTTATATTTATTCTAATCACTGATATATTAGGTTTATCTGTCATTTTACTATTTGCCTTCTGTTTCACACATTCCTTTTGTCCTCCTTTGTCTCTTTTTAAAAATTAATCAAATGTTTATTCCTTTTCCTTTAATTATACACGTTTTGCTATTCTTTAAGTGGTTAGCCTAAAGATTGCAACTTGCATCTTCAACCTATTACACACTGAAAATATGTTATTATTACTTTAATTTCATTACTTTCTTGATAATGCTAAAACCTAGCACTTTATCCATGAATACTCATGGGAAGTTGATCTCATGTTAACCTTTTGGCTATGTTCCCTGGGAAATCTTCCCCTTGTGGAAAGCGATGAAAGCTGGAGACAAACTTATGCTGAGAAGCGGTCCACTCCTCTCCACTGTCCATAAAATGGACTTGACCAGAAACCAAGCTGCAGCTGGGCTGGTTGGCAAGAATGATTTTGCCTTGGTGCAGCTGATGCATTAGGCCAAACTAAGCATTGATGACTGGCTGGGGGCGGGAAGGAGACAAGCACAGGACTTGAGAGTTTATGTCTGTGACTGGGTCTGTGATAGGACAAAGGGGGTGGAGCAGCCGGCTGGCTCTGATCAAGCTGAGTTGCCTGCTCATCCAATGAGCACGGAGTGATGTCTACGAGCCTCTACCTGAGGCAGCGGGGGACAAAAGTAGGGGAATTACTCTGCAGCAGCCCACACGATTACATAGGACTATGTGGTAACCTGCATACAAGCTGGCGCAGTGGTAATGGCAGCAGCTTGGTGCAAGTCTAGGGCCACTGGTGGAGCCCTCTGAGCTGCAGCCTGAGTCGCGTCCTGAAGGTTCTGATAGCGTAGATGGATCAGATGGATTTAACCCTAAAATAGAGTCTGGTCAATGCCATCTGCTGACCGTTAGTGACAATTAATGTCAATGTGAACTCAAAAACTCCCTAAAGAGACAATTAAGAGATGTGCTTTTGAAGCAATAATAAATAATGACTAGTATTTTAAAGGCTGAAGCTAAGAGAACATACCTTTTGGGAACAGTAAACAGGAAAGGGGCACTTTTACTTTGTTATCACTGCCATTGAATAAGGCATTGGTTTCAACTGTGGTCCTCGGGTCAGCAGTATCACCTGGGAATTTATCAGATATGTAAATTCGCCCTAGAGCTACTGAGCTAGGAAGTAAGTCATAGGGCACCAACAATCTGTGTTCTGACAAGGCCTCCAGGTAATTCTTATCTACCCTAAAGTTTTAACTCAAGGTCCTGGAAGTCAGTCCATGAGCCTAAAATGGAAAACAATGTTGGATTAAACTTGTAGCTTTATTTCACTAAATATCTAATATCTGTTACAGGTAACATATGGTAAAAAATAACACTGGTTGGTAAACCTATCTGGACTGAGATGATTGTGAATAAACTACAAATACCTGAAGAAAAGCCACAGCTCTGAGCTTCTGAGTGTCAGGGTTCTTGTAGCCAAGCCATGTCCCTCTCCAGGACTCTATGCTCATGGGGCTATTATAAAAGATATTGATTCTTTTTTTGGAACTTAGGGTATCTAAGCTAGGGTAGTTCCCACAATTAATATTTTGATTTGTTCCCTTCCACCTGAACTGACACTTGGCAGAAAATGCGGGTGGGCAGAGAATGGCCCCTGGACTAAGGTGCGAGCTATGTGAGGCGGCTCACTCTGGAGGTGTACCTGATGCTGCTGCAGTGGCATGAATGTGAAATGTCTAACTGGTCCTAGGACTATCTAATGTGGTCTGTACAGTTCCCTTCTGCCTTTTATTGTTTTATTATTATTGTTATTTCATTTTTATTTCAGTTCCCATCTGCCTTTTATTGTTTTATTGTTGTTGTTACACATTTTTACTTTGGAAGATGTTACTGTCCTCGTTTTGTAGAGCCATTCTCATTTCTGTCTCCTTGAACATTTACCCATTCTGTGGCTTTGTGCTCTTTCCTATACTTCTGAGCCTCCATGTGGGATAGTTTTCCTTCTGCCTAAAAAAACCCTTTAGTGAGTTTTTAGTACAATCTGTTGGTAACACACATCTTCCAGCTTTTAGTGGTCTAAAATCTTTATTTAACTTTCATTTTTAAGAAGTGAGGTATAACTTACATAAACAAATGCTCAGATCCTAAGTGTAACATTCCCTTTTGACAATTAAGAAACAAAGACATAGAAATATCCGACACTCCAGAAAGTTCTTTCATGCTGTATCCAAGTCGTGTTGTAATTACTTCAAGATTACCCCATGAAGTAATCACTGATCTGATGTTTATCCCTATGTTATTTTCCCCTATTCTAGAATTTCATGTAGTTAGAATCATTATGCATTTTTTTGTGACCAACTTCTTTTGTGAGAATAATATGAGATTCATCAATGTTGTGGATGTTGGTTCTTTTTTGCTGAATAGCATCCACTGTCTCAATAGAGCACTGTTTACCTATTCTTCTATTGATGGGCACCTCACTGTTATCAGTTTTCTTGGCTGCTGTAAATATTTTTTTCCAAGTATTTTGTGGACATACATTTTCATGCCTCTTTGATAAATTTCTAGCAACAAAATTACTGGGTCATGTATATATAACTCTTTAATAAACCGACAAACTGTTTTCCAAAATAATCATATTATGTTCTACTCCCACTAGCAACATATGAAGGTTCCAGTTGCTCCACGTCCTCTCCAACATTTCTCATTGTCAGTCTTTTTCACTGTAGCCCTTCTAGAAGGTATGAAGTGGTATTTCACTGGGATTTTACTTTTCATTTCTAGACGACTAACACATTGGGTACTTTAAAAATGTAATTACTACACATATATCGTGTTTTGTGAAATGCCTAATCACAAAACTTACCTTTAAAAAACTGTATTGTCTTTTTAAAAATTACTAAATTGTAGTTCTTTATATATTTTGAACTCAAGTCCATCAGATATATGTATTGTGAATTTTTTCTTTAAGTCTGTGTCTATTTTCTTAAGTGTCTGTTGAAGATAAATTTTATTTAAAAATTTTTTTTAAGCTGGAGTGCAGTGACACAATCATGGTTCATTACATCCTCAAAGTCCTGGGCTCAAGCAATCCTCCCACCTCAGCCTCCTCTGTAGCTAGGACTACAGGCATTGCTGGTTAATTTTTAAATTTTTTGTAGAGATGGGGTCTTGCTATGTTCCCCTGGTTGGTCTTGAACTCCTGGCTTCAAGTAATCCTTCTGTCTTGGCCTCCCAAAGTGCTGGGATTGGAGGTGTGGGCCACCACGCCCAGCTGAGAAACTGTAATGAAGTCCAACTTATCAATTTTTTTCTTCTTGTATAGTTCATGCTTTCTAAGAAGTCTCTGCCTACACCAAGAACTTAAAGAGAATATCTTATGTTTTGCTCTGGTAGCTTTATTGCTTTAGCTTTACTTTTATGTCTATAATTTATCTCAAGTTGATTTTTGTGGATGATGTGAGGTATGGATTAGGTTTTTTCTTCTATACGCATATCCATGAGTTCCAGACATATTTATTAAAGAGATTTTACTTCCTTCATTCAAATGCTCTAGTGCCCTTTGAGGAAATCATTTGACCATATTTGAGAAAATCATTTGACCATATATGTAAGGGTGTATTCTTGGCCTCTCTCTTCTGTTCCACTGTTCTATTGGTCTATCATTTTGCCAATAACACACATAATGATTACTTTATTTGCTTCATTTTTAAAGGATATTTGCAGGGTACAGAGGTCTAGGTTGGTGCTGTTTTCTTCCAGCAATTGAAATTTCACTCTGCTGTCTTCTGGTTCCACTGCTCCTGCTGAGAAGTCAGCTGTCGGTCTTGGACATTTGAAAGTGAGTTCTTTTCTCTATCTTTTAAGATTCTATTCTCTGTCTTTTGTTTTCGGCAATCTGTTATGATGTTCTAGTAAGGCTTCTTTGTATTTATATCTGTGGATCACACACTTTCTTGATTCTGTGAAATAATGTCTTTCATAATTTTTAGGAAATTCTGAGCCATTACCTCTTCAAACATTGCTCCTGCCTTGTTCTCTCTCCTCTTTTCCTGGGATTCTGTATGTTGGATTTTTTTTTGGACGTGACCCACATGTCCTTTATTCCCTTATCTCCCCTCTGCCTCCACAAATCCCTTTATGTCTTTATAAATCAGTGTGGATATTTTCTAATAACCTGTTTTAACCTATCTTTCATCTTTTCTGCTGTGACTAATCATCTGGTTTACTGTTCTGCTTGTTATTGTAGTGAAAACTCATAAAATTTACCTTAACCATTCTAAGTATATGGTTCAGTAGTGTTTAGTATGTTCACATCAGGTAACCAACCTTCAGAACTTCTCCATTTGGGAAAACTGAAGCTCAATATCCATTAAACAACTTTTCACAGCCCCTTCCTCCCAGTTGCTGGCAACAATCATTCTATTTTCTGTCTCTATGAATATGACTACTCTAGATACCTCACATAAGTGGAATCATTCAGTATTTGCCTTTTTGTGACTGGCTTATTTCACTTACCGTAATTTCACAAGATTCCTCCATGTTGTAGCATGTGTTGGGATTTCCTTCCTTTTTAAGGCTGTGTTCACAGTATGTATATCCCACATTTTGTTTATCCATTCATCTGTGGATGGGCACACAGATGGCTTCCACCTCTTGGCTACTGTGAATAGTATGGCTATGAACATGGATGTGCAAATATTTCTTTGGAATCCTGCTTTCAGTTCTTTTGGGTATATATCCAGGAGTGGAACTGCTGAATCATATGGTAATTCAATGTTTAATTGAGAAACTGTGATACTGTTTTCCATAGTGGCTGCATCATTTTTTTTCTTAGTTTTTATTTCATAATCATAAACTTAACTCTGTAATCCAGCTATATGTGGAGGGATATAATGAAAATGTAGAACTCAAAGAACTGCAGTGAGAATACAAATACTATAGGATACTGTGAGCAAATGGGGTGGAACGGTGCTCTCCTGAGCTACAAAAGGAAAGGTCTGGTGGTTAAGATAAAACAGAAGTGAAATTTATTAGAGTTGTCTGCAGTTGGCAATGGCAATCTTCTTGCTTGTCTTGCCATTCCTGGACCCAAAGCATTCCATGGCTTCCACAATATGCATGCCCTCTTTCACCTTGCCAAAGATCACATGTTTGCCATCCAACCACTTGGCCACGGCAGTGCAGATGAAAAACTGGGAACCATTTGTTTTGGGTCCAGCATTTGCCACGGACAAGATGCCAAGACCTGTATGCTTCACAATAAAGTTCTTATCAAATTTATCCCCATAGATGGACTTGCCCTCAATGCCATTATGGTGTGTGAAGTCATCACCCTGGCATATAAACTCTGGAATAATTCTGTGAAAGCAGGAATCTTTATAACCAAATCCTTTGTCTTTATTGTTCAGAGTGTGAAAGTTTTCTCCTGTC
Organism: Colobus angolensis palliatus; assembly: GCF_000951035.1. Lineage (NCBI taxonomy): Eukaryota > Metazoa > Chordata > Mammalia > Primates > Cercopithecidae > Colobus > Colobus angolensis. Next base: position 513,517 of record NW_012119710.1, on the reverse strand, counting down.
TTCGGAAATGTGTCTGCAAATAGCTGAAAGGAGATGTCTCCCAAGGCCTTGCTGTTGATGGTGATGTTGAAGGGCACAGTGGGGATGACCATGGCCTAGTGACAGGGGCTGTTGGGGGGCAGCAGTGTCTGCAAAGCCAGCGGCATCATTTTATATTCCCACCAACAGTGCATAGGCGTTCCAATTTCTATATCCTTGCCAATGCTTATTAATTTTATTTTTTTTAATAGTGGCCATCCTAATTGGTGTGATGTGATATCTTGTTGTGGTTTGATTTGCATTTTCCTGATGATTTGTGGTATTGAGCATATTTGCATATGCTTGTTGGCTGTTTGCATACCATCTTTGGAGAAATGAGTATTCAAGTCCTTTGTATATTTTTTAATTGGGTTATTTTGTTTTTAAGTTGTACAAGTTGTTTATATAATTTGGATATTAACCCTTTATTAGATGTGTGACCTGCAAATATTTTCTCATAGTCTGTAGGCTGTCTTTTCACTCTAGTAATTGTGTCCTCTGATGCCTGGAAGTTTTAAATTTTAATATAGTCCAATTTGTCTATTTTTACATTTGTTGCCTGTGCTTTTGTTGTCATATCCAAGAAATACATACAATGTCTTAATGCTTTTTTCCTATGTTTTCTTCCAAGAGTTGTACAGTTTTAGGTCCTACACTTAGGTCTTTGGACCATTTTGAGTTAACTTTTGCATATGATATAAAGTAAGGGTCCAACTTCATTCTTTTGCATATGAATATACAGTTTTCCTAACACCACTTGTTGAAGAGACCATCTTTTCCCCATTGAATGGTCTTGGCATCCTTGTGGAAAATCATTTGACTATATATATGAGGGTTTATTTTTGGGCTTGCCATTGTCTAATTTGATTTTATACCCATTGACTGAGTTCTTAATTTCAGTTATTGCAATTCTCAGCTCTAGAATATCCATTTGATTCTTTTTATCTCCCACAAGTTCCAATTATCTGGGGGGAAATTTCCCTTTTATTTATTTTCTCTTTGTCTTCTATTTTCTTGAACACATTATCACTGTTATTTCAAGTCCTGGTCTTAACTCCACTGCCTGAATCATCTGTGGGCATATTTCTATTGTGTGCTCTTTCTCTTGGTTTTCAGTCCCATCTCTTGAATATCTAGTATAATTTTACTAAAGGCTTGACATTGTGTCTAAGAAGGTGTCGAGGCTCCATATGTTATCTTCTAAAGAGAGCATTCATACATTCTTTAGCTTGGCAAGTAGACAATAAACTTAATTTAATAGCTGACTGAATTTGGGCTGCTATGCCATTGTGTAAAGGCTACAGTTGGCAACGGTGATCTTCTTGCTGGTCTTGCCATTCCTAGACCCAAATTTCACTTACCCTTAGTTTTGTCCCTTCATAAAAGGCACAAATCTCCAGACTTTCCAAATGAAATCCCGGGATAGTCATCAAAAGCCTCTTGTCCTCAATGCTGGGTCTTGAACTCTAATACTAGCCTCCTAAAAACGGTTTTTCACAGCTTTCTACTTGGCTTTCTGGTCTCCTGTGTTTTGTAGCTTCAGAATTTGCCAATGTATTGTGAAGAGTACTAGGCTCACATCTGTCTTTCCCTTCTCAGCAGGATCTTAGCCCTTCTAGTATTCAATCTTATTTCTCTAGCCCTGCATGACTTCTAAAGGCTGTTTTTTTCTCTGCCTAGATCAGCCTCCTGTATTGTAGCAGATCATTCTCTCTTTTAAAAAAAAGCTTGAATTTCCATCTTTTTCCTCTTTATGATTCCGTTTGGCTATTTTCCATAATTTTCTGCTTTCATTTTCTCTTCTGCTGCATCTAGTCCATTTTTCTAAGATTGTTGACCTTCTTCCTTCCTTGTAAAAAACTCCTTAGAAATTAGGTTTAAAATCCCTTTATCTCTAATATAATTTGAAAATACTGTTCCCGGCTTTTCATTTTGTTCATTGTGTTTGTTTGAAATGCAAGTTTTTTAAAAAAATTAAGTTATTCATCTTTTTCCTTAGTGTGTATGAATTTTGAGTCAATTAGGAATTTTCCCCTATATCCAAGTTACAGAGAAATTCCCATGCATTCTATTTGTCCTTATGAAGTCATTTTGTTACATTTATTTTAATCTCTGATCCATTTAAATTTTATCTTGGTGTGTAGTGAAGGAATGGATGTAATTTTTTTTTTTTGAGATGGAGTCTCACTCTATTGCCCAGGCTGGAGTGCAGCAGCACGATTTTGGCTCACTGCAACCTCCGCCTCCCAGGTTCAAGTGATTCTTCTGCCCCACCCTCCTGAGTAACTGGGATTACAGGTGTGTACCAGCTAATTTTTTTGTATTTTTAGTACAGACAGAGTTTCACCATGTTGGCCAGGATGGTCTCGATCTCTTGCCCTGGTGATCCACCTGCCTCTGCCTCCCAAAGTGCTGGGATTATAGGCATGAGCCACCACGCCTGGTGGAATGGATACAATTTTATCTTTTCCTCTATTTAGCATTAAAACATACATTTCCTTTCACTGATGAGACACTGCCTTTACAGTATTCAAAATTGCCATATGCAATTAGTTTTCTATTCATTCCCATTGGTTTGTGCATTCAGGCAGCAATATCAAACTACATTAATTAAAGGCTTCATGTACATTTAATGTCTTCTAGGTTAAATCCTCCTCTTCTCCCACTGTTCTTTTTTTCAGTTTCTCTAATTATTCTTGATTGTTTCTTCTTTGAGATGAACTTAAACAATTATTAATAGCTTGCCTGGCACCAGAAAAAAACATGGCATTTTTGTTATTGCATTAAAATGACAAATTAACTTAAGAGAACTGACATTATATGATGCTGAGACTTCACCTGCAAGAACATGGTTAAGTCTTTCCATTTGTTCAAGCCTAGTTTGCATTTTTCAGAAGAGTTTTAAATTTTGGAGATTTTAGAAAAACTTGCCCAAGGTATTTTCTTTTAAAATTCTCTTACAACTTCTGTGTTTTTTTTTTTTAAATTGTATATATGAAAAGTATTTATTTTTGTATGATAACTGTACTGATTTCTGGCTTAATCTGTTTTGGTCAATATCCATTTCCATGCTAAGTAATTTAAATCTTTGGAAATTTGTTGAGTCCTTTTTTATGGCTAAGTCATATGTTAAGTGTTCACATGATAAACGTTCCTTCCTTGTGCATGTAAAAGAATAAATTTTGGGCTGAGCATGGTGGCTCACACCTGTAATCCCAGCACTTTGGGAGGCCGAGGCGGGAGGATCATGAGGTCAGGAGTTTAAGATCAGCCTGGCCAATATGGTGAAACCCCATCTCTACTAAAACATACAAAAATTAGCCAGGCATGGTGGTGCACACCTGTAGTCCCAGCTACTTGGGAGGCTGAGGCAGGAGAATCACTTGAACCAGGGAGGCGGAGGTTGCAGTGAGCCAAGATAGCACTACTGTACTCCAGCCTGGGCAATAGAGCGAGACTCTGCCTCAAAAAAAAAAAAAAAAAAATGAATTTTGTCACTGCTGGATGCAGTGCTTATATGTCAACTAGGTCCAGTTTGTAATTGTGATTTTTTTGGTCTGCTATAATAATAACTGCTATCAGTTATTATAATTTTATTCAAAACTACTTCGATTAGGAATATGTCTATTTATTCTGCCAGTTATGTCACCAATGCTTACCTTATATATTTTAGACTATATTCTTAGGTTCAGACTGTTTACAGAACATACCTACCTGTGAATTAAATCTATATAACTTTCCTATAGCTACTGTGACAAATTAACACATACTTCGTGGTTTAAAACAATAAAAATGCATTCTTTCACAGCTGTTAAGGCAGGAGGTCCAAAATCAGTATCATTGGGTCAAAGTCAATGTGTCAGCAGGGTTGTGCTCCCTTCAGAGGATCAAGAGAATCTGTTACTTCCCTCTTCTGGTTTCTTCTGGCTGCTGGCATTCCTTTGCTTGTGGCTACATAACTCTGCCTCTATTGTCACACAACCTTCTCTTCTGGATTAAGTCTCTCTCTGTCTCCTTCTTTATAAGAATACATGTGACTGGCTTTAGGACCTGGATAATCCAGGATAATCGGTCCATCTCCAGATCCTCAATTTTATCTGCAAAGTCCTCTTCTTTCCATACTGTGTATGTACATAGTTTTCACAGGTTCCAGGGATTAGAACATGGATATCTTTGTGGGGGACACTATTCAGCCTGCCACAGATCCCTTTATTGTTATAAAATATTCCACCTTAACTCTAGTAATGCTTCTTATTATAAAGTTTACTTTCTCTGACAAGGGTATAGTTATATAGCTGTTATTTTTTAATTTAATTTAATTTAATTTTTAATCTAGCCCACATTTAATTCTTAAGTTACACAGTCTTTCTCCATTTAACTACTGATGTACTTGGGTCTATATTTGCCATTGTACTATTTGTGCTCTACTTTTATGTACCTTTATCTTCCTTGACTTCCTTTGGATTAATCAAATGTTCTACATGATTCCATTTTCCTTCTATTAAGTTACAATTTAAAATAATTTTTAGTTGTTAGCCTAGAGCTTAAAACATGCTTTTTTACTTATTAAAGCCAATGCAAATTACTACTTTTACTACTTGGCTGATATCAATTAAGCCTTAGGACTTTTAAACTCCATTTGCTTCCCTCTCATCATTAATGTTACTGTTACCATGAATTTCAGATATACAGTACATAAAATTGAAACTCCTCAGGGTGTACAATTATTATTTTGTACAGTTACTATTCATTTACATATGTTTCCCAGTGTTCTTCATTCTTTCTTCCAAGTACATATTTCTATCTGGGATTATTTTCTTGATGAACTTCCTTTAATTTTTCAATGCAGGCCTACTGGTGCCAAATTCTCTCTGTTTTTGTTTGTTTGAACACATATTTGTCTTGCCTTAATCTTTTAAGAAGATTTTGGCTAGTTTAGAATTCTAAGCTTGCAGTTTTCTTATTCTTGCACTTTAAACATGTTGTTACCATGGCTTCTAGTTTCTATCATTTCTGTTCAGAAGCTAACAGTCTCATTGTTGCAACTGTGAAGGCAACTGGTGAATTAAAGATGGGCTACATATTCTTTGTCACTACCATCAGGTAGAGGATATTTTCCCTGTCTGTAATTTTGAGCAGGCCCCAGGACTTGCTTTGAAAGGCAGCATGGATGAAGTAGTGCTGCTTCAGTTTTATGCACAGGCTCTAAGAGGCCTGGCCCGGATGCTTCTGCTTTCACCCTCTTGGAGCCCTCAGCCATCATGTGAAATGGCCCAGGACCCTGCTGGAGAGGGAACTGCAGCTGTGCCCCAGCTAATGCAGCCACCCCAGTTGAGGCACCAGACATTTGAGTAAAGCCATCTTTGGTGGACAGCCCCAGGGGAGTCCCCACATGTCTGCAGTTGTGTAAATGACTCCAGGTGAGACCAGAAGAAATGCCCAGCTGAGTCCAGTTCAGACTGTAGACTCTCCAGCAAAGAATAGTTTTGTTTTAAGGTAGTAAATTTTGGGGTGATTTGTTAGGCAGAAAAATAAAACTGAAATAGTATTTCGTATTTAAATAGAGCATTGCCATGGTAGAAACTTAAGACATGTAGCACTAGTTTGAGGACTGGGTTATAGACATTTGGTGGAAAAGCAGCAGAGACTACTAACGGAAGCTGGAAAACCACTGAGGAAACAGGTATTTCAGGCTGGACAGAAGCCATGTAATCTACTGACAAAATAAGTGAGACTGTATCTTGGAAGATGCAAAAAGTACCTAGTGAAGTTATATATCTGGCTAAGGTTTCCAGGAAGAATGCTGAAAATGATAAGCAATTTTTCAAAAAACACCTGTAGAAAGGTATTAAAAGAGAGAAGAACTAAACAAGGAACTGCTCAGTTTCAAGCAGAATTTAGAGGAACATACTTTCAACCTGGAACTTGCAGGATTACAAAATAAAACTTTCTCATTACCAGCTTCTCCAGCAAAAGGTTCTGAAGTTAAAAAAAAAAAATCCAGAGCATTAACAGTAGGACTATGGTCTCAGGGTCAAGATAAAATAAAAGACATGCAATACAACCTTGTTACTACTACAGATGCTCCCTGACTTACAATGGGGTTACGTCTTAATAAACCCATCGTAAGCTGAAAATATTAAGTTGAAATGCATTCAGTACACCTAACCTACCATACATCATAGCTTAACCTGTTATTGCTTAAGTGTGCTCAGAACACTTACATTATGCTACAGTTGAACAAAATCATCTAATACAAAGCCTATTTTACAATGAAGTGATGAATATCTCATGATTTACTGAATAGTGTACTGAACATAAAAAATAGAATGGTTGTATGGGTAGCTGAAGTATGGTTGCTACTGAATGCATATTGCTTTCATTCCATCCTAAAGTAAAAGAGTTCTAAGTTGAACCATCATAAGTTGACGACCACTTGTACTTCAGAAAGATTTAAGCCAGTGCCTAGTGGATACTCTCAGTTAGACAAAAGGCATCTAAGACTCTAAAGGGTATCATCCCTGATTCACATTCAAAGTATATAGAGGACTTCTTGAAGAAATTTGTGGGTGTGGCTTCTCTCTGGGGGGGTGAGTGATTTATAATCTGAAAGTCCACAAAGCTTTTTAAAGAAGTTGTGCCAGTGTGGATAACTGTGCCAGTTGGGACAGAGACTAGAAGCAGGCTGAGAAAGCTATTCAGCTACAAAAATAGGACATTTCTCGTGGACAAGGAAAGACAGCTCAAAGAAAAAGTCAAGAACTGAGAAACAGAAAAGGTAGCCAAACCAAAATAGACTAATCAAATGTTCCCTACCCCTGGAATTGGGGGAACTGGTGACATACAGCCAGATGGATTTCACAACTGCCATGGGATTGCTATACGCCTTCAATTTCCTCTCTTGTAAATTTAGTCAATTGATGTGACATCATATCCTTGCCATAACAATGTAGGTTGTATGTGCAGGTTGTATTGGTCTTATTAAGACCAATAACTTTTTTTTAAATTCATAGATTTACAGGTGAAGAGAAGCTGTATCTGAGGAGTCTCTTCCATACACAGGAATCCTCTCTTATCTGAGGGGAATATGTTCCAAGACCCGCAGTGTATGCCTGAAACTGTGGATAGTACCGAACCTTATACACACTATTATTTTTTCCTATATACATACCTATGATAAAGTTTAATTTATAAATCAGATACAGTAAGAGATTAATAACAATAAAACAATTAAAATAATACACTGTAATAGAAGTTGTGTGGATGTGGTCTGCATCTTTCTCTACCTCAAAATGTCTTATTTTACTGTACTCATCTATTTTTGAACCTCAGTTGACTGTGGGTAACTGAAAACCATGTAAAGCAAAACCCACAGTTGAGGGGGAACTACTATACACAAGTAGACTCTGAGCCTGATGCCATAATTGGATGGGACTGTGGGGTTCTTGGGGTGGGTGTCATTTTGCATGTAGGAGGAATTTAAACAATTTGAGCCAGTAGGAAGACTTGGGCAAATGAGAGATGCCCTAAAATTCTATTTGCCCTCCTCTTCACCCATGTCTTATCAAGAAGTGAAGTCCTATCTGTTTCCTTGAATCTCAGCTGGTTTTGTGATGACTGGCTCTGACCAACAAGAATGCAGTTGAAATGATGCTGTATCAGTTTCTAGGCTTTGAGAAGCTGGGCAGATTCTGTTTTTTACCCTTCTGAAGCCCTGACCCATCACGTGATTATTACTGTGCCAGAGAGACCATGTGGAGCTGGAGAGACCAGATGGACTTGGAGGGATCACATGGTACTTAAGAGACCATGTAGAGACAGAGCCTGGACAGCTCCCACTCTTCCAGGCTTCCCCAGAGGCACCAAACATGTGAGTCAAGAGCTCTTGGGTGTGCAGCCCCAGCAACATAAGTGACTTCAGGTGAGATCAGCAGAAGTGCCGAGCTGAGCCCAGTGCAGACAGCAGAATTACAAAGAAATAAATGGCTGCTAAGTTCTGTAATTGTAAACAGCCATTTGTTTGTCTGTAATGATAGGTAACTGATACAGAAATAGTATTTTTCCTCCTGCCTCTTCAGCTTTTAATTTTCCTAGGTGTGCTTTTCATTGTACCTATTCTGCTTGGGGTCTGCTGAGCTTCTAGAATCTGTAGGCTACCTTTAATCCATTTTGGAACATTCTAGCCCATTTCTTCAAATATCACTTCTGCCCAATTCTGTTACTTCTCTATCTCCCAGACCCTATGTATGTTAGATCTTTGGAGTTTTTCCATCAATGTTTCTTTATGCTCTTATCAATCCCCACATTCCCATATTTTCTCTGTGGTTCTGTCTGCATATTTTTCTAGTTCACCAATTCTGGTCTGTGCTCTGTTCAATCTGTTATTAAACCCATTCAAAGAGTTTTCATTACTCTATTTTTAAATTCTAGAATGCTTATCTGATTTTTAAAATAGTTTCTAGTTCTCTGGTGAAAAGGTACTTCTTTTCTCTACTTTCTTCATCTTTTCCCTTATTTTTGTGAATATATTAATTGTAGTTATCTTAAAGTCCTTGTCTACTGAGTATAATATCTCTATTATCTGTAAATCTGCTCCTGTTGTCTACACTTTGCCTTGTTATCAACCATATCTTCTTGCTTCTTTGCATATCTAGTATTTTTTTCTAAAAATTGTATTCTGGTCTTTCTGTATAAAAGAAGCACAGCAGCTCCAGATATTAAAATATTTCATCAGGGCAGTTTTTCCCTTCATTCTATTAGGCAAAGAAGTTGTAAGACTCATCAACTCATTCCTGCCTGATAATGAGTTAGGTTGGGGCATGCAGTTTGGCAAGACTCAGTCTGTCTGGGTCATTCCTGTTCCTTAGTTGTGGCACACCAGGGATTCTGATTATTAACTAAGCTAGACCTAATTAGACCTAATGCTAGATTAGGAACTAATTTAGACCTAATCAGAATCCCCAGAGTGCCACAACTGAGGAACAGGAATGACCTCAGGTATCTGAGTAGGTAGGTTAGGTGTCTGTCTCCTCAGCCCTAAAGACTTCTTCCTGTTAAGAGGTCCCCAGCTCACTTCAGTCTCGCATCCAAGTAGTATCTAGATGAAAATCCTGAGGGGAAAAAGCCATATGATTATGGCTGGCTCTGTCATTCGGCATCTCCTTATTTCCTAAGCAGTGCGAGATGGAGATATTTCACTCTACCTTTCCTAAGTTTTGGGCCTAATCCTCCAGACTCCTGTGCGGCCTTAGATCTAATCAAAATGCTCCTTGGAAAACAACTGGTCATGTGTTTGATTTCCAATCTGTTAATTCCACCTTGAACAACTGCTAAAAGCTTTACTACTTTGTCTTTTTTCTCAGTAATGGCTTTCTCCCTAGGCTAAGGCCAGTTCTTAGCTCATACCCTGAATCAACAAGCGCTGGCGGCATAGGCAGGAAGACACAGCTGGCAATCAACACTCACTTTGGAAAGGTTCTTCTGTCACTAGTAATTTAGCTCTTTCGTATCTTGTTGCTTGCCTAGTTCTATGATAGCTTTAAAAACATGATTTTAGAAGTTTATCTGGTTCATTCAAGTTATCGTAAGGCAGTGACCTGCCCTGACCTACTACATCCTAACTGGAATATTACTTTTACATGTGTATTAACTTTTAATGTTATTTGACTAAATTCTTATATTCTTTGTAGTTGGTTTTCCATGGATTCTTTTGGGTTTTCCAGACATATGATTTTATCAGATACAGTAGGCAGTCTGAATGCCTTTGTCTATATTAATATATTCAAACTCATGTTGAGTAGTAGTAGATAGAGGGGACATTCTTGTCTGGTTCTTGACTTCAGTGGAAAAGCATTTACAAGGCACCTAGTAAGGTCCTGGCTTTTCTGCTAAGAGAGTGTGTGTGTGTGTGTGTGTGTGTGTGTGTGTGTTATTGTGCTAAGAAACGTATCAATTCTTACAGTTCTTAACCTAAGTTGGTATTGAATATATCCAATGATTGCACAAGTCTGGATATGATTATATGATTTTTCCCCTCTATCAATATGAAGGATGATATTAATGGTTTCCAAATAGTACATCAATTCCGTATTCCTAGAGCAGCCTTTTAGTCATGAAGTGTTTTTCAAAATATGCTGTTAGATTGTTTGCTACTATTTTATCACTTTTGAATTGATAACAAGTGAAATAGGTTAGTAGTTTTTTTTTTATGCCAAGTTTTTCAGACTCGGGGAACAATGATACGTTTTCTTTGTAAAATACATTTTCTTTTTTTGATACTCTGAAATATAGCAGCATTGGAAATTTTTGGTCTTTAAAGGTTTGTAAAAGTCCTCTGTGAAGTCATCTGGGCCTAGTGTGCTTTTTGGTTGGAGTTAACGATTTTTTTCCATTTCTTCTATGGCAATCTTTCTGATTTAGATGCTGTTTCTACTGAGGTCATTTTTTCTGCATTGTAGGTTTCTAAAAAATATTATTTCACCTAGGTTTTCAAACATATTTGAATAAATTATATGTTTTGGTCAAACTAGTGTGATTCTCTAAACGTCCTATTTTTATGGTCATGTCCCCCTGTCTTTCGAATTTTACTTTGGCAATCTCATTTTCCTTTATCAGGTTAGCTAATGATGTGTCTATTTTATTGATACATACCTCAAACTCAACTTTTGGATTCATTATTTCTTCTAATTTTCTGTATAACTAATGCATCTTTTTTCTTTCTTAATTCTTTTGCTTTTAGTTTGGTTTATCTTTTCATCCCAGTTTTGGGTGTTTAATTCATATCTTTTCTTATTTTTCATTTTTACTGCTACAGGTACTTAATGCTATGAAAATTTCTCTGAAAACTGTTTTAGTCTGTTCTACAGACTGTTATTTTGTTTTCATTTACCTTCAAGAAATTCTAAATTTTTTAGTTTCCCTTTGACTCAGGAGCTGTTTAAATGACATGTTTTAGAATTTCCAGGTAGGAGGGCTTTTATATTATCATTTATTATTATTATTATTTTGCATTCTGGCCAGAAAATGCTACTTTTATTTTTTTCTTGGAATTTGTTCACTGCTCTGATACAATTTTCACGAATGAATATTTTATGTTCAAATGACAAAAAGATGTATTTCCTATTATCAAAGTTCAGAGTTTGATATATCTAATAAGATCTACCTTACTGATTATGCTATTTAGGTCTTTTATATCCTTATTAATTTTTTGTTTGGTATTATGTGGTATATTTTAATGTTTCTATGAATCTCCCTTAGTCTCTGCTTTATGACATTTGTTTCTGCATTACTGGATATATAAATACTAATAATTATTACAAGTTTATTGTAAACTGTAGTCTTTAGCATTATAAAGTATATTTCTTTGTCATGTCAAGCTTTTTGGTCTAAGTTTTTCCTTGTTAGGTATGGAGATCATAAACTTTGATCTCTTATTTGTATTTGCCTTGTACTCTTTATCCATTCTTTTATTTTTACCTTAAATATTGTTAAATTTTATTTGGATGTTTCTTGAATATAGGATGTTTGGTTATGCTTTGTTAAACAATTTGAACATCTTGTTCTTTTCATAGTTAAGGTAAGAACATTTGCAATTATGGATATAATTGTTTGTCCTTGGTCCCTTGAATACATCTGTTTAATATGTATACATGTGTATTATTTTACTATATTGTCTATCTTATTTGCATACTGTGTCTTTTCAGGTTATCTTTTGGTATTTAGGAAGGCTTGTATTGTATCTATACAGTAAGGCCTTTATATAATACCATTACTCTCCCTTCCTTCACACTTTTTTTGGGCTATATTCTATTGGTCCCCTACTACAAACGGTATGGAAATCACCTGTAACCTTTTCTTATATTTCTACCTTTCCTCCCCACCAGCATTTAATTTGAAGTATCATTTTTTAATTCCCAACCAGTACCTATTAAGTAATCAGTGAGCTTATTTCATCTCTCATATATTCTCCTATTCTCTCACCATTTTTTGATAATTGTACCATAACTAAATTTTCAGAGGTCAAACAATCCCCAACTTAGGATTTTTCAACTCTGACAGTGTGAAAGCAACAGGCATACAGTAGAAAACAGTACAACACTCTCGTGAGCTGTAGCTGCCAGTCAGCCACATGATCACAAGGGTAAACAGCTGACACTCTATAATATACTGTGCTGCCAGATGATTTTACCCAACTGTAGGCTAATGTAAGTGTTCTGAACACATTTAAGAAAGGCTAGACTAAGCTATAATGTTTGGTATGTTAGGTGTACTAAATACATTTCAACCTATGGTATTTTCAACTTAACAATAGGTTTATCAGGATGTAACCCCATGGTAAGCTGAAGAGCTTCCATAACACACGATACTGTCTTGCCTCTCTTAGAGTCATTATTCACTCTTGGCTCTATAGACAATTATATAATGCTTGCTACTAGTCCCTTATACCAATGCTGCTCTGGTCATTTTCACTGTCTGAAGCTTATCTCTAGACAGTCTTCTCAAGAAGGGGCTCATGGAAACAATATTTGTTGCATGTTAATGGCAATTTGTCTGTGGACTCTGTATTGATGGTCGGTTTGGTAGCACATAAAATCCATGGCTTATCTTTTTTTATTCTTTAAGTATCCTAAATATGTTACTCCATTGTCTTCTAGAATGAAGAGTTGCTGCTGAAAAATCTGATTATATTTGTCTTCTTCCTTCCTTTCTTTCTTGCTTTTTTATTTTTTTAATTTTTCTTCCAAGATGGAGTAATTTTGCTTCATAAGCATTGCTGTTGACTGTTCTGGATCACTTTTCTACAGCACACAGTGCACCCTTTTAACAAAATCAGAAATAGAATAAGACTCAAATCTTATTTGAATATAGAGCTTAAAATATGTTCCTCTCTAACACAGTATCTTCAATTTTTCTTTAACTCTCTATTTTATTTTAGTCACTTGTCACTTCTGTCCTCTATGTCCCTTTCTATGTTTGTGCTGTATTTCTCTTGCTGCTTCTTCCAATTTTGTCATCAGTTCTGTGACAAAATTTTTCTACTACTGACCTGTTTGGCCTGGCACTCAAGTTTAATATATTTCAGTTTTCTATCTCCTGTTTTTATATCCATTGCTAATCTTTCTCCTGTGTTTTTATATTTTTGCTTTGTGTTCTTTATTTATGCAGGTGACTTTATTTTTTTTTTATTTTTTATTTTTTTAAAAATGAGACAGGGTCTCACTCTGTTACCCAGGCTGGAGTACAGTGGCATGATCATGGCTTACTGCAACCTCAATTTCCTGGGCTTAAGCGATCCTCCCACCTCAATCTGTCAAGTAGCTGAGACTACAGGTGTGTGCAAATATTTTAATTTTTTTGTAGAGACAGGGTCTCGCCATGTTGCCCAGGCTGGCCCAAACTGCTGGACTCCAATGATCCTCCTGCCTTTCCCATCAAAGTGCTGGGATTACAGGCATGAACCACTCTGCCTGGCCTAATATTTTAATCCACGGAGAAAAGTTTAGTCTGAATTATAATGTGTTCCACGACAATAGTTTCCTGCTGTGTGTTCTTTGGTAAGTTTTGCTGCTTTTTCCTATGGTAATCATTCATTCATTCATTCATTCATTCATTCATTCATTCTTGAGACAAAGTCTCACTCTGTCACCCAGGCTGGAGTGCAGTGGCGTGATCTTGGCTCACTGAAACCTCCGCCTCCTGGGTTAGCACTGATTCTCCTGCCTCAGCCTCCCAAGTAGCTGGGATTACAGGCACGTGCCACCACACCCAGCTGATTTTTGTATTTTTAGTAGAGATGAGGTTTCACCATGTTGGCCAGGCTGGTCTTGAATTCCTGACCTCAAGTGATCCACCTGCCTCAGCCTTCCAAAGTGCTGGGATTACAGGTGTGAGCCACTGGGCCCAGCCAGTTTTCTTTTATTTTTGTATCAGTGCTGTGTCTGCTCTGTTTTTATTACTTAGGATTTTCCTGGTTGGGCTACTTGTAGAAAGTTCCTTCAGGTAGTAGAATTTTGCTGATGTTTTCTGAAATTGCTAACCCTGCCTGACTTCTGCTACAATTCATCCTGTATGGTTTTTGTGTGGATCATAACCACTTTTGGCAATCCTTACATTTTTTTGAAGTCTGGGGATCATATGCTTGCTCTACTTTCATTATAATTGGGGTCTGCTGATGATTTTTCCATGTGCGATATCCAGAAGATGAAGGAAGTTGCTATCTCACTATCTCACAATGTCACATTCATATTTGAAGTTGGGTTAATTCTTTAAATGACTATGCTAAATTAGCTATTTAATATTATATAGTAGTAGCGAGATTCTTAGTCATAAAGTAATAAAATTAAATTTAAAAACCCCTCCTCTTTACACAAATATCACACAGAAGAAGACGAGGAGTCTTACAATCTCTCAATGATATTTTCTGTAGCTCTATGAAAATGCAATTTGGTAAATATTTTGTTTCATGATTTCAAGAGAAAAGACATTTCAAAGTGTGTTTCCCATCTATCATCCAAAATACCAAATATTCGTCACCATCAGAATAATATCTGACTTATTTCTTATACCTAGATTCCATGGTTTCCAATACTAACACTTCTATACACACATACTGGGGTAAAGAAGAGAAAACTGACTAGGTAAGTTTCACCACAGAAGGTAGGCAAAGAGATAGAAAATAGTATTACCCAAGTGATGGAAAAAGCGACTGAAACATTCTGAGGGGAGTTATTTCACATTATCCTTTTAGCCACCAAGTGCTAAGTAACTAACAGAAGAGGTTAGAGACACTTACGAGCAAATAACCTAGAAAAGAAGTTAGAAGGAGGGCAATTGTTCCAGCTTTTCTGTGGGGTGACTTACCTTTTCCAAAACTTTGGCAATTCGGGTGCCAATTTGTTCAAGTGACTGTTGTGGATATTGGTCTTTGCCGAGATTTTGTAATACCTGGAAGGAAGGAAGATGGCAGATTAATAGAATGAAAATGACGCAGGATCTAGATGATACTGGCTAATGCTGAGTCGGGCACCATACAGCACAGAGGCAAACTGTTTTTCTGGGATACATGCTGTGTTCCTACTGGTAAGGTAATCTATGGAAGATACATTTAAGGCTGTTTTAGCATCCCCTCAGCTCTCCCACATTTAACAAAAATTACAGAATATAAAACACATTCATTATAGCAACATCAGACCACAGAGTAAATGAAATAAACTATGTGTAATCTTGTCATTCAGACATGTAAAGACATATAGAGAGGTATTAACCACTTTTAACACCTTTATATGTCTTTCAGGTATTTTTCTATGTACATTTTCTCACAAAATATTGAATTATACTATATACTGTTACCTATGTTTTCACATTATATATTGTGAAAATTTATTCATGTCAATAAGAATATTTCTATATATTTTCTAATGGTGCTACTGTATACTATATTACTTCTGTACCAAAATTTATTTAACCAATGCTCTACTGTTGGATACTTGTGACACGTTTTTCCAATTCTTCTAGGTAGACGCTTTGCTAGGTATATATTGGGTCTGCCTTCCTTACCTTCCTTCTTAAAAATGTCAACAGGAGAATTAACTGCCCCAACCATTTTTCTCAAGAGTCTGTATTTGGTGGCAAGGCAGAACTACTCCCCTTGAGGGGTAAATCAGGATTAAAATTCCATGGTCATAAATAAAAAAGGACTAATAAGCTCAGTCCAAGGGCCTGAAAGAAATCAGGCTTGGCCCAAATCCACCTAGGTGATGCCTAACTGAAAAAAAACCCTATTTTTTTTTAAAGGCCTGGTCACCTGTGCTTTCCACTATCAATGTGCATCCTAATTGTGAGGCTAAAACCCAGCTTGAACAAAGTTGAGCACTCACCTCTGTTAGCTGACTCTCCCCTGTGTAGTGCAGGCTGGCTCGGTTGGAAACCCCATGCAAGTGGTCCAGGGTATGCATACTCGTGGGGAGATTGCCATTGCAAAGAGGCTCCATTGCTGGCTGCTGTATAGGGGTGGCAAAGTCTATGTGTTCTGTGATGCTGAAAAATGGAGATTACCACATTAGGAAATTTTTGAGTGGGTGTGAAGAGAAGAGAGATAGCATTAACAATCAGCTCATCATAGCTTCAACATGCTATCCCCTGATTTTAAATGAGGTAAGTTTTCTTCTAGGATTTCTTCTTCCAAGATATAAGTGGTGATAAATACCCACAACTGGTTATTATCTTTTAGTTTTCTTTTATGCACAGCAGCACATTCCTCCCCACAGAAAAAGTTACCTAAAGCTTACACAGTAAATTTTAAAGAGATAAACAGCCATACATTGTATTTAGGTGTAAGACTAAGTACTTCCTTTCATTTTCGCACCATATACAAACTATTATAGACTATTATATGCACTAATATGACAAATTGGCACTGCCATGTTTTACTTGCAGCTATTTAAAAAGTCTAACAATTATTAGGCAAACATTCACTCATTATTTATTTACAGCCTATTACATGTCAGATACAAGGACTATAATAATGAGTAAAACATAGTCAGTCCCTGCTGTTATCATGTTCATTCTCTTGTGAGTGATTCATTTATTACATGTGGTAAGTCATAAAAGATAAAGTATGGTGCAATGACAGTACACTCCAGGAGGGTATATGTTGCCTCTGCACTGGTGGAGGAGGGAGGTAGCTAGTAAAGGATTCTGTGGAGGTAAGATTAAGTTGAGGCCAGAAGGTTTAGTGTGAATTAACCAGCTGAGAACCCACAGTGAGAACAATGCCACAGACAAAGGAGACACCACGTGTGACAGTCCTGGCAGGAGAGAGGGCAAAAGAGAGGATGAAAAAACAGGCAGGGAGCAGATCAAGAAAAGCAGATCAAGTCCACTTTAAATAGCAGTAAGAATTTCCTAGAGTGCTTTAAGAATGATTTGACTTATATTTGAAGAATTCTGAGTACTGTGGAGAGAATAGGTTGAACAGAGGCAAGAGTGAACAGAGCAAGAGGACCAGCTAGGAGGTACTGGATGAACCGATGTAGGGATGGTTATGCTCTGGTTTGAGGAGGCAGCAATGGAGATGGAGAAAAGTAGGTGGTTTTGAAAAATACTCAGGGAGTAAAAGTGCTAAGAATTAGTAACAGACTGAATTTGAAGAGCAAGGGAGGAAAACTGTTAAGGATAACTCCCAGGTTTTTGGCCTAAGCATTGCTGGAGCTATTTACTAAAAATAGGAAAAGAAAAAACAAACGAAACAATAATTTTTTAATATGGAGAGTGGGCAAGAAAATTATGACTTTAGTTTTCCTGAGCAAGGGATGCCTGAGGACAATCTAGACAAGACAGGTGAGGGAGACAGACAGATGGGTTGAAGGCATTGTAGAAAGGTCTGGTATGGAGATTCAAGTTTGGGAGCTGTTAGTACATCTGTGTTGATTGGAATTTTGGGAGTAGATCAGTCTGACTAGATGTAATTACAAAATAAGAAGGCTTAGTGGTAAATCCTGGGGAACTCCAACACTTAAAGGGTAGAAAAGGGGTCAGCAAAAGAGAGTGAGTGTCCAGTGAGGAGAAAGAAATTATTAGAGGCACCTAGTATGTCTTGGTAGGTGTTTGCAGATCTGGATTTGCTCTGGCTCCCTTACAACTGCATGATACTCATGAGAAACCATGGGTTTTGTGCTTCTATAAAGAGGATCCAGTCTTCAATGCAAACTAAGCAGGTTATACATGGCTGCTACATAGCTTACGAAGGACAGGTGAAGGCACCAGGAAGGGAGGCACACTCACTGCTTTGCTACAATGGGTTGGGTCCACCTGGGGGCCATGGTCAGCATGGTCATCCTTTGAGAATTCAGCTCTAGAAAGGATAACTTTTCTACTATCTGCTAAGAAGGCATCCTTAAAGTCAGCTGGGTTCAGTGGAACTCAAATGCCATAAAAGAGGGAAAGGCTTAACATACTTACTCAATGTTTTTTGAAGAAACTGCAAGCCAGGTACTCACGATGGCAGTCAGCTCTACCCAGCGGAGTTTGAGGCATTCGTCTGGGCTGGGCCATCCCAGACGCTGGTAGTCACGTTTTTTTCCTGGAAGGAAAGTATGCCATGAATCCATGCGATTGCAAAGGAACAGAACCCAAAGGGCCTTATACCCTGATGATTACTTCACCCAGATTGGTGTATTTGGAGGTGCTAGTCATTCTTGTAGTCTTTGGCATTTCCCCCATCTATGGTCTAATTAAAATCTTGTCATTATGCAATGGGACTAAAGATCATCTCTGAGTAAAGACAGGTGGAGAAGTAAGAATAAATGAGTCCTTTGGTGGATTTAAGACTGAGCAACATGAAATAAGGGTTAAGATATTCTTCAATGTTAACATTCTTACCAAACTTAATTTTTGCCCCTCTGTATTTTGATTTTATAAAGACAACTCCAACTTAGTAGAAACATATATCCCTAAAGCAGGATTTCTCAACCTGGTATTATTGACATTTTGGGCTGGATAATTTTTTGAGGACCTGTCCTATGCATTGGAGGGTGTTTAGCATCATCTTTGGCCTCTACCCACTGGATGTTGGTAGCACCGTTCCCCAGATAACACAACAACAATGTCTCCAGATATTGCCAAATGTCCCCTGGGGGGCAACATCACACCCAGTAGAGAGAACCACTGCTATAAAGAAGAGCAGCAGGGAATAATGATGTTAATGAAAGATGATCATCTCCCCCCCAACCCCCGCCACACCACCACAGTCCAAGAACCAGCCTGGTTATCATCTATCTGAAGAGCACGTCCTGTGTATTCAGATCCCGTGCTAAGTGCTTTACATCCTTAACCTCATAAGTTTTTTTCCATTTTTCTTTTTTTTAATTAGAGATAGCACCTTGCTTTCTTGCCCAGGCTGGAGTGCCATGGCATGATACTAGCTTTCTGTAGCCTTAACCTCCTAGGTTCAAGTGATCCTCCCACCCTGGCCTCCCAAAGTGCTTATAGGGATTATAGATATGAGCCACTGCATCTGGCCTGAAGTAGGTTTTAACCCTCATTTCTCAGATGAGAAAACAAGAGACTCAGAGAGACTAGGTGACTTGCCCAGGTCACCTGGCTAGCAAATGGCAGAGTTGGGATCCTGATCCAAGTCTGTTTTGATTCTAACGTGTATGTTCCCAATCAACAAGCTATTTAAAGCTACAAAAAATTTTAAAGCTCTGTTTATTAATATCCTTCGTAGGTACTACTTTTTGGGTCTGGGCGCTTTACTTACATCAAATCCCCAAGAAAAGAGCAGAACTGTCTTGTCTGGGAAGGGTTTTCTGAAGGAGTTATAATGGAATAGGCAGGAAGGAGAACTTTCGTTCTGTATAGCACTTTTTATATTATAGGAATTTACCAACAGTAGAAAACTGTTTGAGGTACAGTCAGGGGTTTAGATTGAGATTTTAACAAAACAGAAAGGAACAGTTTTGAAAGAGTTTCAAATTAACTCTCTTTAACTTAATAACTTAAATAAGCCATAATTTTCACAAAAAATCTTATTTTTCTTTTACATTTAATAATTTCATTTGAAAAATATTTATTGAGCACCTGTTATAAGGGGCTGAGAACCATAAAAGACACTAGGGGTACAGACAGGAATAATAAGACGGCCTGCTCTTGAGCTCACAGTCTAGTAAGGAAGGTAAACATAAACAAATCATTACAATACAATAGGAAAAGAGCTAGAGCAAAGATAGAACAATTGCACAGAGGAAAAAGTAACTAATTCTGCCTGAAGGTAACAAGGAAGAGATGGCACTTGATTTTGAAGTTTAAGGATGAGGGATATTTTAGCACGGCAGAGGGCAGAGAGGGCATAGGGCATTCCAGGCAGAGGGAACAGCATGTGCAAAGGCACTGAGGTAAAAACATGAGCATGGTTGGTTCAGAGAATGGTGTTGAAGGGCACACAGAGGCGGGTTGTAAAGGGTCTTGTACACCACACTAGGAAGTTTGAATTTTATCCTGTAGGCAATGGGAAGGCTTCAAGCCCACATCTCTCCATCTGGTTCACAAGGATATCATAAGAGGCTCTGTTAAATGCCTTGCTGAAATCCAGTTACATTATGTCTATGGCACTTTCCTGGTCTTCCAGTCTAGTAGCCCTAACCAAAAAAGGAAATGAAATTAGTTAAGCATTATTATTAGTTCTTAGAAAATCTACAATGGCTCTTAATGATCTCCATTTTTCCCCCATGGGCTCACAAACTATTTAATACTTTGCTTTATAACTTGGTCAGGATTTATCATGAAGCTGATTAGTTAGCAGTGAATAGAATCCATACTTAACTGAAAATTGGGATTTTGAATCTCTCTAGTATTTCTGTCCTCTATGCTTTAGAGCTTTTCACTTTAATGCCAATAAGTGGTTCCATGATCCCATTTGCAAGCACATTCAATGCCCTACTTGGGCCCACCAATTTGAATACGTTTAAAACTGCTTAAGTGCTCTCATATCATCTCAACCATATTCAGCTTTAGTTTTCACTTTTATAACAATTTTTAGTTTTTTGTTTATAAAAGTAATATAGGCTTATTGTAAAATATTTAAAAAATGGAAAAGTCATACAGAAGAAAATAAAAATCACCTATAGCTCTGTTAGCACCCAGAGATGACCATTTATAACATTTTGATGTATTTCCTCCTACTTTTGTTTCTATGTGCTTGTTTATTATACATATTTCATCAAATCTAAGATGCTGCCAACTGTAAACATACATTATTTTAAAGGATTTAAGAAAGAAAAACAGGGCCAATTATTATATAAAAATGATACTATCGACTCTAAGATGTATTCCAATTTCAGAGATATTGAAGCGTGAAAAAAATGTAGTTGATGAAATACAGCATAATGATTAAGGTATTCTCTACATTTACTACTTTATAAATTGCTTTTCTTAGTATATTACCAATATCTTGGCTGCATATTATGCAGCATGGACGTGTTATGATTTACTTAGGCAATTACAACATTCAGGTTGTTTACAAACTTTTATTATAAGCAATCCCATGATCAATATCTTTCTACTTACATCTATGGCACTTGTAAGATGATTTACTTAGGGTAAATTACTATAAGTAGAATAACTGGTATATTTTAAAATTTTCTGATGCGTCTAGTCAGACTACCCCAAAATTCACTTCATTTAAATAAAATGTGTGTTACACATTTAAAAACAATTTGATAATCAAAACTTGTATCTTACTGTTTATGCCTGCACTCCTTTGATTGCTGATGAGGTTGAACATCTTCTCAAGTTTAGTGGCCATCTGTGTGTGTGTGTGTGTGTGTGTGTGTGTGCCTATGTACTGCCTATGTACGCTGCATATATTTTATTGAAATACTGTGTACTGCATATTGATTTGTAAGTGCTCTTTAAATGATATTGATACCCTCTGCTTATCATATATTCTGTAAATATATACAAAAATAATCTACAAAAAATACCCTGCTTCAGTCCTTTATCTTATTTTGTGGTGCTTTCCAGTGTCAGAATTATTATTTTCTTTCCCTCTCTCTGCCTTAGAAAGTTCTTTCCACATGGAAAGAACACGTAAATATTCACCTAGTTTTTCTTCCTTTACGATTTATTACATATAATGTTAAATCCACTGGAATTTTCATTTCCATAATGTTTTAGTGTTTGAACACTTTTTTCATTGATACAGAAGACAGACTGGTTTCCTGATCACTTTGCCCCTTTATCATCTCATCTGAACTATTTCAAGTTACAAATACAGCATCTGTGAGAAATGAGACAGTGACATCTAAAACAAGAAATTGGCATATTAAATATTCAAATTTACCTTGTGGCCCAGGAGATGCCACCTTGGGGCCAGTGATCTCCAGGTTTGCTTGGTAACGATGTCCATTTTCTATCTGACTTGTTTCTACTTTTTTCCCAGGAGTTTTCTTATGATCTCCTTTGGGTTTCTTTACACGTTTGACCTGGAATGTAATCTGGGAAACAGAAACATGTTAGGGACAAATGAGACCAGTGATCAAATCTGTAAATGACTTCTGAATACTAGTTAAGAATAACCAAGTCCTGTGCTCAGGTTCTCTCCTTGAATTTAACTCTTAAAGACCTAAATAAAAAACGGTTAGTGAAATGAACAAAATAACCTAGTCTTGAAGAATGTATAGGAGAAACTGAAAAGAAAGATGTCTGAACTGGACAGTTACAAGTCTGCAGGCTCTGACTGTGGCTTCACACCCATCCCATTTCCTCCTGCCTCCCAGAGGAGCCAGCAATACATAAGTAACATGAAATGCTTCTTCCCAGTAAAATTCCAATGTGAAGGCTGTCCTGGAGTGTGCAGCCAAGTAGTGCCACATATCCAACAGAAACTTACACTTTGCATACTAGGATCCCCTGAAGGACATGGGCTACAATTTTGTGAGAATTAAGTTGGCAAACTTACCCATTCTGTTGCTTCATCATCTTCACTTCTGCAATCTCCGTAGCAAGAGCTTCTGGCCACTCCATCCTGGGGACCTTTCTTCAGCACCCGTATTCCTTGTAAGTCTAGACGACGCCCTTTCATCTCCAGTGCACCCCCAAAGCCTTCCAAAGGCCAGGCCTGTTGAAATTCATCCACCAAAGCCAGTATTTCTTCTGACATTTTGGTTTCATCTGAATTCTCCATCTCGTCAGAACCATTGCTCTCCTCAACCACCGTACCTGAAATTCAAGGGCCACCATGTTAGTAAAAGGTACATAGTACTCATTCAAGTCCTTGGGTGACTCCAACCCTGCTTTTGGAGAAACGTTTTGGCTCTGCTTAGAGGCATTTCTATAGCCCAATGTGATAAAAATACCATTCAGCATCTTCAAAATACATAATAAAATACCAGCTTTGTCATCTAGTGTTTGCCAAAAGCCTGGCTGAGAACAGTGGCAGCTACACAGCAGGCAGGCAGAGATTCTGTTATTAGTGAGTATGAGGACAGGTATGTGATATACTATTTTTTAAAAAAGATCCACTTGCTCTACATTCAAAACATAGACGGCAAGGATGAAGCTTATTATGTTATTTAATATATGGGATTCTTCAAGGTTTATTCAAATATCTGGACATAGCTGTGTGTCCAGACCATACAGCTGGCTTAATTGACTTAACTGAAAAATGATTTGTTTAATGGAAAACTATCCTAATTCTACACGAAGGCTCCCATTTTTCACTAATGGCTGATATAAGAAATAGCAATACACTACAATAATTTCTTTCTAAAATGATTACCAAGATATTATTTAGGTGGCTCAAGTCTCTTACATAAGACCTCAATGGAAGACTCTCAGCGTAATGGCCTAGCAAAAATTCTCTCTCTTGAGAACTCAGTATGTTTCCTTTATTATCCAATGAAGGCTACACAACCCTCTTGAGTTTTCCTCTATGCTTGAATAACAAGGAAGCTCGGGCAAAATCAGCCCGAGTTTCTTAATAGAAGGCTTTCTTTTAAAAAATTCTGCACTACTTAACTTTTCCTGTTTATTTTGTGTTAATGGCTGGATGTTACATTGTGCATTCCATGAAAGTTATCCCTAGTCCCTTTAGGAAGTAGATAGGATACAAGAACAAATAACAAAACGTCTCCTTTTGTACCACGTATCCACAGGAAAACCTGAGAGCTCTGGGTTGATACCTCACAAAACGCCAGTTTCATTATTCTAGTGCAGTAATCTTCAGTTGGTAATTCTGGCTTGTTCAGGGATTTAGAACATGGTATCACAGCCATGCACCACATAATGAAGTTCTGGTCAATGATGAACTGCATATACCACAGTGGTGCCATAAAATTATAATACTGTACTTCCCTGTACCTTTTCTGCATTTAAATACGTTTAGAGATGCAAATATTTACCATTGTGTTACGCTTGCCTACAGTGTTTCAGCACATAAACGTGCTGTAGAGGTTTGTAGCCTAGGAGCAAGAGGCTACACAATATAACACGGGAGCACAGTAGGCTATACCACCTAGCTTTGTGTAAGTAAGTACAGTACACTCTATGATGTTCCCACGATGGCAAAATCACCCAAGGACGCATTTCCTAGAACATATCCCTGTCGTTAAGCAACACATTGGAAAAAAATCATGCTGCTTAGCTACAAAGAGTTCTGCAAACCCAGTAACCCAAGGTTACTGCTTCCCTGTGCTCCTAACATACGGTACTATTTATCATTATTTAAAAATTCTGAGAGAGAGGGGCTTTCATCAATGGAAACTGATATTCAAATGAAGAGAGAATACGGAGCTTGCTGCAGGCTTCTGTTGCTGGTAGCCATTAGGCTTTTCTAAAGGCTGCTGGGGTTGGGGCGAAAGCAATTCCTAAAAAACAACACTAAATATGTACATATTTTTATATTTTTTCCTCACAGGTGAGGAATAAGTAGATTATAGTGTGCTCTGAGTTAGCAAAAAATAAACCAAACTTTATTGATAGCCTACTATGTGTCTATCTCTGTAAGCTGTAGGTGGGAGCAAAAAAAAAAATAGGAAGTTTCTAACCTTAAGAAATTAAATATAATGAATTTATAATCAAGTTGGAGACAGAAAACTACATACATGAAATAAGAGAACAATTAACTTTTTTTTTAAGAGGAAAAAATATTTGCATGTAATCACAAAATGCTTCTTTTTTTTTTTTTTTTTTTTTTTTTTTTGAGACAGAGTCTCGTTCTGTCACCCAGGCTGGAGTGCAGTGCAGTGGCGCGATCTCAGCTCACTGAAACCTCTGCCTCCTGGGCTCAAGTGATCCTCCTGCCACAGCCTCCCAAATAGCTGGGATTATAGGTGCAGGCCACCATACCCAGCTAATTTTTTTTTGTATTTTTGTAGAGATGGGGTTTCGCTATGTTGGCCAGGCTGGTCTTGAACTCCTGACCTCAGGTGATCTGCCCGCCTCAGCCTCTCAAAGTGCTTGGATTCCAGTGTGAGCTACTGCACCCAGCCTTCCAGAGTGACATATTTTCTAAAAAAGCATATATGCATAGACTCATTTGTCCATACACATACATACAGGGATAGTAAAGGCACATGGAAGGCATGACCAATTTCAAATTAATTACAACCAAGAATGTATACAGGGGATAGTAACAAATAAGATACTTAGGAAAGGTAGGTGATGTTACAAATGTGCGGGAAAGTCATGAAGAGGATTCGTTGTAAAGGGAGCCTCTTGTTTCTTAAGCAGAAGAATAACAGGATGAGGGCCATAATAATTACGAAGGTTAAAGTCTTAGAGTAGTAAATCAGTTTGTGTATTGCAACAGGGGTGTTGGACAAGGAAAGAGAAGACAGAAGACAAAGAGACCAATTAGAAAGGTATTTAAGAATCTTTATAAGAGTTATAGAAGTGTCCCACAGGATTATAAATCATGCTGCTATAAAGACACATGCACACGTATGTTTATTGCAGCACTATTCACACTAGCAAAGACTTGGAATCAACCCAAATGTCCATCAGTGACAGACTGGATTAAGAAAATGTGGCACATATACACCATGGAATACTATACAGCCATAAAAAAGGATGAATTCGTGTCCTTTGTAGGGACATGGATGCAGCTGGAAACCATCATTCTCAGCAAACTATCGCAAGAACAGAAAACCAAACACTGCATGTTCTCACTCATAGGTGGGAATTGAACAATGAGATCACTTGGACACAGGAAGGGGAACATCACACACTGGGGCCTATTGTGGGGATGGGGGAGAGGGGAGGGGGAGGGATAGCATTAGGAGATATACCTAATGTAAATGACGAGTTAATGGGTGCGGCACACCAACATGGCACATGTATACATATGTAACAAACCTACACGTTGTGCACATGTACCCTAGAACTTAACGTATATAAAAAAAAAAGTTATAGAAGTGGGTTGTCTTAAGGTAAAGGGAAAAGGAATTTTTTAAGAAGGGAGGGTAAAGAGGTATACAAGGAAATGTTAATGGAGAAAAATTAGTAATAGGATAGGCTCAAAGATGATTTCAAGATTTTTAAGTCTAATGTGAAAAACTGGGATTTTTAATATATGACTATAGGTTTAGAATCTGTGAATATGTAAACAGAATGATATTTATAAAGACAATGCAGTTAGGAAAGGGCAACAGGATAAAGACTTGGAATTGTAGACACTTGTCATTAATTCATGAAAATATTTGTTGCTGTATCTAGCAATGTGCTGAGGGCTGGGTGGTAACCACCCATGGAACTTACAGTCTAGACAAGAATGGATGGAGGAATGTATCTTCAGATATTGTCCTATATAGAACATTGCCCTCCACAACTGTCCTATACAGCTGAAAATACAGAATTCTGGTTTGGTGAAAGGTCTGGATTGTAGAGAGATCTCGAAAGGTTTCAAATTATGCTTGAAGCAAGAGGAATAAGTAAATCTTGCTGCTTGCAGGACAGATGGTATGATATAAACTGAAAACGATTTTCGTTACCATGCACCATTTTCACACTGGGAAAAAGAAGAATAAATATTGTGAAGTTGGAGAGAATGTGAGCATCCACAGTGAGGTTTATGTGAGTTCACATCCTTTACGGAGATGAAGCCTATTCCAGGGTAGTGGGAAGGTTTATGGTTGTATCTGAGCCATATTAGGTACTACCAAGAATCACAGGGACTAGGAGAAGTGTTAACAGATGAAGCTATGGGCCAGGCATGGTGGCTCACATCTGTAATCCCAGCACTTTGGGAGGTCGAGGTGGGTGGATCACCTGAGGTCCGGAGTTTGAGAACAGCCTGGCCAACATGGTAAAATCTTGTTTCGTAAAAATACGAAAATTAGCCGTCCCAGCTACCTCGGGAGGCTGAGGCAGGAGAATGGCATGAACCTGGGAGGCAGAGCTTGCAGTGAGCCAAGATTATGCCACTGCACTCCAGCCTGGGCAACAGAGCAAGACGCCATCTCAAAAAAAAAAAAAAAAAGAAACGTAGCTATGCATATGTAGTTCTGTTGAAAACAAAAAGAAGCTTGAAATGTTCCCCACACACCTGGAGATTCATGTTTAAGTCTGGGTACCTCACTTTAGGAGATGTGCAAAGCAGAGCACATTTACAGAAAATATACTTGGCAAAAAGTACTCAAAACTTCAGAAGAGGGACTGAAGAAATCTAGGGGGATCCAGTGGCAGGAAGAGTAGCTGATTTATTACACCACTAATTCGGGCTTGAAAAGATTTTGAAAAATTCCAAGGAGATTACTTCAAAGATAGTGAAGAGACTAGATGCCATAAGATTAAGTTATTCAAGGAAGTGAGGACATTTAACTGAAGAGAAGCAAAGACACAGGAAAGGAAGGTAGGCAGGAACAATAACCATCTTCAATACCCAAGGGAATGTGCTATTAATGAGAAACAAGACTGACGTTGCTGGCCTCGTAAGACAAAACTAGAAATGAGAGGTCATGTTTTAGCTCAATATTAGGAAAGACTTTTGGATCAGATGACAATGGTTATCCAGGAAGAAACTGGGATCACCATACCTGGAGTAGAAACAGAAGCCAGTTAACGGCTACAGAGAACACTACTGAGAGGGAGTGGAATATCAGAAGCTGATTAACAGAAGGTGACTATATTTGATAAGAAACAGCATTAACAATCTTGGAAGAGAAGTTCCAAGGAGTTTTAGGGAGCAGAGGATGGAAAGATGAGTGCTAGATTCAAAACAAGACAGAAGTAAACACAGCCAAAGAAAGAGATAAAGAACACAAATTCAAAGAGATGACCAGGAAAATCTGACCAAAAACATCTTCCTCCAGAAATCTTGCATGAGTAATATCAATGGGTGCTAGAGTACTTAAGATTGTGGCTTCTGAAGGCAAGTAAGGCACATACTATCTTTAATAACAATATTGTAGAGGGAATATGTCCCTTTGTCTCACAAAAAAGAAAGCGTATTCTAAGGAATTAGACAAACTTGGTTTCAAATTAAGATTATCACCATAGGGCCAGGCACTGTGGCTCATGCTTGTAATCCCAGCACTTTGGGAGGCTGAGGCAGGTGGATTGCCTAAGCTCAGGAGTTGGAGACCAGCCTGGGCAACACAGTGAAACCCAATCTGCACTAAAATACAAAAAAATTAGCTGGGTGTGGTGGCATATGCCTGTGATCGCAGTTACTTGGGAGGCTGAGGCAGGAGAATTGCTTGAACCTGGGAGGTGGAGGGTGCAGTGAGCCGAGACCGTGCCATTGCACTCCAGCCTGGGTGACAGAGCAAGACTCCTTCTCAAAAATATAAAAAAAATTACCACCATAGGGCCTTGGGCAATTCTGTTTTGAGTCCTAGGGTTCTCTTGAAAAACCAGTCATCTGGTTTGAAGTCAGATTGGAAAGCTGCAGATATGCTTATGATTTAACATATAAGCAATGACATAAAATTTCAAGCCAAGAATCAGAAAGCACAAAAGTCTTAGAGTAAATCACTCAGATTAAGGTAGGTAGGGAAATCATTCTCTTCTGAGCAGAAAATAATAATCATAAGTATTCGTTGCCACCAGTGGTGTTCTTCCTTTTTTTTTAGCTGGGTCAGTATAGCAAGAGAAAACTGGGAACTCTGAGTAGATAACCTAGAAAAGCAAACAGGGAACCTTTCCTGTAACAATTCTTGTGCAAATATATTATGGCTCCCTTAAACTGAACAGATGTTTACTGATCATATACTATGTGCATGTGCTTGTAAAGACTTTGACTCCTGAAGTTGCAGTTATACCTATGCTTGTAGAACATTTACTGGGTTCTGAGTACCAGGCACTAAAATAAATGCTTCACCAAGTTATTTCATTTAAATACTCAAAACCACTCTATAAAGCATTTTTGTTGGTTTGTTTTTAAATAAATGAGGCAAGAAAGGCTCAGGAAGAGTAAGTAACTTGCAAATCTGATCAGATCTACATTTTAGAAACAACTCTTTGGATGCACAAAAAATTAGTAACACTGGTTGTTTCCACTTTTAAAATTCTGTATTGATTACGTGTATTCTCTTTCTTCACATACAGACTAAAATAAAAGACTAGATTTAGAGAGCCAAATTGAGACACTACTGCAATAGTGCAGGCAGAAATGAAGAAAGTCTGAATTCAAGCAGTAGCAGAGGGAATGAATGAAGAGATATAGATACAACAGGTCTGAGAGATTGACTGGATACAGTGGTGTCTGGGTGAGTTGTGATGTTGTTAACAGAGATCAGGAATGTAGAAATTAGAAGCATTTCAGAAAATAGGGCCAATATGAGGAGAAGTTCAATTTTGGATATGTTACATTTAAGTGCCTATGGCACATCCAGATGAAGAGTACACTTAAAAAAAAAAAAAAGTAGAAATAAGATCTGGAGTTGTAGAGAATGTCTTAGCTCAAATATAGGTCTGGAGTCATTGGTGTAGTCAAGGGTATTTGAATCACCAAGAGATAATACATAGAAGGACGAGAATGGAAGGTCAAAGTCAGGATCCTGGATATGTTACATTTAGTGCCTATGGCACAATCCAGATGAAAGTACACTTAAAAAAAAAAAAGTAGAAATAAGATCTGGAGTTGTAGAGAATGTCTTAGCTCAAATATAGGTCTGGAGTCATCGGTGTAGTCAAGGGTATTTGAATCACCAAGAGATAATACATAGAAGGACGAGAATGGAAGGTCAAAGTCAGGATCCTGGAAAACCCAACAAATAAAGGGCAGAATAAAGAGTAAGTGAAAGAAATTTTAAAAGATGGTGTGTGGATAGAAGAAAGCCAAGAGAAAGTGATATTCCAGAAGCCAAGAGGAAAGAAGAGTTTCAAGAAGTGGGGAGGAGTTATGCATAGTTCCAGGTACAGTAAAGTGGTCAAGTGGGTGAATGCTAAAAAGAAGTCATGCATTTTGGCAATTCTGATAATCTAAGCAAGAACCGTTTAGTACAATATAGCTCAAAATGTGGTCATAAAATGGAATCTTGGGAGAGGGCATAATAGGTAAGCCTATTATTCCAAATCTTCATATTTTATTGGGTTAGTGTAAAAGCAACTTATGTTCCTTTTACAATGATTTACTCAATATACTAGTAACATTAAGAAGACTGATACATAAACAAATCTGATTTGTTCTAGCAACAGAAGACACTGAAGTAGAGAACAAAGAAAGTGTGAAGAACACTTTCACACTATAGTTTGTCTTCTGTCTCACCACCTAGGGGTCACCCTCATGATGCTACAATATAATGATTGTTAAAAGAAGAAAACAAATTCTTAAAAGTAGAGAAAAGCCTAAGCTTAAAGCTTGAGAGTTGATTTTTCCCCAGAAGCACAGCTTAGGTCAAATCAACTTACTTTCAAGTCTAAGGGCATCTGAATCCCTCCCTGAATTCTCAACAGAGAATACAGGGTCCTCCTCTGTTCCTCTCTCAGAGGGCTCTTCTTCAGCAGCATCCAGTGACTGTGAGTTGTCAAAATATTTCCGTTTGTCATGGCTGTTGTCCAGGGTTTTCTCATGACAATTACCTCAATGACAAGAGACACAGATATAGCACATTAGAAATATCTCTCTTGTGTAGTACTACAGTACAAGGTCCTAAAATATCAAGAAGAGCAAAAATGTGACAATGCTGGTTTTTCTTCAGCAGAACATACAAAAATCAGTGAGCTGCAGCACCCAAAGCCAGATCATTACTGTGATTCAAGATTTTGCAATGAAGTTCAAGTTTCAGCTGTAGGCTATTGTCAAGTATTTGGGAGGATAAAAACAACTGTAACAACAAAGATTAAGCCCCAAGACCTTGTTCCATTCAAATATTTCAAAAATTCATAATGAAATATTTTCTTGAAGTTAGAAATATCATCAAAAAGTTTTCCTTCTATTTGTGAGAAATGACAGGTTAATACCTGGTTAAGTCTGAGATAAATTATAGCAGATAAAAATACTATTTTTGCATCATGGCTTAAAATGAGATATATCAAAAGGTGACAAATTAAATTAAAAGCCAAAGAATTAAAGGGGGATGATGGCAGAAAGTCAACAATTAAGACTGCAATGTAACTTTTGGAAATGTTTTGCAATGTTTCTTTTGGAAAACAAGTTCTGGTCATGTCAATAAAAATAACTTTTGGCCAGTATAGTGGGAATGACCTCTATGGTGACTTTTACCTATGAGTCAAAGGATTTTTGATCCTATTAAGAGTTTTGTGTTAGTATGAACCAAAACCCCCACTATTCAGCTCTACCGGATGGTCATTCTCTGGGTAGGGGAGTATGTTACCAGATAGTTGTATCTAATATGGCAGCAATCTGGCTGACATCTGTCCCTCCTTTGACTACCCTTGGTTAGTTCTAGCTGATCTGGCAAGCTGAATAGCTATCCTCTTTCCCCGCTGTGTTCCATGGACATTGTCAATGAAAATGCATTTCCAATGGAGAATCACAGCTTTCCTGTTAGAGGACAACTCTTTGGTTAAGAGTGTACAAGTAGCTGCTCTCCTTTACCAGAACATTCAAACACACTCTAAGTTTATTCCTTAGAGAATGTTGTCTCAAAGATAGACCTAT
The DNA here is from genome assembly GCF_000951035.1 of Colobus angolensis palliatus. Taxonomy (NCBI): domain Eukaryota; kingdom Metazoa; phylum Chordata; class Mammalia; order Primates; family Cercopithecidae; genus Colobus; species Colobus angolensis. Next base: position 481,938 of record NW_012119710.1, on the reverse strand, counting down.
CTATCTATCTATCTATCTATCTATCTATCTATCTATCTATCTATCTATCTATCTATCTATCTATCATCTTATCTGTATGTACAGATTCACCAAATCAAGCTCTCTCTACATGAATGGAAACACAAGATGTCTCTTTCTTGACTGATGGCTCTCTTAGATTTCACAATTTACGGAAGTACTTCTAATGCCATCTCCCTTACTGTGCCAAGAAAATGTAATGGACTCAAAACCTTTTCCAACTTAATGACTTTAGAGTAAGGGGACCACAAGCTTAGAGAGTCACCTTCCATTTTCCACTTTTACACTATTATACATTGGAGGCTACCATATTTAACAAGACTATGTCAGAAATTGAGGATTCTTTTAAGAGTTTCAGCTCTCAAGAAATTGACAAACAACTTGGGGAGACAGTAAATACAAGACAACAAAGAATACTTGTTCCAAATAAGTGCTTCAGAGAATAAGCTTTGAGTAGTTAGAACTCGAATTTTAAAGCACAGGCAGGACTTATAGAAGGGGAACTACAGGAAATAGAAGAAATATTTTTTGAGTGCTTTATATTTTTTCATCCATTTTACCCTCATAAAAACCGTGTGCATCTTCATTTCACGAATGAGGAAACTGATTCTCAGTGAAATAAAGTAACTTGCCTAAAGTCAAAAGTAGTAGCTGAGATCTGGATCAGGTTTATCTTATTACAAGGCTTCTAAGCCTCCCCCTGGTCAGTAGGGAAGGCAGCATTCTAGGCAAGGAAGAATAAAGTGTTGGGCAAAGCAACAGGGACAGAAATTCTCATTTGTGTTTGGGAGCAGTGAAAAGTACAGCTTGATAAAGACTGAGTGTGGTGTATGTGTGTGTGCGCCCACCCATGGAGGGTTAATGGGAAAGAAGCCATGAGCAAGGGGTGTGTGTGTGTGTGTGCGCGTGTCCGCCCATGGAGGGCTAATGGGAAAGAAGTCATGAGCAATGGTAGTTGCTTTCTTTCTCCAGATTCTCCTACGACAGGACAGAGGTTGTTAATTTGCCCTCACTTCTGTTTTCACCATCTGGTATATGTAGTTAAGTCAGGGGAGCTAAACATAAGAGCATTAAAATAAAACAGAATAATGACATCAACCAACTCTGCACACCTAATTGAGTATAATTTATTATGAAGAACATCACATTTCTCAGAGACAATTCTTAATTGGGATATAAATAAGCATGACTATTAAAAGCAAAGAGGAAATAATTATGACAATGATGCTGATTAAAGCATTCTTCACATTGACTGACACAGGTTGTATAAAACATTATAAAAGCAAAGGACAAACCTTTAACACTGGAACCCAGTGAAATGCTGTGTTTTCTGAAGTTGATTTCCTCCCTCAACATTTGATTCTCTTCTGTTTCTCTCCCACCCTCTGCCCACAGTAAAAATTTAATTGGTCTCATCTTTTTAAACTTATGCAATATGAAAAAATACCTTGTAGGTAATTTATAAAATATTATGTGCACAAGGGACCCTGAAGCTAAATTACTCCTTCTGCATGACCACAAACTCAGACATCTTGTGCAAGCCATGTGCATTCTAAGAATGTCTTGTCCTCAAATTCAGGAAATTGGGGCCAACATCTCTCAGAGGGAGACGAGAAGAATCAGGGAGAACAGGAGGAATAAAAAAAGAATAAGAGGTTTGTGTTAGGATATTTCTTGGAAGTAGGCATCAAAATGATCACATAAAAGCTACATGCTTTAAGATTAGAATTGTGAATACTAACTTTCTTACAATAAACTATTAAAAACAGACCAGTTTGGCCAGGTGCGGTGGCTCACACCTGTAATTCCAGCACTTTGGGAGGCCGAGGCAGGAGGATCATGAGATCAAGAGATCGAGACCATTCTGGCCAACATGGTGAAACCCTGTCTCTACTAAAATATATAAAAATTAGCTGGGCATGGTGGCGCATGCCTGTAGTCCCAGCTACTCAGGAGGCTGAGGCAGGAGAATCACTTGAACCTGGGAGGCGGAGGTTGCGGTGAGCTGAGACTGCGCCACTGCACTCCAACCTGGTGACAGAGCGAGATTCCTTCTCAAAACAAAACAAAACAAAACACCCAAAAAACCAACAACAACAAAAAACCAGACCAGTTTAGGATTCTGATATGATTTGCATACATAGCTTGGCGATAGTTGCATTGCCTAATTTTTAAAATTACTCCTTCCAGTTTCTAAGGGTAAATGAAATATTTCAGAAGAACTTAAAATTTCTCTTCTTTAGACTACAGTATAGGTCTGCTGCAGCTCAAAGGGGAACTAAAAAAAGTTGCCTTTGTGGAAAAATATTGCCTGTTTTCCTGGCAGAGGTAGGAATGACGTTCTCATTAAAGAAACACAGGAAAATATTGGAGAAGGAAAAATGGAAAGATACCTGGAAAGTGGCAAGTCATCTTCTATGCATAAGACTTATTTTTTGCTGACACAAAATGGAGAGATTCTATGACTTACACTAACCTTGAGAGGTATGATTTTTCTTTAAAGGAACAACACTATTTAAATCAAATGCTTTAGGTAACAAGGTCTCAGGTGAAAATGGAAAACACTTTTCTGTGTAACGCTGTTACTTGCTTGCATTTAGCATCTAATTCAAATCCTGACAGTTTGGTTTTTCTTAGAAGTAAGAGACTACAAGACTATCAACTAAATGTAAAACTCCAAAAAAGGTATTTCTGATTCTGGAACTACTATGAGATCCTAGTATATTAACATTCTTTTCTTACACTTAGAGTATCTCCTGCATAAATAGGGTTATTAATAGTAACCTATCCTATAAGGGTGTTTGGAAAAACAACTACATATTTAATATACTTTGTCAAAGTAAAGTCTCCTGAGGGGTAAAGGCATAATTTATCATGTGGCTAAACAGTTTTTCAAAGTATACGAAGTTCTCAGGATCTCCTATCTTCTCATCTTAATTGTTTACAAATTGCTAGAAGAGTATTTTCCACTTTCCAATTAGAGTTGGGTAAACACATATTTGTTACAAAGAATTCTTACCTTCTAAATCTCATATATTGGTAGAGATTCCTGGTTGGGTAACTTAGGATGCTTTTTGGTTAGTTTTAATAAAGAAATGCCACAAATGAATTGAGAGGCATCAAAACTTGGTAAGAGCCAAGTAACTAAAGCCAGCACCAATGATAAGATCGTGTGGTTCTTTTAGCATTAGAGCAGTGGTTATGGGTACAGACTGGGGCAAGACAAGTTACTTTTACCTTTTTGTGAATCAGTTTCCTCATCTACAAACTGAGTTTTTTGTTTTTGTTTTTTAAGAGGTGGGGGTCTCACTATGTTGCCCAGGCTAGACTTGAACTCCTGGGCTCAAGTGATCCTCTTACCAGCCTCCCAGTGTGTGCCACTGCACCCGGCTGCAAATTGAGCTTAATAATAACATCCATTTCATTAGGTTGTTGAGAATTACATGCAAGAGCTAGACCATTGCCCAGCACATGGTAAGATGCTAATATTATTAGCCCCTGACTCCCTGAAAAGCTAAACTGGAATAGTAAGTTATCCCAATGTAATCTTTTTAAAGTAAGGCCTTTTAGTTATAGCCAACTCAGAATCTCTAGTATGATCAATTAACCAGCTATTAGAAATTATCAGGGTATCCATCTCACGCCAGTTAGAATAGTGATCATTAAAAAGTCAGGGAACAACAGATGTTGGAGAGGATGTGGAGAAATAGGAACGCTTTTACACTGTTGGTGGGAGTTCAACCGAAGATAGTGTGGCGATTCCTCAAGGATCTAGAACCAGAAATACCATTTGACCCAGCGATCCCATTACTGGGTATATACCCCCAAGGATTATAAATCATGCTACTATAAAGACACATGCACACGTATGTTTACTGCAGCACTATTCACAACAGTAAAGACTTGGAACCAACCCAAATGCTCATCAATGATAGACTGGATAAAGAAAATATGGCACATATACACCATAGAATACTATGCAGCCATAAAAAAGGATGAGTTCATAATCTTTGCAGGGACATGAAGCTGGAAGTCATCATTCTCCACAAACTAACACAGAAAGAGAAAACCAGACACTGCAGGTTCTCACTCATAAGTGGGGGCTGAACAATGAGAACATATGGACACAGGGAGAGGACCATCACATGTCACGGGGTGGGGGGCTAGGGGAGGGGTAGCCATTAAGAGAAATACCTAATGTAGATGACAGGTTGATGAGTGCAGCAAACCACCGTGGCACATATATACCTATGTAACAAACCTGCATGTTCTGCACATGTATTCCAGAACTTAAAGTATAATAATAATAATAATTAAAAAAAGAAGTTATCAGGGTATCTGTGTAATTTCAACTTTCTGTGTGTGTACGTTTGTGTGCATGTATGTAGGGGATACTGGAGGCAGTGTAGAGTCCATTTCTACCAATCTTTTAGAAGAAAGCAGCAATTAATTCAGATCAAACTCCTTAGCATATCTAAGCCTCAAATTATTTAGTACACTTAGAAATTAGTCTCACAGTCGGCTCTGTGCTCTCTAAAGGACATTTTAATAGACAGACTGCCTTACAATATGAAGAAAGGCTACAGGTACCATGTTACCTATAGTCATTTACCTCTTTGCTGTTCAATAACTCCCTCCCTCTAGGTTTTTTGTTTTTTGTTTTGAGACAGAATTGCTCTGTCACCCAGGCTGGAGTGCAGTGGCATGATCTGGGCTCACTGCAACCTCTGCCTTCCAGGCTCAAGCCATCCTCCCACCTCAGCCTCTCGAGTGGAGACAGGGTTTCAGCATGCTGCCCAGGCTGGTCTCAAACTGCAGAGCTCAAGTAATCTGCCCTCTTTGGCCTCTCAAAGTGCTGGGATTACAGGCATGAGCCACTGTGCCCAGCCCCCTCTAGTCTGTTAATCTTATTTCAGTCCTTCCCCAAACATACTTTTTGCTTTCATACAGTAAATATAAGTTATATTCGCATGCAATTTATTATATAACTAATTTCTAAGACATAAATAATAAACTGATTTGTAATACGAGCTATAATTCAAAATTTAAGGCAAAGATGTTATAAAAGTGGTCTTTGTGAAACAGTGGAATATTCTGTTTTCCTACCATCCCTGCTTGAACAGGCTTATATTATACTCTACGGTCTCCTTTCTTCTGCCTTTCAGAAAAGTTACCCTACAGGAAGCATTCTGATATATTCAATTAAAGTACCTAGGTGGAAAATACAGACATCATCATCCTTTTAACAGGTATGAGTGAATGAGTGACTTTTTATATAGTATTTTCTCCTTACCTTTCTACCCAACTGCACTCAAAATTATGCAGTTAAAAATGATTTCTTTTGGAAATAGGTAGCTTAAAAACACATGGTGACTGTTTCCTTTTATTATAATTTAAGCGACCTAATAACACTATTTCGTATTTATCTCTAGTAAAATATAATCTATCTTTTAGAAGAGATAGCAAAATGCCATGAAGTGAACAAAAATATATCTTTCAGTTGTTCACCACTGTCATACAAAATTACTTAAAAATATTACCAGGAAGGTTTTACTACAGGTGACATGTGGGACTTTGGTACCACACAGAGTAACAGGTATAGCTGAGGAAGAAGGAGACCTTACTGGGAATAGATACCTTTATGATTTTCACCTCCAGAGGTTATAACAGAGTCTAACAGACCTTTTACCAAGAGGAACACTTCCATGGCATAAATTCAAATCCTGCCTCAGTTGCAGCCTTACCGTACAAACTTGGGCAAATCAGTTTACATCTCTGTGTCTAGGATGTTTTACTCTGAAAGGGAGAGACAAACTACTGTCCTACTGTCAGAGGATTCTTGGGAAACATCGTTAATGAAACCACTGCTAATATAAGCATACAGAACCTGAATCTGGGTGAAACCTAGGTTGCCGATGACTACACCTGAGAGACAAATGAAGATGCCTCACCTCCTCTGCCCTGTTTTATCCTCTATTTGGAAAAGAAAAAAGAAATTATTTGAAAAGAAATAATGGCTCCTTAGACCTGTTCTCATTTAGTAATTACTGCTGAATGAAATTCTTTGCAGAATGTTTTAAAATAATGGTTATGTACTGACTGACCTCAAAAGTATAATGGCAGAGAGAAAACAGACCATATTAAAGACTTGAAATCAGCACTCTCTCCTGGTGAGGTGATTAAGTCAGAAGAGTTTACAGGAAAAAGAAAGAAAGAAAGAAAGAAAGAAAAGTATGTGATTCCCAAATATGAACGTGTGTGTGTGTGTGTTTCCCTTTTACTACATATCCTGGAGTTGAATTCTATCCTGGGAAATACTCTGTTCACACATGGTCATACCTGGGACTTGCTTTGCCCAAGAACTTAGAGCTGAATTGATTTCTGCAGACCTATATGCCCCTGCATCCCACATGCCCTGCCTCCTTTTAGAGTAGAGAAAGAACTGGCTATAAATCTGGCCTCTTGGTCTTGCCATGTAGCCTTCTCTTAAATGACTAAAGCACAGGAAGCAAAGTCAGCACCAGTTGAGACACAGATACCATGATATGTAGGCTGTGTCAGAAACTATTTTAATGAAGAATCCAGGCTTTCAGCAGTTATAAGTGCTTCTAGAAAGGCAAATGATCAGAGTACATATCTAAAGCAAATTTAAAATTCATTGTAAGTTTACTATGAGACTTTTCCATGCAGAAATTATATTGAAAAATAAAATTAACTGACATAGCTATTTTTTTTTTTTAATTTAAATCTCTGGCTTACTTCAGCCTAGGGAACTTTTCTTTAAGCAAGATTACCGGGGAAACAAATTCAACAGACTTCCTGAGACTGACCCATAGTGTTAGTTTTCAGTAAGGGTCAAGAAAGACATTAGTTTATAACTTTCATTAAAAACAGGAGGGACTGAAGGTGGGACAATACAGGCCACTTGTTAGATGTGTTAGCTCCTAGTGGACCAGCAAGACAATACAATTCCATTTTTCTTCTCCCTCTTACAGTGGGAACTGTAGACTTTAAAGGAGATTTGTATCTACTTATGTATATTGAGGGGGGTTTCCTAGAAAAGCACTCTGGGCAAACTTTGGGTAGGTACAAGTTAATTACTCTTTATTACATTTAATACTTAGTTACCTGAGTAGTTCAGACTTGAAATATCATCAGCTACTTTGCCATTAAAAAATATTCTATGTGCTAAATGTTGGGGGGAGAGTATGGAATGCTTGGTGAGCTGGGGTATGCAGGTGAAAAAAGGATAGGTTTCTGTACTCAAGGAGCTAGGAGAGTCTTGTTAGAGAGTTGTGTGATATACACAGATAACTAACATGGCAAGTCAAAGGAGCCAAAGGAGAGGCACAATTAAATTGTCTGATTACACATTACTTGTAATTAGGAGATCAAGTAAGGCATATGGTGGAAGTGGGTCTTGAAAGATGGGTAAAAATGGTACTTTTGTGTGGATGTGCTGTGGGAAAGAGCTGGAGAGTTATGGGATAGAGCTGCAGAAAGCAATGTGTGCTAACTCATCAAACTAGCAAAGCAGGATGTAGGTAGTCAAGAAAACTACTCGCAATAGCATCATTATTTGGAACCAAGATTTGGTACAATTTCCATGGATTCTGCAAAAGGCAGATGTCATAAAGTTCTTATAGTCAGTGACTTTAAAATACAACCTGTCTTTCTGATTCCATCACACACTCTTACAGTGAGTCTGCTTCACTCAATTCTTAAACTTAGAACAAGCCTACACAGTTGAGGGGGGCTTAGATTTCCTAGCTACCCACAACCGGTAGCGTTTACTATCTGCCTCTCCTCTTTCCTGCTATGAGTGGTCACCTGCTGACGCAGAGGAAAGTGATCTAGTAGGAAAACCAACAGACTTGGTTTACGTAACAAGTATGATATTTAGGCCAACCAAATGTCCTTTGCATTGGTATAGGTAATAAGTATATTTAAACCAAAGCTTTAAATATGGTATTGATGTTTAAAACTTACTAGCAAACTAGACTTGATTCAGGTAGTAAGTATGATATTTAAACTTACCAATGGTATAGGTAATAAATTTGATATTTAAACCAACAGACCTTGCACATCGAACAACTCTCTAACAAGACTCTCCTAGCTCCTTGAGAGGAATCCTTAATTATGCCCAGCACTTCTGGGGCTTATCAGGCTTGCCTTTTTTCCCTAGAGCAAGGATACAGAGCAAGGCTGAGGCTAATGAAGTTACAAACGCTATTTTGTCTTTTTTTCTCCTCAAATTAAATGAATTACAAGGACAGTATCTTCAAATGAGAACTTAAGATCCTAGTTATTCCATAATTGATCAAAATTTGAGTCTAGTAATACCTCATAGGTCCTAGATAGAAGGAAAAAGATCAAGCACCAGGAAATGTCCTTTGCATTGGTAGAGGTAGCAAGTATGATATTCAAATCAAAGTTTTAAAAATCCCACTGAAGTCCGTCTATCAAACAATGTTATGAGCAGAGACTTGTGGATGGATCTCGGTAATAAAGCTTTCTAATTGCCTAATTGCAGATCCTGCCTCAAGGGTATGGAATTAAGATAGGCACTTTAATTTGAACACATCTACTTACACCTAAGTAAATATGGCCAAAGCATGATCAAGGGGAAAGTGAAAAACACATGATGATATCATGTATTTTTGTTACATATTGTTTCCTCTTGCTTTATGCCACCAAATGAAAGTCACTTGGGAGCACTCACCTCAGTGTCCACTTTGCAGGTAATAACATGGTTTCGAGGATCTTACTCAGTCTCTCCCAACTTTCAACATTTATGGCTTTTAGCCAGTGTACTGTGAGAGGGGTAGTGAATTGATTATTAATTTGTTCATATTAGGTTTTTCTCTAGCTGTATTTCTCATAATCAAGCAAAATAGGGCATTATTATTAGAGAGGTGCAGCAGGAATCAGAAAACTTGCTTGACAGCGGTACCCCCTCAGCTGCCATGGACCTCTAGCTCTTTTTCCTGAAATGTACTTAGGCAAATTGTGCTTATTATTTTCTATAATCATCTCCCTGTATATTTGTGACCTGACTGGGTTATTAACAAAGGCTGACAGCTAAAGAGGATTAAAGGATGGCAAAATTTGAATGACAAATTTAGGTTTGTTCCTATAAAAGGCAACTAAACGGGAAGACAAATCCAAAGCTATGGTCTTTTCAATATCTGTGAAACGTGATTTAAATTTCTCCTGCATCTTTGAAATAATAATTAAATAAACTTTGCTGGTTAGGGAAAAGTAACAGATGACTGAGATTTTCCTGGCCAAAGAGTGAATTTATGAAATAAATTCAACCATTAGTAATAAATACTAGTGATGCAAGAAAAAAGGGGGAGAAAAACTCAAACAGCATACACATGTACACTTACATATGGCAGGCATCCTCAGTCTTACGTATTTTAAAATCTCACGAATGCTCTTTTCTAATGATTATCAGACTCACGGCTTTATATCCATCAGGTCATGGAACTGAGTAGAGATCACCCAATGATTAAATTTGAAAAGGGGTTTACATAGTTGGTGCTGTTTTAAAAAAATAGTCTAAAACTAGGAACCCATTTCAACTGTCTCAAAGCAAATGTAATTTTCTGAGGCACAAATCACTTAGAAATTTTAAAAAGAACCTGCTCTACCAACGTAGAATAAGTTGTCTGCGTATTTTGCCAATTCGAATAATTTTTTCTTATTATTTTTTTTAGGAGACAGGTGTCCCATCATGTTTCCCAGGTTAGGGGCAGTGGTGTGATCAATGCTTCGTAGTCCTGGTCTCCAGTGATCCTCCCACCTCAGTTTTCTAAGTAGCTGGGACTACTGTGCATGCCCCCCAAGCCCAGGTAGAATCACCTTTCTGAATGGAGAAGAGTTGTATAAATGCTTGCTACCTAAGATGGCAAAGCTTAACATTACGTAAACTGAAATGTCTCCAAAACATCTAGAATGATGAAGGAAAACTCAAGATTTAGACAACGTCCAATGAACTTGCCTAACTCACTACACACAAGCGTACATAACAAGAAGTCAGTCCCCTTCAGTTCCTGTCAGGAGAATGAAATACAACTGCAGCAACAAACCATATTAAAAATACCTTGTTCAATGAGTAGCGGGCTATAAAAAACAGATCCCCTCTTGCTTATAGAGCTTAGACTATCTTTCTGAGAAATGCCCTATTTCTTCAATCACCCATCAAGGTTTTCTACTATTTTATTAAAAATATACAATTAACTTTTCGTGTTTCTTTTTTTTTTCTTTTTTTTTTTAGACGGAGTCTCTTGTCCAGGCTGGAGTACAGTGATGCAATCTCAGTTCATTGCAACCTCCATCTCCTGGGTTCAAGCAATTCTCCTGCCTCAGCCTCCCCAGTAGCTGGGATTACAGGCATGCATCACCACACTTGGCTGATTTTTGTATTTTGAGTAGAGAGGGGGTTCCGCTGTGTTGGCCAGGCTGGTCTCGAACTCCTGACCTCAGGTGATCTGCCCGTCTCGGCCTCCCAAAGTGCTGGGGTTAGAGGCGTGAAGCCATCATGCCCAGCCACCTTTTCATGTTTCTAACAAATAAACTTTTTTCAGAAAGCTTTCCTCATTTGTGTTCTATTATTATTACGTGTTTTTTAAAGAATGATTCTTGGCCAGGTGCAGTGGCTCACACCTATAATCCCAGCACTTTGGAAAGCCGAGGTGGGTGGATCACCTGAGGTCAGGAGTTCAAGAGCAGTCTGACCAGCATGGCGAAACCCTGTCTCTACTAAAAATACAAAAAATTAGCCAGGCATGGTGGTGGGGGCCTGTATTCCCAGCTACTGGGGTGGCTGAGGCAAGATAATTGCTTGAACCGGGGAGGCGGAGGTTGCAGTGAGCTGGTATCTAGCCATTGCACTCTAAACTGGGCTACAAAAGCGAGACTCCGCCTCAGAAGAAAAAAAAAAAAGAAAAAAGAATGATTCTTGGTATCATCTCCTATTTGCTTTAAAGTTATTTTAGTCACTAAGTAATAGGATAAAATATGAGCTATATTTTAGAAACTATGCTAACAGCACTAAAAGTAATTCAATTACATATAGAGAGCTCACTTTAATACTTCCATTATTCTAAAATTTATTAATGTTGTTTTAGTGTAGATATTTCCCCATTTTAAAAAATGCTTCTGATAAAATGAAGTCACCAATAATTTCTAAACTGTTAAACCCAGAGCTTCCCACAGTTTATTCATTTACCAATGACTATCATGACTTTTCCCTAGCTAGCAGTATCATTACTTACATAATTTTTTAAAATCAATCTAGAGTTTAATCTTACACTTATTTAGGTTAAAAGGGAAAATCATTACCATTTTTCATAAATTACAGGTTTTATGTACCAGTTAAACATTTTTCTAATGCCCATCAAAATAAACCATAAATATTAAAAGTAAAATACCAACTAAAAGCTTGCAAATGAACCAATACAGGACACACTACTATTGTCCTCTTTGTCCTTCTCAAACCCTCTGTTCTTCTAAACCTCATGACCCTGCTCTTCCAGTGCCCCTATTTAGTCACTCTTTCACTGACTCTGTTCCTTAAATGTTAGTATTTTCTAAGATTCCATTCTTGGCATTTTCTTCACATCTGGCACATTCTGAGGGAATCAGGGGCATCTCCAAATGAACATGTCTATCACTGAACTTGCTATTCCCAGCACAACATCAATGCATAGATGATTTCTCCTCTGTATTCCCATTCTTAACAACATTGACATCTATCCAGTTACCAAAGTTAGAAACCTCTCTAGTTAATTCGCATTCTGAGACAACTGTTTTCAGCCTTTCCTCTCTCATCAAATCTCCAACATTCTCAGTACCTCTTCATTCTCATCTGACAAGTCACCTCATATTTTGCTGAGAAGCAATCAGAAGTCCCACCATGAAATCTTTCAACATACCTATAACTTTACTTATATATCATCCTTGTTCCTAAGGACCACTCTTACATTTGTGCCTTAGATTTCATCCCCTCCTGTCTACTCAAGAATTCTGCTTCTACAGTTAGCCCTCTGCTGCATCTTCAATTTTTCCCACTTTGCTGGATCATTCCTACTGAAACATGCTGCAGTGCTTTCTACTGTTAGAATAACAAAAACAAATACCTTCAATCCCACAGGCCCCTCCAGCTATATCCCATTTTCCTGCTCTTCACTGTAGCAAAACTTAAGAGTTGCTCGCCATCCTCACTTCCTCATCTCCTTCAAAACCGATTTCACACAAGCTTTTACAAGATTACCAACAATCTCCATGTTACCAAATCCAGTGGTTCATTCTCTGCCCACATCCAGCTCAATCTCTCAGGATACAGCATGCTGGTACAGTAATCATGATATGCTTGATAACCCCTTAAAACATTTTCTTCACTTGGCTTGTTGGATAAAATACTTGAATGGTTTTTCTACTAGCTTACTGGCTAATCCTTTATTGCTCTTTTTCTTCCTGACCTTTAAATGTTGGCTAGAATACCCTAGTAACTGATTTTTTGACTCATTTTCCTTTTTATAGTAATTACTGCTGTAATTTAATCCAAGCTAATGACTTAAAAAATGCATATGTCCATGACTTATAAATTACGATCCTGGTCTCTTCCCTATCATAAAACTCATATATCCAACTACCTATTCAACATCTCTACTTGAACACTTAATAGGCAACTCAAATTTCACATGTCCAAAACCAAACTTGTTTTTCTCCCCAAATCTGCTCCTTTCTCAGACGTGACTATCTCATTAAATAGCACCACTATTTACCTGATCGGTCAGGTTCCAAATTTAAGAGTCACCCTTGACCTCTGTTTCTTGCATTTCCCATATCCCTTTCTAGTAGTGTCGTGTTGGTTCTACCTTCAAAATATATCCCAAATATGATCATTTCTCACTTTCTCCCTGTCCACCCCAGTGGTACAGGCTGATATTATCTCTCACTGATATTTTTGCAACAGCATCCTAACAGATCTTCATGCTTCTGCTCTTATCCCACTAGTCTATTCTCAACAGAGTAACCAGAGGAATTATGTTAAGATGTAAATTGGTTCATTTCAGTCTTGCGTTCAAAATCTTCCAAGTCAGCATTCCCCAACCTTTTTGGCACCAGGGGCTGCTTTCGTGGAAGACAATTTTTCCAAAGACTGGGGGCTGCGTGGGGATGGGGTTTGGGGATAATTCATGCACATTACATGTTCTGTGCACTCTGTTATTACATTATAATATATAATGAAATAATTATACAACTCACCATAATGTAGAATCAGTGGGAGCCCTGAGCTTGTTTTCCTGCAACTAGATGGTCCCATCTGGGTGTGATGGGAGACAGAGACAGATAATCAGGCTTTAGATTCTCATAAGGATCGTGTAATCTAGATCCTGCACATGCATAGTTTACAATAGGTTCATGCTCCTATGAGAATCTAATGCCACCAACTGAGAAGGCAGAGCTCAGGCAGTAATGCGAGTGATGGGGACTGGCTGTAAATGCAAGTGAAGCTTTGCTTGCTGGCCCACCACTCACCTCCCGCTGTGCCGTCCAGTTCCTAGTCATACATCTTTCTCTTAGAAGAAAAGCCCAAATTATTAAAATGTTCTGCAAGGCAGTAAAAAAAGTGGCTCTATCCTCCACCATATTTATCTCCGTTTTCATCTCCTACACCTCCACCACAGCTGGAGAGCCCTCCTTGCTATTTCTTGCATGAACCTTTGCAATGCTATTCTCTCTGCCTCCACAATGCTATTCTCTCTGCCTGAAATGCTTTTATGCCGTATGTCTGCATGGCTTAGAACCTCTATCCTCCCTCAAGTCTATGTTCAAATGTCACTTTCTCGGTGGGGTCTTCCTTAATGACCCCAACCCCCTGAGCACTCATTTTCTAGTTAAATGATTATGTTTATTATCTGCTGTCTGTTTCCCTCTACTAGAATGTAGCTCTGTAAGAGCTGGAAGGATTTTCTGTTTGGTTTCCAATTCCTAGAATAGTGACTGGCATATAGTAGATAAGTGTTCATTGAATGAATGAATGAATGAATGAATGAATAAACCACACCCAGTTTCCTTTCATTGAAAGAAAACAAATTGTTGCTTTAGAAGATTATATCCTCTATCAAATTTCATATTTCTTAAATATTATTTGGCCAGGCTAACAACCTATAATGACTGGATGAATAGATGGGAAAAGATCTCAGGCAAGGGCCAACAGGCTCATTCTTTAAAATAAAACAGATTTTTTTTTGGTACGCAGGACAAAAAATTCACATTAAAAACCAACAAATACTTATATATAATGTCTTTCAGGGGCTGAAGTATAAAACCATTAGTCATCAGAATCTGATAATACTGTCTCTAAGTTGTTATAAAAACCAAAATATCCCTTTTGTTCATAAAAGCTAAATGCTGGAAATCCCAAAAGAAAAATACTGTCTACTAAGCTAATACTACAAAAGTACAGCCATAAGATCTTCCATGTAAAATAGAAGGCTATGTGGCAATCTAATGATGCAAGATTCAGAAAAGATCAGGGTGATATGTTAAACTGAGAGACCATTTTAGGTATGCTCTTGGGGTTCATTATGACTGCCCCCCATAATCTAGTTTACATCCATGTTTCATGTAGGAATGTATCTCTTTTGAGAGATGACATAAAAAGTGTAGTGACTATACTGCTTTCATAAAATGTCCCAGTAATCTACAAATATGAATTCTTTCAATCTTTCAATCATGGCAGTGGAATAATTTATGACTGGCTAAAGGTAGAAGAATTACGCATAGGAACCACACTGGCCCTGGAAGAGAGAGGACTCACATTTTAGTTTCAGCTCCACCAATGATTGACTGTAATTTGAGTAAATCACAACCTTTGCTTGTAGGTTCATAAATACAAAAATTATTTTTCCTATTCTCTCCTCTATCACAGGTTAAATACATGTTAAAGATATGTTAAAAAACTATTTGTTAACCAAATAACTATAGCCCTTTTAAGTAAAGAAATAACACATTTAGACACATTACATACACAGAAGTACATTTGGTTTTGTTGCAGCATATACCTGCATCTCAGGATTTTTAAATCTGCAATACATTAACCAAAGTTTTAATTCTTTTTACAGAAATAAATGGAGGCGACCTAACTAGTGGCATATTTAAAATGCTGTAAGAGTCAGATGCAGTGGTACACATTTGTAGTCCCAACTGTCTGGGAGCCTGAGACGGGAGGACTGCCTGAGCCAGGAGTTAGAAGCTATGGTGTACCATGATAAAGCCTGTGAATAGCCACTGCACTCCAGCCTGGGCAACACAGTGAGATCCTGCCTCTAAAAGAAGTGCTATTGGCCGGGCGCGGTGGCTCAAGCCTGTAATCCCAGCACTTTGGGAGGCCGAGACGGGTGGATCACCAGGTCAGGAGATCGAGACCATCCTGGCTATCACGGTGAAACCCCGTCTCTACTAAAAATACAAAAACTAGCCGGGCAAGGTGGCGGGCGCCTGTAGTCCCAGCTACTCGGGAGGCTGAGGCAGGAGAATGGCGTAAACCCGGGAGGCGGAGCTTGCAGTGAGCTGAGATCCGGCCACTGCACTCCAGTCCGGGCGACAGAGCGAGACTCCGCCTCAAAAAAAAAAAAAAAAAAAAAAAAAGAAGTGCTATTAAAACTGGGTCTATAAGAATATCTTTTTTAAAAAAGCAGATACCTTCACTAATTCTTATAAAAGAATGTAAAAAAAATGTGATAAAGCAAAGACCCTTAATTGCAGGCAGTATATATGCTGGATAATCCACTGGAGGGCAGCAAAATGCAGGATTTCTTTTTCTTCGACATCTGAACTCTGTAAAATTGCTTTAAGCTGCAAGTTATAAATCTATAAAAATTTAGGTTGAAGAACACAGACTAAAACTACAGACAATGAACCAAGTTATAAAAGGAGATATGATTTACATAAATAGATGCTATAAATACAGAAACACTGTGAAGAGAAGACAAGATAATCCACCTGCACATTGGAATAGATACTAAACCTCATGTACATGATTTGAAAATTCTACTTTTTTCTCCAGAGACAAAAGCTATCAAATATGTATTAGAGAGAGAAACTTGCAGACAATTACAGGAACACCTAAACATTAAAGTCTGAGTTCTTCTGCATAACATTTATTCATACTTTCTAAGGATCTGGGCCAATTTTTTTAAGTGGGCATGTGCCTCAATTAATTAAGAAATGACCAGAGCTCAGAAATCTTGGGTTTAACGCTTAATTATATGCTGTAAAGATCAATGTTGCTGTTTGTGGCATAAAAGTCTAATAAATAGAACCTACCATTGGTTTTATGCTAATATAAGAAAAACAATAAATATAGATTATTAAAAATAAAGTAAAATCACATGTATCAAAGATATAGTAAGACGGTCTAGATTACTTTAGTAGTATAAAATATCTTTGCTAAATGTAACTTTTTAATTTGCAGATTAGTATTTCAAAAATATTTTACAGTAATAAATGCTTGGAAAATCCACTATCATGCTGTAATGCCACATCAATGTATTTCTGGACTTTTCTACAGATTCAATATTTAATCATTTTGTTCATGTTATTATTAAAAGTTATTTTCCATTTTTTAGAGAAGATAACCTTTACTGTTTCATAAAGTTTCATTCTCTGTGACACTTTCATTTTTTCCAATTAAAAAAAGGCTGTTTTTTTTAGTGTTGAGCACTTCACAGACTTTGCAATATAAGCATTTTAAGTTTATTTAACAGATTCTATTTTACTTTTAAAAGGACGAAGTTGTTATTGAAGAATGAGTTTGCTACAGTAACCAATTCAGTTCTGCTTAAGTTAAATAAAATTGTAAAATGACAAGCCTATAAATGTGGAAAACAGTAGGTATTTTAAAACTGCCCAAACAAGATGTTTAATTGAAACTGAAAGCACTAACTTTTACAATCAATTCAAGAGTGGGCAAGTAAAAAAAAATCAATCTATTAAGTTCTCCTTCATGGCATCCTTGAAATGGTAGTGATATAAAACTACCTATAAAAGACCAGGATTTATGAAATTGTATTCAAAAGAGGGAGACAAGAAGATGATAAACAGTTGCTATAAGAACACATGCATCTAACAAATGGCAGCCAATACATTGATTTCTAGGTTAATAAAAGTTTGAAAACACTGTCAGATAAATAATGCTTCACTGATCAATACAGTTTTAGCTATAAAGTCTTTATAAGTACAAAAAAATTTTTTAGCATAGTGATTGTGTATTTTTAAGTTGAACAAAACAGTATTTAAAAGTAATAAAATTACCTGCATAGGCATTCCAAGAAACACAAACTAAAAATCTGCATGAAAAAATTCCATGATTATATATGAAATAACAAAATTCTTGCTAATGTTAAACTGCCCATCCCTTTACCACTAGGTCATACTATTTAAGACATTATTACTATAGTTGCTGTAAAAATAATTATTTATTCATTTTTCTTTTCTGAGACAGAGTCTCGCTCTGTCACTCAAGCTGGATCGTGCAGTGGCACGATCTCGGCTCACTGCAACCTCCGCCTCCTGGGTTCAAGCCTGAACTTCAAGGCTGATTCTCCCGTCTCAGCCTCCTGAATAGCTGGGATTACAGGCGCCTGCTACCACGCCTGGCTAACTTTTGTATTTTCAGTAGGGACAGGGTTTCACCATGTTGGCCAGGTTGGTCTTGAATTCCCGACCTCAGGTGATCTGCCCACCTTGGCCCCCCAAAGTGCTGGGATTACAGGCGTGAGCCACCATGCCCGGCCAAAAATTATGAATTCCGTGACCTGGCCAACAATTATCATGAATTCTGTGACTATTACATGGAAAAAGAATCATAAGCCTTGTCATTCTCTTGAAATCTCTGTATTGTCATAATAAAAACTTAAAACAGATTATGTCAGACAAGATAACTTATAAAACTTACTTTAATATTGCAAAAATGAAAAAGGAAACGGCAAACAGAATCATCTGATTTCACAAAAGGTAAAGAAATCCTAATCATCCATCAGAGGGTTTTTTTCTGCTTTTTGTTTTGTTTTGTTTTGTTTTAATCAATTATTTAGCAAAGCTCAGAGATAACTAGAATAGATGCAACTGTTTAGATTTCAAACATAAGTTCCTGGTTTCTATAAAGGTGTTTGGCTTCTTTCAAATTTTAGCTTTTCAAAGCTGCAACTCAGCAAAGTAACTATGAATGAATGGGATTACTTTGGAAATAAGCAACTCAAAATCATTGTCAAAGAAAAACACAACACTGAAATTGTTTCACTGCTACTAATGAATTTTTAAACCTAGAAAATGCTATAACATACATATCCATTAGGAGGTAACAGTATTTATTTAGGTGTTAGCAAATGTTGGATTTTTTTCTAATTCATATCAGAAGGATTTTAAGACTACCAGCAGTAACAGACTATTAGCTGTTCTTAGGTAACCTACATTCAAAAGATCACAGCATTCTGAGAAGATGCAGAAGAATTTAAAAAAAAAGAAGACTGCAGAGTATTTTCCAGGATTAAGTAACTTCTTCTGCTGGCCTTAGTTAAGTTTGAGCAGACTTTCTAACTAAATTTCGTAAGTTCATTAATTACAATGTAAAAGGTGCTAAATATTTTTTATGGATGAGCTCCCTCTGAAAGAACTATTATAAAAAAATTGTTTCCATGTCAAATTATTTTATTTTATTGTTATTATATTGGACCCAATAATATTCTCTGAATACTCTGGACTATCAGATAGATACCACAGCTCTGAGAAATATCTGCTCCAAGTTATTAGTTTCCTGGACCAGTTGAGGTTACATTCTGGGGAAAAAGTTCAAGACAACTGTATTCCCTCTCTTGACATGAGTGACATGAACTAAGAATACATTTCAAGAAACTGAAATACTAAATAAAAACATGTGAAATTAATGCCAAGGAGAAGACTTTTTAGAAAAGGGTCACTACATGTATATAGTGACAAAACCCTTCTCAAAAACAGAAATAAATTCCAACAGAGTTGAGGGAGATGATAGTAAATAAAGAAAATAAGAGATTCTATTAATATAAAAAGCACATTGAAAAAGTAAAATCCTTTTTATAAGGCTGTTCTTAGGTAACCCACAACATTTAAAAAACCACAGTGTTGCAAGAAGATGCAGTAGAATTAAAACAAACAAACAAAAAGACTACAGCATATCTTCCAGGATTAAAAAGATAAAAATTCACAATTTACACCTTTAAAGTTCTGAGCACCTTGTATTCACTATGAATTTCTAATGGCTTACTTTTAGCCAGTATCTACTATATGGTAAGAACAGTGCAACTATTATGTATCCATAAATATAAAAAATTTAAAAATAAAAAAGAAAGTAATGGCAGAGCTGCAGCTCAAACATGAATCTGTAAGATTCTAGTGCTAGCCACTCCACTCTACTGCCTTGCTGTACTGTTTTGGGACTTTGGCATTCATAAAAGAACTGTAATGCAGATTGTGCTCAACACTGATTCACAACTGAGCTACAGAGTTATATTGCTGGGAGATTCTTGGTTTCTTCAGTAAATAACTGGACTTTGAGATTTAAAAGGCAAGCACTACTTACTGTCTGTCATTCTATTAAAATTGTAAGGCAGTCTGGTATAGTGAATCAACAAAACCACTTCTGGTCCCAAATCTACTAATAATTATTGATGTCTTTTAGACAAGTCACATAAATAAGTGGATGTCGGTGACTTCTTCGGCCCCCACATTCGTGGACTGGAGAACCTCACCCGAGAGTGCCTGCGCGACTTCCCTGGCCCCCTACACCTGAGGACCAGAGAACCTCGCCCGAGAGCGTGTGCATATTTGCAATAAAGGGCTGCCGCTTTCTTATGTACTTTGGCCTCATGTTTAATTACTTAGCTCTACTAAATTAAGTTACATTAAATTAAATTAAGACAGGTGGTGCCGACACCCGGGAGGAGACCCCTCCTCAGGGCCCCCCAGGGTCCGAGGAGCCTCCTCCTTCCACGCCACGGATGGACCAGGACCTAGACTTCGCTTTCCACACCTCCAAGTCTCCTAGGGGTGAGTACCTCTTGCCTCCCTCTCATACTCCTTGGCCAGAAGTCCTGCGCAGGCCCAAGGCTTTTTGGTCACCAGGTGACCCACAGGAGAGTTCCCAAAAGTAGAGACGTCTGCCCAAAGGAACTCCATTCCAGTCCGCATGAGACCGGTCCAGGACAGAGACGTCCGCCTGGAGGTAATCTCCATTCTGGCTCCAGGAGCCATCCGGTCTCTAGTGGCTCCAAAGGATGCTTTGTAGCCAGATAGAGTCCGGTTTCCGCCTTCCGCGAGAGAGAGGCAATGGGAAATCCCTAATCCAAAATACCTAGAGACACCCCTTTAAGGTGTCTTCTAGCTAATCTCAAAACTTTACAATTAGAGCAAGATCTTAAACGAAAGCAACTAATTTTCCTCTCCACGGTGGCATGGCCACAATACAAGTTAGATAATCAGTCTCAATGGCCACCAGAAGGAACCCTTGACTATAATATTTTACTTGATTTGTCTAATTTCTGCCAAAGGCTAGGAAAGTGGTCAGAAATCAATTATGTCCAAGGCTTTTAGGACTTGCGCTCTCGCCCGGACCTGCGTGCCCAGTGTTCAATGGCCCAGGTCTTGTTAGCAAAAACCCGGCCCTCGGCCCCCACCTCAGCAACTGAGGAGGACTCCACCTCCATTTCAGATGGGGCGGAAGGCGGGCGACCTCCCTCCTGACCTTCCAACCCCCCCCCATGGACCTCCCACCGCCCCTCCCGACACCCCTCCCTCAGCCACTCCCCTTACCCCTCCCTATGCACTTCCCATCGCCCCTCTCGACACTCCTCCCTCAGCAGCCACTCCTCTCACCTCTCCCGTTGCAGCCCATACCCGTTCAAACACTATTATACCAAACCTTACAAATCAGCCTTCCACTAACCAACCTAACCCTGCCTCCCCTACCAATCTACTGGCCCCCCTCTGAGAGGTCGCCAGAGCCGAAGGGCTAGTTAGAGTCCATGTCCCTTTTTCCTTGGCTGATCTCTCCAAAATTGAACAATGACTTGGCGATTTCTCAGCCAACCCCACGCAACGTTCCAAAAAATTTAAGTACCTTTGTCAGGCATATGATCTAACCTGGCATGACTTACAGGTCATTTTGTCCTCCTCCCTTAACCAAGAGGAAAGAGAGCGCATTCTTGCAGCCGCCAGGCAACATGCAGATCAATGGCATTTAACCGATCCCACTGTCCCGTTAGGAGAGATGGCTGTCCCGTCCATAGAACCAGATTAGGACTACCAACCACAGCAGCCTGGCCACCATAGGAGGGACACTATGATTCAATGTCTCTTGGCCAGTATGCAGGCAGCCTCTAACAAAGTGGTTAATTTTGATAAATTAAGGGAAATTATCCAACACCCAGATGAGAACCTGGCTTCCTTTCTAAATCGCCTTACAGAGGCACTGTACCAATTTACCCGGCTAGACCCCACTTCCCCAGCCGGGGCAGCTGTCCTAGCCTCCTATTTTATTTCCCAGTCAGCCTTAGATATTCGAAAAAAGCTAAAAAAGGTTGAAGATGGGCCTCAGACTCCCATACAGGACCTAGTAAAAATTAGCCTTCAAAGTTTTTAACTCCAGAGAAGCAGCAGCTGAGGCCGCAGAGCTAGACAAGGAGAAAAGAAGGGCTGCGCTTGAGGCGCAAGCTTTAGTGGCTGCCCTCCAACCAGCGTTGCCCACTCTGCCGGCAGGGAAGACACAGGGCAAGTCTCCTCAGGGCTCCTGCTATAAATGCGGAGACCCAGGACACTATGCAAACCAGTGTCCCCAGGCCAAGCCGGTCACTCCATCTTGTCCATACTTTAAGTGTGGCACAACCGGGCATTAGGCAAAACAGTGTCCAAATCCTTGCCTGCCTACCACGCTGTGCCCAACCTGCCAACAGGAAGGACACTGGAAGTCTGATTGCCCCGCCAGCAGGGCAGGCATTGCACCTCAACGTGGTGCCTCTCCTCGAGGGTCGGAAGGCTCCTTCCAGCTCCTACACCTGGATGACGACTGACGGTGCCCACACTCGGAGACCCCGGTCACCCTCGCCGAGCCTAGGGTAACTCTACAGTTAGCGGGTAAGCCAATTTCTTTTCTCATCAATACAGAGGCTACCTATTCTGTTTTGTCAATCTATGGAGGTCCTAGCCAGCCATCCACTATCTCAGTAGTTGAGGAAGACGGTAAACTGTCTAACCCTAACCCTCGCCAGAACTCAATGTTAAACTGTTGCCTGGACTATGCATGTTTTGCCCACTCTTTCCTCATCATGCCCTCATGTCCCACCCCCCTCTTAGGACGAGACATCTTAACCAAACTCTCCATAGAGACACGTCAATCGTGGGTAACCCTACTTCCCCTTGCCCTTACCAGACTACGGGCGACACCTAGAAGCCCTACAGGCCTTAGCCCATTTAAACTAGTTTATGGGCGCCCTCTTGCATTACGAGAACTTCCTATTCTTCCCACATCGTTGGCACCCTACTTGTCCTATCTCTCTCTCTTAAGACAATTACTTAGAGAACACGCCAAAAGGTCACTTCCCCCACCTACATAAGGAAATCCAGACACCCCCTCGGCCCTTTCTCCAGGTAACCAGGTTCTACTCAAGGATCTACATACCTTATTCCTAAGTGGAAGAGCCCATATACAGTAACTCTTACCACTTCTACAGTGGCCAAGCTTTTAGGTCACAGTTCCTGGGTCCATTTTACCCAGTTGAAGAGAGCCTAGCCCCCTCAGGCTAAGTGGCAGTCCACCCACCTGTTGCCCACCCGTCTAAAAATAACCAAGATAGAAACAAGCTGGATGAGCCACACCCTTCTCAAATTTTCCTGTTTCCTCACTATTCTTCATCTTAACTGACTTTTCCCTCACAAACCCCATAGATACCCTCCTCCCCGACCCATCCCCCAACCAGTGGGTCTCCCGACTTTTTACTCTCATAGAAGACCTAGCTTGGCAGGGTGCCCTTTGTGATTTCAGCAATGTTGAACTTACTCTACACTTTTGCCACCATTATTATGGTTCACTCTAATCCCCCTAGTTACTCCTACTAATCCTAACTTTGTATGGAAATTTTCTATAACTGAAACCTGGTCTACAGACAACCAGGTACACTCAGTCATGCAGGGCACTGCAGAATGTCCCCCCAGGGCTGTCAATCTGCCCTCTCCCTAAACTTTTCCCTAAGTTCCATCACTGGAGGCCTCCCGGCCATATTTTTCTTATATGACCAAACAGAATATAATTGTAAGAACTACTGGCAAAAACCAACCTCGGGCGTCCATACAATTACTGCAAAATCCATCCTTTGTATGACTTCTTTGCACAATCCCAACATAAAAATATGTTTCAAAGCCCTTCGCCAGGAACATATAGTCTTATTATTAACGATCCCTGGGACCCTCGGTAGGCCCAGGGAGTAAAAGGTGGACTATATGCATCATCTTCTTCCTCATATCCCACTGCAACCATCCAGGTAAAGAGAATATACGTTCAGCAAGTACAATTCCCTAACGGTGTACAGACCCTACAAAATTTAACCTCAGCTGTAAAATCTCATGAACAAAAAAATACAGAAGCTGTTAAGCCCCCCAAGCCCCTCTAACAATGAGGACCCATTCTCATGGCTAACACTTATTTGCCAAGGACTTGACTTAACCCAAGCTGCCGGAGTAAGAAACCTCTCCCAATGCTTCCTTTGCGCGGCACTCGGAAAAGCTCCCTCTACCAGCCGCTTTCAATATCACCACCGACTCGACTAGCTCCTCTCAAGCAACATCCTTGCCTCAAGTCCCACTATACCGTAATCCACAGAGTCAAACCCTTCCTTTTTGCTACTCTACTCCCAACTCTTCATGGTGTAATCACACCCAAGCTCCCAAGGGAATCCAGACGGCCCCCGTTCGCGGCTACTTCTGGTTTAACCAAACTTTATCTAAAATTCTTAACCCCACCTTCATCACCCAATCCCTTTGTATTCCGGTGTCTTTAGTGCCTAGCTTAACCCTATATAGCAAAGGGGAATTGTCCGAACTAGCTTCCCAGCTTACCACTCCCAGCAATAAAATCCAAAAGTAGGCCGTTTTTCTTCCCTTAGTCATCGGGGTTTCCCTAGCATCGTCCCTAATAGCCTCAGGACTTGGGACAGGGGCACTCGCCCACTCCATTCAGTCCACAGGGGCTCTCTCCACTCAGGTTCAGGAAGCCATAGAGGCTTCAGCTGAAAGCCTGGCCTCTTTACAGCATCAGATTACCTCAGTGGCCCAGGTAGCAGCACAAAATAGGCGAGCATTAGATCTTCTTACTGCCGAAAAAGGAAGAACATGCCTCTTCCTAGGAGAAGAGTGTTGCTATTATATAAATGAATCAGGCCTGGTTGACACCAACGTCCAAACATTAAACAAAATCAAAAAGGAGTTTCAACAACTTAATGCCCCCTTAACCCCCGGACCACTGGTATGGCTGCTGCTGGAAGTACAGCAGCTACTTCCATTCCTAATTCCCATACTAATCCTCTGCCTTGCCTTATGTTTTGCTCCCATTTTTATAAAATTTCTCCGAGCCAGGGTCTAAGAGATCACCCGAGTCACCTTCAACCAAATGCTCCTGCATCCCTACACCCAACTGCCAACCTCAGACCCTAACTACGCCCCCTAACAGCAGGAAGCAGCCAGACAGACAACGGCGCCCCAAATTCTTATAATCAATAAGAGGTTGGGCTGTTTTGGTGAGGGAGAAGGGACAAGATGGAGGAAGGTGAACAAGATGGGGCAGTACCTGTCGTTTCCGGGTTCTTCATCACCAACTTACCCACGCCTGGGAAAATGCAGATCAACTAAGCATGCGCCGCGTGACCTCAATCTGAGGAAACTGCAACTTACCCGGCCACGCCTATGGAGACGCCCCTATCACGCCCTTATCCCGCCCACTGCCCTCCCCCTTCCAGTACCAATGCATAAAAGTCCGCCGCCGGCAGAAGCCCGCCTGACTTCTTTGGCCCCCACATTGGTGGACCAGAGAACCTCACCTGAGAGCGCCCGTGCGACTTCCCTGGCCCCCCACACCTGAGGACCAGAGAACCTTGCCCGAGAGTGTGTGCATATTTGCAATAAAGGGCTGCCGCTTTCTTAAAAAAAAAAAAAGTGGATGTCAGGTTGTTCTTTGTTTTTAAATATCAAAAGTGAAGGAGTTGAACTAATATCCATGTGATTAAATATTATAATCCTATTTGAATATTAACAAAGCACCCACTGTGCACTCTACAATGGCAAGATACTGAGGATCCACACATACGTAAACTGCACCCATCCCAATCGAAGGCAGAGAGTTAAAATTCATGATTTTATTTTTTCTTATAGTGAAGGTTAAACAAATAGAGAACCAAATATCATGTGATTCTTAGAAAGAAAGTTCTAATAATGAAAGTCCAACAGCTTTAGACATTAGCTTTACCCAGGTGGATACACTTATACACAGGCATATATGCCCATATGTACGCTGTGGGAGACAGTGGAAGAAGGGAAAAATATGCCATTGAATGTCGGGTCACTATTTTAAAGGTAGAGTAAAGGTCTGAATCACCTTCAATGAAAGACAAGGAGCTGTATTTCAGTGACTGAGTATATAGAACTGCTTCGATTCAAATTGTATACTTTGACTTCATGGACAGGAAAAATGTACTTTACTAGGAATGTCAGTTATTATAAAACACCAGAGATTTTAGAGGGAGGGAAAAAAAATCTCAAAGCCTATCCATCCCAGCTGAATATACCATGTATTTTAGTCAGCCTTTCTTAACCAGAGTTCTAAGAGAGAATTAAGCCTTAATACCCTAAGGCATCTATAGTAAGTAAGGAATTAACATCTTTTCCTATGCATCTGGAATTATACTAGTTATCTAAAATCCTTGGGTAACATACAAAAAATCACTTTCTGTGTTCTTTTGATCAGAACAGGAACTCTGGCTGAGCTCATTAGTTTGTCAGCATTTAACAGCTGCTTACCACTGCAAACAGAAGAAGTGATGTTGTACAGAAAAGGATAAAACTGCATACAGCGGATCAACTTCAGGCTGTTTTCACACTCTGGACATTTGGTGGTTAATTTCAAGGCCTGTCTAAAGGCCTCAAGTGCTCCACTGATATTCTTCAGAGCAAGGTAAGCATTTCCCAGGCTCAAAAAGGTCAGAGGCTGAAAAAAAAAAAAAAAAATCGACAAAATGTTAATGAACTACTATTTTCTGGGAGTTACAAAACGTTTACAGTATATGGCTTTTGGCTGTTTTTAGGTTACCCCATAAACTTTATTGCTAACTGTCCATTTTATTTATACCAGCCAATTCTAAACTGTACAATACATGTAAATGTGTTTTTTACTTTTTTTGCTAAGATAAAAAATATATAAAGTATGTAATATAAACTATATATGTATATATCCCTGTAACCACCACACTGCTCAAGATACAAAAATATTTTCAGTACTCCAGGAGGTTGCCTTGGGCAATCCAACCCCAGAGGTAACCATTGTTGTGATGTTGTGACTTCTGTCATCATAGTTCTTGAATTTCAGATAAATGAAATCAAACTGCATGCTCTCCTATGATTACAAGTAATATGTGTCCTTTTGTAGCTTCTTTCACTCAACCTAAAATTCATTCATGCTTTTGTGTACATCAGTAGCTCATTGTTTTTTAAGCTGATGTGTAATGTTCCAACATAACACAGCTTGTTCATCTGATTGGCAGTTGGGCTATTTCCACTTTCTGTCTATTATGAATAAAGTTACTATGAATATTCTTGTAAATGTCTTTTGATAGGCATATTGTCCTCATTTTTTTTGAGTATATACTTAGTACGAGTTGTAAGGTAGATGTATATTTAGTTTTAGTAGATACAATCAAAGTTTTCCAAAATGGATGCACAAATTTACACTCCTACCAGCAAGTGTGAGAATTCAGAGACTCTGTTTTGTCAGTCTTTTTAATTTTAGCTATTTCAGTGAGCTGCAGTGGTGTCTAACTGTGGTTTTAATTTGCATTTCCATGATGAGTAATAATGCTACAGGTTTTTTTTTTTGGGAGCCCATTGGCCATTTGGATATCCTCATTTCTGAAGTGTCTGCTCTTTTCTCTATCTAAAAGAATTAGATTGCCCTTAATGCCTTGAAGGAGTTTTCTGTCTATATATTAGTCCTTTGTTGAAAATATTTATTGCAAAAATCTTCTCTATGTTTTGTTTTTTTACTCTCTGAATAAGTATCTTTTGATAAACAGAATTTCTTAATTTCAATGAAGTTCAGCTTATTTTTTTCTTTCATAGTGCTTTTTGACATCTTTGCCTATTGCAAGGTCATAAAGTCTTTCTCCTATGTCTTCATAAAGAAGCTTTATTGTTTTATCATTCATATTTTGGTACATGATCCACTTCAAATTAATTCTGTGTATGGTGTGAGGTAGAAGTCAAAGTTCTTATCTTTCTCCATAGGGATATCATCCAATTACTCCAGCACTAATTTGCTGAAAAACCAAAATGTTTTTTCTTCATTGAACTACAGGTACACCTTTGTCATAAATCAGTGGCCATATTCACGGTGGTCTACTTCTAAATTCCCTATTCTGTTTCATTGATATGTTTTGAGTATCTTTGTACCAATACCATACTCATTTAATTATAGCAAATCTCAAAATCTGGTAATAAAAGCCTTCTAACCTTGTTCCTCCCCATCACCCTGCCCCCATTTGTGTGTACGTGTGTGTGTGTGTGTGTGTGTGTGTGTGTGTGTGTGTGTAGCTATTCTAGGTCCAGTTCTATGTAGATTTTATAATCAACTTATTAACACACAAACACATATATGCAATTACTAGGTGTCTGAGATTGAATTAAATCTATAAATTGATTTGCAGAGATCTTATATCTGAGCACTATTGACTCTCTCAATGTGTGAACACGATGTGTATCTCCATTTACAGGTTGAGTATCCCTTATTCAAAATGCCTGGAACCAGAAATGTTTTGGATTTCAGATTTTTTACTATCTTGGAATATTTTTTTATATTTATTGGCTGTACATCCCACATCTGAAAATCCAAAATCCAAAACGCTCCAATGAGCATTTCCTTTGAGTGTCAGGTTGGTGCTCAAAAAGTTTTGGATTTTGGAACGTCTGGGATTTCAGAGTTTTGAATTTAGGATGCTCGACCTGTATTTAGGTCTTCTTTCTCTTAGTGGTATCTTGTAATCAGTATATAAATCTTACACATCTTCTTTTAGGTTTATTCTGAGAAATCTGATGTTTTCTTTCTTTCCTTTTTTTTGAGACAAGGTCTCATTCTGTTGCTCAGGCTGGTCTGGAACTCCTGGGCTCAAGATATCCTCCCACCTCAGCCTCCCAAGTAGATAGGATGACAGGTGCACACTACCACACTTGGCTAATTTTTTTCCTTTTTTGTAGAGATTGGATCTCATTGTGTTGCCTAGGCTGGTACTGAGTTTCTAGGCTCAAGCGATCCTCCCCACTTGGCCTCTCAAAGTGCTGAGATCACAGGTGTGAGCCACCATACCAGATCTGATGTTTTCTTGATGCTATTGTAAATAGCGTACTTTGTATGCTATTTTCCAATTGTTTGCTGAGACTGTTTTTATAAGCAGCCCAAAGTATTCAGTTTAGGCCATTTTAACTGAAATTATCTACAGTGTTTTTATATTTGCTTGTGTGCAAACCATGTTTTATTTTATCATTAAAAATAGTTAAAAAGATCTAAGAATGTTTTATTTTCAAAATGTACAATATATCCCTATGAAAAACAATGCTTATGATTTATCCAATTACCTGTTTTTGATTCGGGCTGTTAGATCATCAGAAATGTCTCACTGTAACCAAGGCAGGGGATAAAAAATATTCTAGATTAAGGAATTCTAACCTAAGTAGCTCAGATTACATTCAAACTATTACTTAGTAGTTCACACCCAGATACAAAATTAAATCTCATACTTAGACTTCAAATGTATCTTTATATTTTGCATCAGGAAACAAAGTATTATAATTATCTCTATGACAAAATGATGGCTGTTAAAATATCTTGCATTGAGACAAACTGGTTAGCATTTTGGAAAAAAAGTTGAACTTTCATCCCTTGATCCAAAAAATAAGTACTGAGTATTTACTATGTTGCAGGCATAGTTTTGAGCATTGAGGTTACAGCAGAAAATAAGATAATTGCTGCCTTCATAGACCTTACAGTCTTGTGTAGGGGTGTCAGCGAGTAAAATGGGAGAGAGAAAAATATAGAAGGAAGAAATAGAGGTAGTACTAGGTGGGGGGGGGTGCATCATTTAAAATAGAGTAGTATTAGAGGGACTTACTGAGAAGTTGGTATTCATAAGACTTTAAGGAGGTGGAGCAAGCAACGAAGAATCTTGGTGGGATGAAGTACTGCAAGCAGAGACGATAGAAAATGCAAAAGCCCTGAGGTAGGGGCATGCTTAGTATGGAGGCAAGTGAGGCTAGAACAGAATGTGCTAAGGAATGACTTGACAGAGACAAGGTCAGAAAGGACCTTCTACACCATTACAAACTCGTATTTTCCCGTGGGGATCTGAGCCAACAAATAACAACGTTTGACTTTTTATAAGGATTTCACTGCTTGCTGTATGAGAACAGACTGGGGAACAATGGCAGAAGCAGAGAGACCAGTTTAGAGGCTACTAAAATAATCCAGACAAAAATAATTATGGTTTGGATGGGATAGGAGTGGAAGCAATGATAAGTAGTAAAATCTGAGGTATATTTTGAAAACAGAATCAACAAGGTTAGCTAGTGCATTGAATTTTCCCTGAGAATAGGAGAAAGGTATGAAGGAAGTCCCTAAGTGCTTGGTCTGAGCTACTGGACAGATAGCTTTATTATTTCCTGAAATGAAGAAGACTGGGAAAAAGAAATTTGGAAAGGTGTTAAGGAGCTTGGTTTTGGCCTTTAGTTCTAGAGTGCCCTTTAGACATCTAAGTGGAAGTGTCAAGTAAGCTGCTGAATAAAGGAGCCTGGAGTTCAGGGCAAAGGTGACAGGTAATTCAACAGGAAATGGGCAGTCTTCTCAAGATATGAAGCTGAACAACTGGATATCCAGGTAAATATGAACTCTGATCCCTACCTCACGCTACAAAGAAAATTTAACTTGAAATGAATCATAGATCTAACTGTAAAGCCTAAAACTATAAAATATCCAGGAGACAACACAGGAAAAGATCTTTATATATCTGAGAATCAACTATTCAATGATTAAGCCACAGAAAACAAAAAAACAGTTTTGTGAGAACACTTGAAAATCTAACAATAGAAATCAACATTGAAAAGACTGGCAAACTTAAGGGCAATTTTTAAATGCTAAGATAAAAAGGCAAACAGGGAAAATATTTTTAACACATGAGAGATGGAATTAAAGAGTTTATCATACAAAGGGTTTGCACAAAGTTTAGAAAATAACATTCCAAAATGAACAAAATGTATACACAAACTTTTACTTTAAAAATACAATTACAAGCCTGGGCGCAAGGGCTCACGCCTGTAATCCTAGCACTTTGGGAAGTCAAGGTGAGCAGGTCACTTGAGGTCAGGAGTTTGAGACCAGTCTGGCCAACATGCTTCTACTAAAATACAACCTTGTTTCGACTAAAAATACAAAAATTAGCCAGGTATAGTGGTGTACAGCTGAAATCCCAGCTACTCCAGTCTGAGGCACGAGAATAGCTTGAACCTGGGTGGCGAAGGTTGCAGTGAGCTGAGATCATGTCACTGCACTCCAGCCTGGGTGACAGAGCGAGACTTTGTCTCAAAAACAAAAAACAAGCACAAGATAAAACTTTACGTTACAAAAGAGAAGTGGTATTTTTAAGCAAGCAAACTTGTTTTATGAATGTTAATTCAGAGGTAGCATAACACGACTAGAGTATTTGCTCTGTGGCCAATCTCCCTGAGTTCAAAACCAAGCTCCGTGACTTTCCACAAATCCCTTATTCTATACATTTAACTCTTAAAAGTTTCCTCATCTATCAAAGGGGAAATTCAATCTCACAGGGTTGTTGTGAGGATTAAATTAGTTATTACATGTAAGATGCTTAGCATCGTGCCTGGCTCTAGTAAATAATCAAAAAACTAGCAGTTATTTCAGTTGTTCAATTCTAATAAAGACACAGGTGGAATTAATATTTTTAGACCTTGTTCATGGCAATATATATTGGCCCAAACATTTTAGTGGGTTGTTTCGTATTTTGTTCCAGAGCCATCAAAATATTCATTCTCTTATTGATTTAGTAATTCCACTGTTAACAATCTTTTAAGGCCTTTGCAGAAAACCATCAATGATAACAGCTAAGTACTGTTAGCAACCTAAATATGCAACAACAGAAAAGTAGGTTGTGGCGTATCAATTCATTGGTCCTTTACACAACCATTTAAATTGATGGCTTTAAAATTAGGTAGGAATAAATTTTTTAGAGATCACCTGCAGAGTTGAAACATTATGAAATATTTGCATAGAAGACATGCTTATAAGGAAGAATTTCCAAATGTTGACAGTTGGGAAGAGGGTGCTGATTAAGGTACATTTTTGGGGCAGGGTGTGGTGGCGCATGCCTATAATCCCATCACTTTTGGAGGCCGAGATGGGAGGACTGCTTGAGCTGGGGTGTTCAAGACCAGCCTTGCCAACATGGTGAAACCCCATCTCTACAAAAAAATACAAAAATCAGCCATACGTGGTGGTGCACGCCTGTAGTCCCAGCTACTAGGGAGGCTGAAGTGGGTGCACTACTTGAGCCTAGGAGGTGGAGGCTGCAGTGAGTCATGATCACGCCACTGCACTCCAGCCTGGGCAACAGAGCAAGTCCCTGTCTCAAAGCAAAAAAAAGGTATATTTTTGGGGTACCCACCCTGATCCATTAATTTATCTTTTTATTCTTATTGTAGCACCATGGTATTTAACAACTAAAATTTTAGTATTTTAAAATATCAAAAGGTAACCGATCACTAAAGGAGGACTTTTTTCTTCAGAAGAATACTACCTACGTCCCTTGGCTGAAAACAGTAAAAAGGGAACCATGAAAAGTTTCAAGGGAATACCGCTGTACTGCGCTTTCCACTGCCCACTTTGTCACATCTGTTCCCACTGTACCAGCACCTGGTACACAGTAAGCATTAGATAAATATTTGATGTACTTCTTTGCCAACGTGACCTGTTACATAATATTGAGATTGTAAACTTTTGCTTAAAATCCAGTTGGGAATTTGTGTATTTCAAAGGAAAACAGGCAACATTTTCTTCTCATCCTTAAAAAATCAGTTTTCAGATACCGTAAATAAACCTAAACCATTCATGCACATCCCTTCTGAAGGTTTCTTTGGATTTAAAACCTACAAACATTTAGACATTAGGTATAAAATCAATTTAATTGTATATTTATTGTAACTGAATTTCATGAAACCTAAAATGACAGGAATTATAACATCCATCCTGATTTCAGAGATGTTAAAATATGAAAAACAAAAGTTGTATCTTCAAAACCATGAACTACAAAGTACCAATGTAACTCCATAAGCTGCATGTGAGAGGTTTGGGGCACAAAAATCAATGTACCTATTTACTCTTATCAAAACCACCTTTGAATTGTCCTCTGGCTTGAATGGCATAAATATTTCTATAAATTAATGTTGTAAAACAGTGTAATATTAAGCAGTGTGCATGCTGTGATGAGTAGGATAAAATACAAACCAGATGTTTCAGACTGACATAAAAAAGTGGCAGTATATTTTTACAGCTATGTTATTGTTATTTAAATGTAACTTTCCAAAAAAACTTAACTGTATAATTATAAATTTCACTCAAAATTTAAAGAATACATCAAAATAAAACAAAACAAAAGCTTTTTCACACTCTCTTGAAATAATGCAAATTCTACTGTGAAAAACAAAATATGACTTTTTTTATGTTTTCCCTAGAAAAATACAAATTGTAATCTAAATTTGAGTCACCCTTCATAGTATACGGAGCTATGAAAACCCCTAAAACCTCACCTCAGAGCTATTGATGGCCAAAGCTTGAAGTAGCAGCTTAGTGGCATCAAGATGAAGGCCGTAATGAATCAAAAGGTTGGCCAAGTTGACAAGAGGAACATCTTGGTATTGAAGTGGAGCTAAATTCAAAGCCCTCTGAAGACAGGCAATAGCAAAAGTGCTATTTCCTACTGCTCTCCAGTATAGTCCAGCTTCATTGAGTATGAGCCAGACAGGAGCATTTGGCTGCAAAATCCAAACATACTTCAGTTAGTACAAGAATACAGTACTTGTTCTAAATAAGATTTTTAATAAGTGCATTTTAACTTTCAGTTATAATTCAGAAGCATTTAAGTTTTAGATGTCTAAAGTAAATGACTCACCTTATTAATAGCATGAAATAAGAAAGACCCAATTTCTTCTTCTGGGATAGTATAGTTATTAATACGGGAAAGCAAAATCTGAAACATCAAAAGGAAGACTGACTCAATTGAAAATAACAGGGAAGACATTTGAAAGAATTTCTATAGATGGCAGTCTTTTCTTGAGCTCCTCAGGAACACCTAATCTGAACAAATATTTATAATCATATATATGACATAAATTCATTGACATACCAACAGGTGTTGACTTGCTCACATGTATGTAACAGTTTGTTTAACTAAAAAGTTAAAAAGACATATATACCCACACACATTAAAGTAACCTACCATACCCTATTAAAGTCAGCCTAAGTGTTCAGAACCCAAGAAGAAATTATTCAACAGACAACAGCATGCAATATCTGATGTAATAAAAATCTACTATCTTTCCTTCCTGGAAAATACCAGATCCTCATTATTCTACTGCATTGTTCCTGCAGCATTTATATAACCGTAAGCAACTCTAAGGCACAGATCATGGTCTGTTTATCTTTGTATTCCTAGCATCCACAACAATGTCTGGCACATAATGTTCTTGCCTAAGGAAATGTCTGTCGAATGTAAGTAGTAATAAGTGCATATAGTTTTGAAATTAACTTAAAAAAAAAAAGAAAAGGTGGTTGTGATGGTCTGTGATTGCTAACAAGGTAATTTTTTTCATTTTTATCTATGGAATGATATCTAATATGGTAATCTATAGTAATAAAACATTCGTAGTTACATATAACTAATAGGAATTTAGGAAAAGAGCATAACCGAACTTCTAATGTTTGCAGAGTGGTTATCAAATTAATATAAGTTTATCAAATTAATATAAATTCCTAGGGACCTCATATAAGGTCACAGCAGGGTTGATAAGGCCAGAGAAAGAGATTCTTCAAGCTTTCAATTTATATAAACTTCTGGGGGCCTGGAGGATGCAAAGCTAACTTTTAGTGGTTGCAATGGCCTGTATTACATCGACTCCATTAGATAATTGAGAGTTCTGTGCTACTCATCTTTGAAGTGCTCTGAGTTAGAGGAATAGTGTTTAGGTGATCTATGTATAGCAGCCCCGAGGAACTCTCTGGCACTCTTTTAAGAGCATGACTGACTTCGCCATCATTTCACCAAGTCTTTAACTCTATCCTTCCATTTTATATACTTAAAGCTCAACAGCTACCTTCTATCAATTTTTTGTTCCATTTAAGAGGCTTCTGAAGTCACCCAGAATGGACGGCAATAAATACCAGCCTAAGTGAGCCTTACTTTTCGTGCATGGTCATCTGGCATTTTGGCTTTCAGATCCATGCGAACCTCTAATTCTTTGACTAAGTAGGACAGAGTGTGGCTTTTTCTGAAGTCAGTTATGGAACAGTCAGGGGTTTGGGCCTCTTCTTCTGTAGAATAATCATCACTGCTGAGTTCGTGGATCCTGGCACAAGAAAAAGGAACAAGATTCATATTTTCAAAGTTTGGGTGACTTCAAGATAAAGACTTAACCTTTCAAGTCCAAGGCTGGTGCTCTCAAAGAACCGCCAGATGACAATCATGCAGAATCAAGTGCTTTGCCAAATCCATCAGCACTTGCCTGAGTCCTTTGTTTTCCGGAGGCAGAAAATACGTTGGCAATTCCCCACCAACAGGGACTCTAGGGTAGCTTTCTGTACAATCTGCTCTTTTAGGCCACAGAATATGCTGTTTGTCCTGATAAAGAAACAACATTTCTCATAAATTTCTTTGGATTCAATATTTCAATATGCTAAAGAAACTTTTAAAATGATATACTACAATAACTGAACAAAACTATAATACTTTAAGATTATGGTAGACTCTATAATATTCCTGCTACTGCAGATTATTAATCTAAGTCAGTAATTCTACCTGCTTTACCACAGACTGGTTCAGGGTTGGGCGGGTATAAGCCAGTTGAGCCACTGAGACACAAGAAGAGGCTTGCTTGGGGTTTTTGGGAAAGAGAAGCAAGTCTTAGGCTCTTATGTTACTTATGAACAAAAAATCATGTTGTTGCTGGCTGTCAACAACAATTGCTGCTGGCTGTCATCTTATGACCATGAAAAAAACCAAGCTTTTGGATGAAACCAATACTGTGGATGGCAGAGTGAAGAAACAAAAAAAAAAGAAAGAAAGAAAAAGAAGAAATGGGTCACTGATGACATCACTGGGCCACTGAATCAACCAAACCTGAAGTTTATCCTATTTCTGGACTTCCTGTAATAACAGGCACGTTTTCTTTGTGTTTAAGTTAATTTGAGGTGGAGCTTATGACTTGTACCTGAAAGCACACATAAGCCTATAAAATCTGGCATTGAACACTATTTTTCCCTAAACTAAGGTCTTTTTTTTTACCAGTGCCAAAGTTTAACAATTGCTTTATGATTTGTAAAATGTTCACTTTCTCTAAATATAAGATGTACCAGAGGTTTACTAAACTTAAATCTTGAAGCCATCAAACTTTGGGGGATTTATATTACATACAATTAAATCTAAGTGGCTGTTTAATTCTGTTAAACCCTTGATTAAATTCTGAAAATTTAATGGTGAATAAAAAACACATAGTCTCTATCCTCATACCTTGGTATCTGCCTCAGCTAACCTACAATTCCTTCTTAGCTAGTCTAGAAATGCACATGTACTAACTTGTTTATTGTCTATGTCATCCACTAGATAGAATAGGCTCCAGAAGAGCAAGGGGGCTTATCTATTACACCGCTAGCATTAGCCTAGCACACAGATGGGAGCCCAATAAAAGAATGCTGATCAAGTGAAGTATATAAAAACATACTCTTGGGTCAAGTTTAGAAACTTGTTAAGGTTGGTAATAATACTCAGAGGATAAAGCTTTAAATTGAAATCAGGGTGTCTATCTGCTCTACTTGATTGGGAAAAACTCAAGGCAGAAATTGCATCTTACTCATTCACTACCTAGCAAAATGGCTTCCATTTAATAGAAATGTAACACACGTTTGCTGAACTAATCTGAACAGTCATAGAGGCCACATTAATCAGTGAGGTTGAGGGCACTGCTTTAATGGATCTTGTCAGTTTGAGAAAACTGCTTCATCATCCTCTATTAACTTACCCTATATGCATCAGAGTCCCTGCCCCAAATCCAGAGAATAGAATGGGCTACGGGAGAAGACTTGACCGAATCATTGATATCACTCTGATTTGATTGAACATCAAAGTTCACAGACATCATACTGGAGGTTGATGAATCCTCACCAAACTAGAAAATGAAACAAAAAGTTCAATCAAATTGAAAGTGGAAAAGGAGTTGTGACTATAATTTAACTCACACCAAAAAAGCGAGTGAATACTCAAAATTAGTAGAAAATCAGAAAGTAGCTCAGTAATAAAGCAATTGGATCTTTTAATTTTAAGAGCTATGCCCCAATGATATTCTTTCATGGATAATACATAGTTAGCAACTTTCAATAACTTTGCCATTGGAGTATGAGAAAAATGGCATAGGTCGTTTTCCTGTCCCTTTGCTTCATTTTTATGACTTAGTCTCTTTAGGTTAATAATTAGCTAATTTAGAAATCTGGTTCATTATTCCCCTTTTCTTCCTACACTAAAATGCTCACCACTCTAAAATTAGTGTGCTGTGTGTGGGTAGAAGTGAGGGAACTTAAGAAAGTGTTCTTAAGGGTTCTATCACTATCACTTAAGGATTAGACTGCATTCAATCAATTACAAATAAAAGTTTTAGGGGTGAAAGGGTAACCTAGAAGATGAGAGAACACAAACATATACAGCCTTCTTTCAAAGCAAGGTGGAACAAGGTTGGATATACTTACAAGATGCTTGTGTATTTCTGAAACCTTGCTAGAGAATGAGAATGGGACTGGGGATGGGATGGGGTAGGAAAGACATAAGAAAAAGGAATGAATATGATGAATTTGTAGCTCTAGGTCTTTATGAATAGGAATGGATTCTTTCACTGTATAGTGGTGATACAATTTTATGAGTATAGTCTATTGGAAGCTACACTCCTTCAAATGGTCTTGAGACCATCAAAAAGTCCAAAAGGTACACTGGGTTTCAATCTATTTCATTTTTAAACATCCCCGTTTTTCCCTTTAAAATGCTTGGTTTTAAGACAGGGAGCTATAATGCCAGAGGGTGTGAATCTGGTCTTTCTTTATTCTTTCCCTTGGAAACCAAACACGAGATATTGCTGGAAGCTGGTTTACAATACTCATAGGAAGCTTCTGGTCCCTATCACTATTTACCCTTTCAAATGGCTTCTTAATTTTTGTCTCTTATTTTTTCCCAATGAGTCTGGATTTTTCCAGATTAAAGAGTTCTAAGTTTTTGTGGTTTGTCCTGCTATAGATGGTCTCCTAATCTCTTAGTTATCTTAATTAGTTATTGCTGAAAATTTCTATATCTACAATTAGAGACATGACGAGTTTTCTCTAAGACAGAATAAATGTTGTTTTATTTCTAATACAGGTTGAGTATCAGTTTTCTGAAATGCTTGACCAGCAGTATTTTAGATTTGAGATTTTTTTGGATTTTGGAATATTTTATTACACTTACCTGTTAAGCATCCCAATAAAAATGTGAAATCCAAAATGCTCCAATGAACATTTCTTTTGAGCATCATGTCAGTGCTCAAAAAGTTTGTGTTTGAATCCTTTTTTTGATACTCAGAATTCTGGCTGTACTTGCTGTCTGTATCACTTATTCAACATCAATTATATACTATTTGGTATCATTATATTTTTGTGTTAGTTCTTCCCAACTAGATAGATTAGGATTGTATATGTGTGCATGTGTGTGTACACATATGTGTGTATATAGAGACAGAAAGTGAGAGAAAGTGCACACCTAGCAGTGTGCTTAATAAAGATTTTCTGGGCCAGGCGTGGTGGTGCACGCTTGTAATCCCAGCACTTTGGGAGGCCGAGGCGGGCAGATCACCTGAGGTCGGGAGTTCAAGACCAGCCTGGCCAACATGGAGAAACCCTGTCTCTACTAAAAAATACAAAATTAGCTAGGCGTAGTGGCACATGCCTGTAATCCCAGCTACTTGGGAGGCTGAGGCAGGAGACTCGCTTAAACTGGGAGGTGGAGGTTGCGGTGAGCCGAGATCAGGCAACTGCACTCCAGACTGGGCAAAAAGAGCAGAACTCCATCTCAAAAAAAAAAAAAAAAAGATTTTCTGTCGATAATGAGCATTTTGTTGGTGGTATTGGTTGAGGCAATATAATTGGACTGATTACTTCAGTAAACAAATAGCATGGTTGCTCTCAAATTTTAAATAGGTCTTACTCTAACAGGTAAAGTGGGGAGATGAAAGCTTTGAGTTCAATAATAATAATAGCCAATTCCAGCTCCCATGGTAAACGAGAAAAGAATCAAATGCATGTGCATATAAATAGGTAGATGGTACTTTGAGAAAGAGAAAGCATCCATGGAGTTACTGAGTACTCCCTATGAAATCTGACTTCGTAAACAAACCAGATCATCAAAATCTCTCTCTCTCTCTTTTTTTGAGACAGGCTTGCTCTGTTGCCCAGGCTGGAGTGCAATGGCGTGATCTGGGCTCACTACAGCCTTGACCTCCAGAGCTCAGGTGATTCTCCTGCCTCAGCCTCCCGAGTATCTGGGACTACAGCGCAAGCCACCATGCCTGGCCAATTCATATATGTTTTTGTGGAGATGGGGTTGCACCATGTTACCCAGGCTGGTCTTGAACTCCTGGGCTAAAGTGATCCTTCTGCCTCTGCCTCCCTAAGGGTTGGGATTACAGGCATAAGCCACTGTGCCCAGCCTCAAAATCTTAAAGATCTAAATGATAACCACAAATTTTAGAGATCAAACATATAAAGAATCACGGGAAAAAACAAAAGTTTTTAAAAATCTTTATAAAGCAAAAAGTTTGTAAGAACTAGATTGGACCAAGAAAAAGACCTGAACATAGTCCACATTTTCAAAGATATCTCCACGATGATAGCGTACAGGCTGGTCCCACTGGCAATGTAAACTATGCTGCTGGTTTACCAGTCGGCATATCTGATGATTTCCTGGAAGAAGAAAGGAAATTACACAAATGATGAGCAAGGTCAACAATGCCAATGTGATTTTCTTAGACTAAGTCATTTATTATCAACCCTGTATCCCTCAAGAGCCTAGCAGGCTACTTATATAGGATGTACTTATATAGAGAAGTATTCATTAATGGTTAATCAAATTAAATCATTTTAAGAAGTCTCAGTTTTTCCACCTATAAAAACAAAGGGACTCCACTAGATGATTACTGAGGTATCTTTCAGCAATTATAGTCTTATGATTGTAAAATCTATGATTACATCGCTTCAAGAGACTTTGGCTATCTTTCTGGAGAGAATTTGCTTTTATACTTCATAATTTTGTTTCAAATGCATATGTAAGAGCTCTAGTTGCATTTCAGTAGACTGGGCAGTAAGTAATTCCAAAGACTAAGGATACTCTTTACACTCATAATAGCAAAGAAAACGTGTTAAGGGAATTGTAAAATAAACTATAAATGGTCACAGCTAAGCGTCAAAGGTTAAGAGGCTTTCTTGACGAACATACTTATCAAGGGAGAAAGGTATAATTAAGAGATTCTATTAATTTATTCTCTGCTGTTCAGTTGTCAGATCTGCTCCCTCGTAATTACAAACAAAACATTCTAGATATAACCAAATCATTGCTCTCATGCCAATCCAAGTTCCTATAAACCAGTGGTTCTATTTTTATGGATCACAGATGCTTAAGAGATTTTAATAAAAGCTATATACCCTCTTCCCAGGAAAATAAAATTGGACACATACACAATTCGACATATAATTTTTGAGAGGATTTCAGAACCCCCTGAAACTAATCCATCGATCCAGGTTAAAAATTCCAGTCTAAAATTTTACTTCTAAAATATTGCTTGTAAGAGAGCAAGAAAAAAAGGGAGTATGGATGGGTTGTTTCTAGGTGGGTCTGGCTTATATTCCCTTAGTGTAAGGCCTTGTTACACCACAGTGCAGAGTTTTTAGACCCGCGGCAACAGCCATCACCTGGGAGCTTATTAGGAAGGCAGGCTCTCAGGCCTCAATTCAGACCTACTGAATCATAATCTGCATTTCAACAAGATCTCCAAGAGACTAATATGCATACTAAAGTCGGGAAAAAAAACAAACAAACTGATGTTGAGCACAGAAGGCAAATAACTTAAGGTTTCTAGGATCTGCAGGACTTGTTTTTATTTCAAAATGTAAATTTGAAAAAAGCAAGGCGGACCACACCAGCTCCCCAAGCCTCCTGGTATACCCACAGTGATGAATCATGCTTTCAAGATGTAGGGAAGTCATAAACACAACTTCACACTGCTTTAAGGCTATAAGAAAGTTATGATAGTAAAGCATGCTAGAAGCGACTTTCCTAACCTGTCTTCAATTACTTGGAGTCACTACTTACCTAACTGTGCCTCTTTTGCCATCTGAGTCTCATGAATGATATTTCTTAAGATTTGCTCCTCCTGAATCAGTTTATGTTTTTCTAGGATTTCCTGTTGTCTCAGGTAGTGGTCATGCTGCTTTTGATACTCTTTTAACTCATTCAGTGTTCGCTGGAGAGATCTTAACATTTTTTAATACCAGGAAAAAGTTAGAGCTATAAAATCATAAAATTTTAAACCCACTTAAATGCATAGATTTTTCTGGTTCTCAGCAACAATTACTGCGTGTTTTCCTTTTATTTAACATACAACCCTGTACCACCAGTTCAATAATAACAGGGCAAAAAGATAAATGTGAAATTCTTCCTTTAAATACCACTTTTTAAAAAAAGAAATGGGGTCTTGCTCTGTTGCCGAGGCTGGATGCAGAGGCCTGATGGTAGCTCACTGCAGCCTTGTACTCCTGGGCTCAACTCCTGGGCTTAAGGGGTCCTCTTGCCTCAGCCTCCTGAGGAGTAGCTGGGACTACAGGCACATGCCACCATGCCTGGCTAATTTAGTTTTAGAAACTGGGTCTTGCTATGTTACCCAGGATAGATTTGAACTCCTGGCCT
The DNA here is from genome assembly GCF_000951035.1 of Colobus angolensis palliatus. Taxonomy (NCBI): domain Eukaryota; kingdom Metazoa; phylum Chordata; class Mammalia; order Primates; family Cercopithecidae; genus Colobus; species Colobus angolensis. Next base: position 440,311 of record NW_012119710.1, on the reverse strand, counting down.
CAAGTGATTCCTCCCCTCCACCCTGTCTCAGTCTCCAGAATAACTGGGATTACACGCATCAGCCATGACACTTGGCAATACAACTATCATGACATCAAATGGTATGTTGCATTTTTCAGGTGCCATAACAAAAATACATGACAATATACAAGTTTACGTATTTAACAACTCTATTACTCTCTGCAAAATCTGCATTAGTTCCATCAACATTCAAAGTCTTTCTAGAATCCTTCCCTCCTTTTCACTTTTTCCCTAGATTCTGCTTAAAGACAAAGTTAAGAGTTAGGGGCCACAGTACTTTGCTTTCATACTCTAACTTATTGGTTACAGGCCAGGAAAAACTACAGAAACTATGCTTAGAAAAGAATATGTTTCACCACCTGATTTCAGTAAATCAGTTGCCTGATTACATTTAATTACAAGACCCATACTGCCTATTACACACTGTAACATACAGAGATTTTAGGACCTATACAGATTGTGTAAAGATAGAGCCAGCTCAGTTAAGAGCATGATACCGGAAAAGCTCAGCCAGGTATAACAGAAACCAGTTATGAATAAGCAAGCTGTCATCCTTTTTACTTCCTACCATGTTATGCGTTAAACAGATGGGAAAATAAGCAAATACAAAAGCTTAATGAGTTCTAAATCTCTATTTAATTCTCTGCTAACCAAAGTAAACTCAACTATTACAGCTAATTCTGAGATACGAAAAATTCACTTCTGAGTTAACATGAAGTTTCTTAACTAGCCCTATTGATTGAAGGAAATGTTTTTTAATTTATTATACCTCAAGGATCAAATACAATAGAATTCCATTACTGTACAACCTAACACACAATCATGATTAAAACGTGGGCCAAATAATGTCTCTTGATCCCATTTAACTACCTTAACAAGAGCCCAACCCTAGAAGCCACCACCTCTCTCCAAGAGGAGAAATATCAACTATTGCACGTGTAAGTGATTTTACTGAAACTTAGTATAGTCTATGGAAATAAAAATGTAGTCAACAAAGTTACTAAGTATCCCAGTCTCTCCATCCCAACTGACTTTATAAAAGTAATCAATGGTCAATAAAGATTGAAATGACAGCTTTTACTACAAATATTCTCTAGTTGCAGGAATCCACACAATTAAACATATTCCTCTACACAACCACTGAATTGTGCTAAATCACCAGGACTAACAGAAAAAGCATAGGACTTGCAGCAGTGAAGAGGTTACTTTCTTAATTCCAATTACCAAATTAACACTGATATCCCCTACACAGATTTAACCTAAAGTTCTATAATGCTAGTGCTTCAGTGAAATTTTTCCTCTCAATTACCTATGTTGAGCCTCCAATTTCTGCTCCAGTTTTTGCTGACATAGGACAGCATGCTTCCTCTTTATAGCTTGCTCAAACCCAGGTTTGGCCTGCAAAGCGTGGTCATAACAGAGCACTGAGTGGTTATATTCCCCAAGCATCTGAAGAGACAAAAACACACACACAGACGTACAAGGGAAAAAAATGTGAGCCATGGCCTGGTTGCATCTGTCCAAATCCTCTAATGATTTATGAGATCACACCTACACCTTACTCTACAGTGACCATTATTGTGATCAGTGACCAGATCCCTACAATATTAAGGCATACTATAGGATGGTTTAGTTGGAAGGTATTGCTAACCTTAAAAGGTGTACCCTGTAGAAGTTTAAAATTCCAATTTAATTATTATTATTATTTTTTTCGGCAAGAGGCTAGAACAATTACATTATTGTGTTGAGGATTTTTCTTCCTCCTAATTTCATTTCCATTGTTCAGACCAAAAAATAAATGGAAAAAAGTAACATTCTACTGAGTGGGGAGAAAAAAAAAAAGAAAGTGGCAACTACTAGCATGACTCATGAAACAAACAGTTGTACTTACTGCATATATATTTCCCAAAGTGTAATAGCTGGTGAAGAAGTCACTGTCATCCAGAGCTGCATGGACCACGACAGCAGCATCAGCAGAGAAGTGTGCTCTGTGTAGAACGTTTGCCAGGTTGACCAGGGCAATGTCTTTATTGTGCCTAAGGAAAGCAGCACATATTTCACGATTATGTAGAACCACTTGACAAGGAAAAATGACATTCAAAGTTACTTGTGCTTAGGAAACTAAGATATAGGTGGAGCAAATAAGATAATCATAGTGTTTCATTTTTAAATTATTGATGGTTCTTAACCTGATAACTACAAATTTTGTCTTGCAGACACTGAATGATTTTACAATTTATTTAGGACTTATATTTGCTTTAAGAAAAGTTAAACTTAGTTTATGATAATTCCATTCAAGTCCTATGTGAATCATAGGGCATCTACATAACATATTTTTTCCTTAATGGAAATGGAAAGTATATTACACAACTATCACTTTGAACTTTTTGACATCTGTGATTTTTTTTTTTTTTTGTCATGGGACTCATTTCTTTGAAGAGGGATGGAGAAAAGTATATAATGCAATGCTGCTTCTTATTGCTTTCTTATGTATTGTTTCTTTAACAGTCCTGAGGAATGTGGAAAATCAAGTCCAGAAGAGGAGGAATCTTACCTGGAAGAGAAGTGAAGTGCTCGCATGGCACATTCTACTACCTGATATGGCTCATTCTTAATTCTCCAGTAAAATGAAGCCATGTTATACAGTACCCATGAAGAAGAGTTCTAGAGATTAAAAAAGTGAAATTACAAACATGACTCAAGACAGTTTAACTTAGAATAGTCAAAAGGAGCACCTTTAGTATTCTGGCTCTTCTGAAATTCAAGATGAAGAGCCAGACTAATGATAAGCAATGATAAAGAAGAGGACACAGTGCAAAGAAACTATACCTGTCAAAAAGGTATTCTAATCATTAGCTGAGCACATGCATTAGTGTGTGGTCTTCATATAGAGACCATCCCACTCCAGGTTATTCCAAGAGGGAAATAAAGCTGAAAATCCCACCAATTGACCACAACTTGTTGAGCTCTATTTCAGGACTTCAGAAGTTAAGTCAGAAGACCTCATCTACTTAGAAATAGCTCTAACATGAAATTCCTGAAATTAACATTGTACAAATTTTTCTATTTATGTAATATCTGAGTGAAGGCACAAACCTAAACACGTTTATCTAAACATAAAGACAAAAAAAAAAAAAAAAGAGGAAAAAGGGCCAAAAGCATGAACAAACAGCTAAGAAGTATGTAAAATGTGTAACTTCACAAAGAAATAGAAATTTAAAAGATACAGGTTTTCCTTTTACAAAGTGGCAAAGACTAAAAACAATGCCAATACTTACTGAATATTATTAACTTTAGATATTAAACTATAGAAATGCTAAGTTACTACAGCATTTCTGGGGGACAACTTGACATGTATGTAAAAAGCTTTAAAAATGTAATGTATATTACATTAACATACATATTAATGTATATTACATTTACCCCTTGACTCCCACAATTCTATTATTAAAAATGTATACTATGGGGAATAATTACATTTTAGCTATAAAGCTGTATAAAAATCAAACTCCAAAAGAATATATTACAAACCAGTTTTGAAATTACTCACTTTACTTTCTTTTATAGATTTTTATAGTATGAATCTTTCACAAGGGCCCAATTATTTTTAAAAGAGCTATTTTAATGTAGTTAAAAAGTTTAAATTTAGTTAAATGTAGTTTTTGAAGACTACAATAAGTACAATCTTGCATTATTCATCCTTAAGTATTCTATCTTCAAGAAAAGTATGTGATTTTTGAGTGATGTAATTTCAGATTTTTGCACTATAAGCAGATCGACTATGAACTTCTACTACTTGAAGCTGGTTAAAGGACAATACATTCTTCACAACTGACTTGTGGCCGAGGTTTCAGTTTTCTTTTTCATGGCCTTTTGAGAAAGTTGTTTTTCAAATCAACAAATGCTTTGATTTTGATTTTCTTCTTTTATTTTCACGTCAGAGTGTAAACTGGGACAAAAAGTTCAATTAAAAGTTCTACATGAACTACTGAAAAGAGCGTAAGTTAAATATATATCATAGCATACTGGCGGTAAGATAAAAATATATATTTAAAGAAATATCTTTCTGTAGTTCTCATAAAATCTCCCCCAAATCTATAAATGTTCTAATGTTACTGTGAATTACTCCCTCCTTCCTTTGACCACTTTCTGCCATTGACTCTTAGGACACCGCATTCTGCAGGATACCCTTTCTGGTCTTTTTTGCTGGCTTTCCTCCTCTGCTTGATAACTACATGTGGGAGGCACCCAGGAGTCAACTGGCTTCTTCTCAAACTTCACTCTTCCCCAGATGATTTCATCCAGTTCCATGGCTTCAGATATTCATTATTTAATAATTACTCTCTATGTGCCCAACTCTAACTTTCCCTGAAATTCCAAACTCATATAGGTGTTTCAAATTTAACGTGGCCCAAACAGAACTCTTATTTTCTCTTCTCTCACCCCAACACTCTCCTCCTTCAAGCTGTTCGAGTCAAAAATTTAAGAGTTTTCCTTGATTCCTCTTTTGCCCTCAATCCCCACATCTAACTCATCAGCTTCTAAACTCCTAAATATCTCCTAAATAGTTCAAGTCCTCTCATTTCCACTAACAACTGCTAGTCCAAACCACCTTTATCTCTCTCTTGAAGTACTGCAACAGCTTTCTAACAGGTCTATTTCCAGCTGTGGCCCTTTCAATAACTTCTTCATATAGCAATCAAAGTGATCTTTTAAACCATTAATTGCAATACATTGCTTCTCTGCTCCAACTTCTCAGCACACTTAGAATAAGATCCAAAATCCTTACCCTGGATTTCAGACCCTTACATAATCTGGTACTGGCCTACTTCTCTGGCTTCATTCCTTATCATCCATCCTCTTGCTCACCAGGCTTCAGCAATATTGGCCTGAATTTGGCTGCACGCCACCTGTTATGGACTGAATGTCTATCTATGTCTCCTCAAAGTTCATATGTTCAAGTGTTATCAGACCTGTGAGGAGTGGATAAAGGCTAAATGAGGTCATACGGGTTGGGGCCCAAATTTGGTTTCTTCCTATAAGTGTCCGTATAAGAAATGGAAGACAGATCTCTCTCTGTCTGTCTTCAAGCATGCACACAGATGAGGCCATGTGAGGACACGAAGAGAAGGTAGCCATATGCAAGGCAAGAAGAGAGCTCTCACCAGGAACCAAATCACTGGCACCTTGATCTTAGACTTCCCAGCCTCCAGACTATGAGAAATAAATTTGTTAGGCCACCTAGTATGTGGTGTGAACAAATATATTTGGTCTTTGTCCCCAGTTCCTGACACATAAACCTAAAACTTGAAGAATCACAGCAGTAATGTGTGTCTTTCATATGCTAATGGGATGACTGGAGGCAGGTGGTCCCCAGATAGCTTCAGGACAGATGCCGGTCCCAAAAAACCAAGGCATGATTAGAGGGTTAAATCTTTCAGAATCCCATTCTCCCCCTGTCCTTCGGGGATGGGAGAGAAAGTAGAGATTGAGTTCATCACTCATGGCCAATACTTTAGTCAATCATGCTTACATAGTGAAACCTCCATAGAAACTCTCAAACAACAGAGTTTTGAGAGCTTCTGGGTTGGTGAACACATTGAGATTCTAGGAGGGTGGTGTTCTGGAGAGGACATGGAAGCTCTGTGCATCCCTTCCCCCGTTTCCCTGGCTTATGCCTTGGCTGTTCCTGAATTGCATCCTTTACAATAAACCAATAATAGTTGGTAAAGCACTTTCCTGACTTCTGTGAGCTGTTCTAACTTGGGGAGGCAGTTGTGGGAACACTTTGACTTTCTAGCTGATTTGTCTGGTGGCCTTGACATGCGACTGGCATCTGAAGTGCAGGTAGCCTTGTGGGACTGAGTCCTTGACCTGTGGGGTCTGTGCTAACTCCAGGTAGTTAGTGTCAGAATTGTACTGAGTTGGAGAACACCCAGTTGGTATCGGGAGAACTGGAGAATTAGTAGCGTGAGAAAAAACTCCATACATTTGGTGTCAGAAGTGTTTTGAGCAGAAATGGTCCAAAGTGGTACTTTGTTATGGAAGGCCGAGCAGACAAATACAACCACCTAACCAATCAGGATTCAGAGCCTTTGCTGTGGCCTAGCATGCTCTTCCATGGTCTTTGATTTTTGGTTTCTTCTTATGATTCAGGTGTCAGCTTAAATTTCACCTTTCCGGAGAGATAACCCCAACTGCTAGATCTAAAGTAGCCACCCAGTTACTTTCTGTTTTAATTCTATAGGACACTTACCACTATGGTCTACTCTCAACTAACCATTCTCTGAAGGATACTGTAAAATCCTGGGCCAGTTTTCTCTTATTACTCATCAAGTTCTGGGAACGTAAAAGTTTTATATTACCTTCAGAAAAATAAGATGAAGATGGTAACACAGCTACAAAAATAACCATATAAAGCATTTGAAAGTTGTTATTATCGTACTTTTATCTGAAAATTCCTCTCAATATACAGAGCTATGTATTTGAATAAACTGTATACAAAGGTGGCAATTATACATCTTATTTTATACCACTACAATACTGCTTAGAAACTAAACTGCATTTTATGATACTCCTTAGGCACAAAGAAGAACAAAAACATTTTCGAAATGCCCACGTTAATCCTGAATGACACATTTAAATTCTTGGGTCCTGCTACATAATTCCCTATTTCATTTTTTTTAAAGTAGATGTTCCCTTAAAAGAAAGTTACAGAAGATTTTGTTGCTGGTGGTGATTCTTTTTCTGTCTCAGAAAACAGTAGTAATATATGTATTGTGTATAGATAATATGAAAGACACTAAAACATTAACTTTCTTACACACACAATGTATTTAATCTAGCCTATAAACCCTGTTGCTAATGTCAGTTTGTATTTCGTTTTTCATCAATTAGTTTAGATAAAACTTTCCAGCATCTCTTCCTGGGAAAGGAGACCATATTTCTCCCTAGCACTGAACTACGCAATTTGCATCAATGTAAGTGTAATTTCAAATCATCTTCTAGACAAAAACAACTTACTCAGGTATTTTCCAAGAGAAAAATACCTTCTGTTTACGCAGAGCCTGCTGGCTCTTTAAGTGACTGCTGACTTACCTTCTGTAGGCCTTCATGAATGAGGTGGCCTATGTCATCTATACTCCTTCCTAACCGTTTAGATAAATATGTGAAGATTGGGTCTTCTTTAGGTAGTAGAGGTGCAGAAAGATTAACTCTCTCTTGTACACCCTGAAGAGAAGAAAACGATTCAAAAGACATATCAAAGGATACAAAAGATGACAAATAATTCAGTATCTTACAGTATTTATTTTGAAATACTAATATTTTGGAGTTTTAAGAAATAAGAGATGCCTGTAAAATTATAAAGCTGTTTGGAAGAAGAGAAGAAAGAGAAATAGTCTTTATAAGTAAGAGATCAACAGAAAGAAGAATGCAAAAAAAAAAAAAATCCTAAAGTTCTCTACTTACTCTCAAGTGCTGAAAAGCATGTATACTATATGGAAGTTCTAGAATTTTAGTACAATCAGGTTGCTCAGGGTCTGGAGGGACAGGAGATTCTGTGTCTATATAATCTTCAGGACTAAAATCAAAAAGAAGCAATGAGTAAATAAAAGGTGAGATAAACAATACTTTATTTATTTAGAGAAAGGGTCTCATTCTGTTGCCCAGGCTGGAGTGCAATGGCATGATCACAGCTCACTGCAGCCTTGATCTCCTAGTCTCACGCGATTCTCTCACCTCAGCCTTCCAAATAGCTGGGACAACAGGCATGCACCACCACAACCAGCTATATATTTTCTTATTTTTTTGTAGACAGGTCTCACCATGTTGCCCAGGGTGGTCCTGAACTCCTGGCCTCAAGTGATCCTCCCATCTTGGCCTCCTAAAGTGCTGGGATTACAGGTGTAAACTACTGCGCTCAGTCAATAGTACTTTAAGAAATGTCAAATTTTCCTCATATTCTCATAGCATCTCAACTTTACAACCAATTATTAGTCAATATTCATACCTTTTCATATACCTGCCATGGAAAGTCAAACATTTTGGGAGTTCAAATTAAAGTCAACAATCACACAGAAAATAGTATATAGGTCACAGAGTAAGATCACAGACTTTTTAATAACTAATATAACTGCTCAATTGTTTCTAGAAATGTTAAACCAATTTATACTTCCACTGACAGTCTCTCTACATTCTTACAAGTTACTTTTTTTTGATATGCTTTCCATTTTGGTAGATGAAAACTATCTAAATATTGCAACTGATACTTATTTGATCATTTCTGAAAATTTTTTTTCCATGTTTATTGGCCATAAGTAATGTTTTGTTAATTTTTTTTAAACTACAAATTGTTCAATTTTCTTTCTTTTTCTCTCTTTTTTTTTTTAAGAGACAGGGTCTCACTCTGTCACCCAGCCTAGAGTCTGGGTTTCGGTAGAGTGGCACCATCATAGCTCACTGTAACCTTGAATTCTCGGGTCAAGTGATCCTCTCAGCTTAGCCTCCTGAGGAGCTACAACTACAAGTGCACACCACCATGCCTGGCTAATTTTTACATTTTTTTTGGTAGAGACAGGGTCTCGCTATATTGCCCAGCCTGGTCTCAAACTCCTGGCTGTTGGCAATCCTCCAGCCTTGGTCTCACAAAGTACTGGGATTACAAGTGTGAGGTACCACGCCCAGCCAAGTTGTTCCATTTTCTACTGTGGTGTTAAATATTTTAAATTAATTTATAAGAATTCTACATGTAGTATGTATTTTGAACTTTCAGATTCTAAAACTCATCTGTGATTGAAGCTTACTCTTATTACAGAAATAATTTCTTACTAATTTGAGAAAAGAATGTTTGAAAAAGCAATTTTATTTTTGGAAAGAGAACTTCTTTACCTGATGTCTTTGCTCTCCAAAGTTATGTATGTGCCATCATATAGATCCAGGTCCCCTAAGGGCACCTTGGCTTTGATGCAATCTGGGTCTTCTTTATTATGTCTCTGTTCCAGTCCTGTGTCTCTGTCCTCATTCTCTTCTATGTGAATTTTTTGAGCAACTAATTGTTTCTGTTGAGAAGAAAGTAAGAACAGAATGGATTCTTCTAATATTTTAGTCTAACTACCATTGAAGAGAAAAGGGAATTTGAGCTGAAGAAGTCAGAATCCTCTATGCAGGAAGACAAGAATTCTGAAATGCCCTTAGTTAACTTAGTCCACACACACAAGCTTCTCAAAAAAGATGTCCACATACAGAAAGTAACAGAACACGACATTTATCATAGTGGCACACATGTGCCTTCATAATATGATTTCTGACTACCCATGAAGCACATCTACTAACTTAACTTTCCTGGCACAGAATGGCTCTGCAATGAAAACAAACCTGTCAGGTTGTTTCAATCCTTCAAGATACAGAGCATGCTGCTATTGGTATCTGGGTATTCCAGTTAATTCCTGTCACTCATAAAATATCTATTTTTTCAAATGTACAGACAAATAACACAAATATCCATATTTTCAATACCCATATCTATCATATGCCAATATTTTATCTTCCCCCACCCCACTTTTTTTTTTTTTTGAGACAATGTCTTGCTGTCACCCAGGTTGGAGTGCTGCGGTGGTGCGATCACAGCTCACTGCAGCCTTGACCTCCTGGGCTCAAGTGATTCTCTCACCTCAGCCTCCCAAGTAGCTGGGACTACAGGCATGTGCCACAATGCCAATTTTTTTTCTTTTTTTTTTGAGACAGGGTCTCACTTTGTCACTCAGGCTGAGTGCAGTAGTGCGATCACAGCTCACTGCAACCTCAAACTCCAGGGCTCAGGGGATCCTCCTGCCTCAGCCCCCCAGATAGCTGGGACTATAGATGCACACCACCACGCCTGGCTAATTTTTTGTGTGTGTGTACAGATGGGGTTTTGCCATGTTGCCCAGGCTGGTCTCAAACTCCTGAGTGCAAGCAATCCACTTGCCTTGGCCTCACAAAGTACTGGGATTACAGGCATCCCAGGCCATGCCTGGCCAACTTTTCTATTTTTTATAGAAATAGGGTCTCACTATGTTGCCCAGGCTGGTCTCAAACTCCTGGGCTCAAGCAATCTTCCTACCCTGGCCTCCCAAAGTGTTGGGACTACTAGCATGAGACACCACGCCCAGCTCAGATATTTTTAAAGAAAAAAAAAAAAGGGAGGGAGTTCAATGTATTCTTTAATGTTGTCTAAATCTCTAACTTCTTATAATTAATCTGAGTTTATGTGTCATTTCCACATATATTTTTATAAAATACTATATTACCCATACTCTCCTAAAATATTACTTTCATTATATATATATCCCAAATCAACATACAGCATTGCTTTGCAAGTTTTAAAATTTTACATAAATGGTATCATACTTAATGTATCTACAACTTAAAAAAAAAAGTATGTATGTTTTTGATATTTATCTACATTAGTCAGAATAGCTCTAAATTTTTCATTTAGATGGATGTATAACTATGTATTTATCCATTTTCCTGTTGCTTCTTTAAAAAAAACTTCCTTTGCAATTAAAACTGCTACAATATTCTTATGTCTCCTTGTACACATGTGAAAAATTCTAGCAAGGGCAGAAATATGGGGTCATATGGATGCACATTTTCAGTTTTATACAGACGTGCCAATCTGCTTTTCACAGTGGTTATAACTATTAGAATTCTCCCAGTAGATCATAACACCTATATCCCCAGAATCTTACCAATGTTTGGTTTTGACATACTTTTTAACTTATGCCAATCTAATAGGTATGAAACATTATCTTGTTATATTTATTATGGTAGTAGACTATGTTATTGTGATAGACTGTATTACTATTCACTAAAATCCTGCTGCCCCTTACAAGGTGATATATCACTGTTTTGCCAGACTCAGGCTTGGGCAATATGACTTGCTTTGGCCAATGTAACATAAGTCCCATGTGACCCTTTTACAGGAAAGCTTTTATAGAGTTAGTGTATGCTTCACCATATTCTTTCTTTCTCCCTCGGCTACTAAGAATACCAATATTACAGACAGTGGCTGCTCTGTCGGCCTAGGTCCTGGCTTATGGATCACAGTGACATGGTACAGATCCCCATCAGAGCCCCAAATGATCACTTAGTATGGCCTTATTGTTTTATGCCATTAAGATTTTGGGGTTATTAATGGGGACAGAGCCTATGCCTATGATCTGTTTCCAATTATTCCCTCCACACTTTTCATGGAGACATGCTATCCTGCCCTACTGACTTCAAGGCATGACCACATGACTTGCTTTGGCCAATGGAATGTGAGTGTATATGGTGTCTATCACTTCTCAGTAGAAACTTTAACCAGGCTTATATTATTTGGATGTTCTTCCTTGAGCCTTCACTTTCCTTCATGAGAACAGCACTGAGGTTCTGCGGCTATGTGTTGCCAATGCACAAGTTGACGAATACACTATAAAATATGGACTATATCAACTAATAGAATAATATTTAATAAGATTGAACATATTTTCATATGTTTATGAGATATTTTGTGAATTAGCTGTTCAAGTTTGCTCATTTTTTTCCCCAATAGGTTTTCTTTTTTAAAAAACTGATGTGTAGGAATGGTGTGGTGGCTTGTGCCTATAATCTTAGCATTTTGGGAGTCCAAGGCTAGAGGATCACTTGAGTTCAGGAGTTTGAAACCAGCCAGGCAATACTGCGAGACCCCATCTCTACGAAACAAAAAGTTAGCCAAGCGTAGTGGTGGTGCTCGCCTGTAGTCCTAGCTACTGGAGAAGCTGAGGTAGGAGGACTGCTTGAGCCCAGGCAATGAGGTTACAGTGAGCAATGATCATCCTATCTGCATTCCAGCTGGGGCAAGAATGAGACCCTGTCTCACAATCAATCAGTCAATCAATCAGAAATTAATCTGTAGAAATTTATGGAAAAAGGAATTCTATAAACTCATCCTCTATGAGTTATATGCATGGCAAGGATCGGCTTTTAGTTTGTAGCTTATCTTTTATCATTTGAAGAAAAACTTTTAATTATAAGGTGGGCAACTTTATCAACTGTTTCCTTAATGGTTTGTACTATTTTATTTAAGAAATCCTTCCCAAACCTGAGATCGTAATTACATCAATCAATTACAGTCAAGTACCACATAAAGATGTTTTTGGTTAACAACAGACCCCAGTGGTAGTCTCATTAGATTACAATACCACATTTTTACTGTACCTTTTTTATGCTTAGGTATACAAATACTTACCATTATGTTACAACTGCCTACAGTATTCAGTACAGTAACATATTATACAGTTCTGTATACCTGTTATACAGTTCTGTAGACTAGGAGTCTATACAATATAGCATAGGTGACTGTACAGTAGGCTATATCACCTAGGTTTGTGTAAGTACACTCTATGATGTTCCCACAATGGTGAAATCCCCTAACAACACATTTCTCAGAGCATATTCCTGTCATTAAGCAATGTACGACTATCAATTTTTTTTTTTAGTAAAAAGTTTCACTTTTCATACTTAGATTTTTAAACCGTATAGGAATTTTTTTTTTTTTGTACATTGAAAGGTATTTTTTTCCCACATGGACAGTTTCCTAATATCATTTATAAAGAGTCTATCCTGTACCCATTTATTCAATCAGTTTTTAAATTTCATCGTTTTCTAAAACCTTACATTATACCTAAGCTTTCAAATTTATTGATCTAGAGTTTTTATAGTATTAATAATTATGTCTTTAGTTTAAAAAATCTTTATCTTATATCTGCTTTTTCATCACTAACATTTCTTTTTTTCTGGGATTACAAATGTGAATCACTGTGCCATTTATTTTAATAAATGCATTTTTCTATAAATTCATCTCTAAATATATCTAAGCTTCATTTCAGGATTTTTGAAATGAAGTGTTCTCACTATAGCCTAAAGTTTTGTGATTTTTCTCTTTAAACCATGGGTGATTTAAGAATGCCTTCAAGATTTTCAAAATTTGTGTTTTCTCTCCTTTTTCCTGGGCATGTATATTTTATTTCTTTTAACTTAATTGCACTGTGATCAGAGAACATATTATGCATGATAACAAAACTTTGTAAATCACTTCCTTTATATCCTGGTAGTGGTCAATTCTGGTAAATGTTCTACATTGAAAACACTGTATGTTCTCTTTGTTCAATTTAGGGCATACTCGCTCCCTCTGTATCTTTTTCTATGTCTCGCTATATACATCTACATATAGATTTATATAGAGATCCAAAGGTGTTACTTCCTGTATCTTATTTTTGTTGGACTTACCAGTTTCTGATAAAAATCTGCTAAAGTTGCTTCCTCTGGCTGACTTTTCATGTAATTCTGTCAGTTTCTGCTGTCTTGATATAAACATACTCACATCCATGAGGCCGAGTTGTTAGGTACATACAAGTATATGATATATTTTGTGGTAGGTTGTTAATGTGTAGTATCTGTCTATTAATTATTTTAGGCTCTTACTTTGTCTGAGATAGACCCACTGTTCTTTATCATTGTAAATCTAAAATTCTGAAAACCTAAAGCTTTAAAAAAATCTTTGCATTAAAATTCACATGGCAACAAAACCTGATGGAAAGCCATTTTACAGTCTTTATACTCTTAACACGCATGGTCATACATGTCACTAAAGAAATATTAATGTATCTGATTATAGACTTTGAAACAGCCCTGAGAGAAGTAGAATGTAATATAAAATATTTGTGCCTATCACATTTCTTTTTTTTGAGACCTGGTTTTGATATGTGACCCAGGCTGCTGGAGTACAGTGGTGTGGTGCAATCTCAGCTCACTCCAACCTCCACGTCCCGGGCTCAGGTGATCCTCCCACCTCAGCCTCCCAAGTAGCTGGGACTATAGGCGCACATCACCATGCTGGCTAATTTTTCTATTTTTGGTAGAAACAGCATTTCTCCATGCTGCCCAGGTTGGTCTCGAACTCCAGGGCTCAAGCAATCTGCCCGCCTCAGCCTCCCAGAGTGCTGAGATTACAGGCGTGTGCCATTGTGCCTGGCCTAACATTTCTAAAATTAAACAACCAAAACAAAAAACCATATTCTTAAACACATATAGCCTCAATGATTTCAAATAAGGAACTGTGAACTTGTATAAATACATCCATATTAGCTTTCTTTTGCTTAGCATTTGTATAGCAGATACTTTTTCTACGTTCTCTCCTCTCTTCCTATATCCTCTTTTTTATTTGTAAGTTTGGTAACTACAGATTTCTTTTACCTTTTTTTTTTTGGAGACAGGGTCTCATTCTGTCACTCATGCTGGAGTGTGGTGGTACTATCATAGCTCACTGTAAGCTCAAACTCCTGGATTCATGCAATTCTCCTGCCTCAGCCTCCCCAGTAGCTAGGACTCCAGGTGCCTGCCACCATGCCTGGCTAATTTCAAAATTATTTTGTAGAGACAAGGTCTTAAATTCCTGGTCTCAAGTGATCCTCCTGCCTTAGCCTCCCAAACTGCTAGGATTACAGGTGTGGCCCACCATACCCGGCCTGCATGTCTATTATTTTAGTGCTTGCCCCCTACTTTTTTTGTTTTTGGTTTTCATCAGTAAATATTTCAGTATGTTTTGAAAAGAAAAGCCTCTTTTGTAAAAAATAAAACCACCACACCACGATCACATGTAAAAAATAGTAATTCCTTAATATCAAATATCCAGTCTGCATTCAAATTCCCAATTGTTTCTTCTCTTTTAAAAATATAGTTTGTGGCCAGGCATGGTGGCTGCCACCTGCAAACCCAGCACTTTGGGAGGCTGAGGCAGGCAGATCATCTCAGGTCAGGAGTTCAAGACCATCCTGGTCAACATGGTGAGACCCCGTCTCTACTAAAAATATAAAAAAATTAGCTGGGCGTGGTGGCAGGTGCCTGTAGTCCCAGCTACTTGGGAGGCTGAGGCAGGAGAATGGTGTGAACTGGGAGGTGGAGCTTGCAGTGAGCCGAGATCACGCCACTGCACTTTAGCCTGGGCGACAGAGCGAGACTCCGTCTCAAAAATAAAAAATAAATAAATAAAAATATAGTTTGTTTGAATCAGAATTCAATATAGTCCATACACACTGCAATTGGGTGATTTGTCTCTTACATCTCTTTTAATCTACTAGATACTTTCTCTCCCCACTCCCTTGTAATTTACATGTTAAAGAAACTGGGGCCAGACATGGTGGCTCACGCCTATAATCCCAGCACTTTGGGAGCCTAAGTTGGGAGGACTGCTTGAGCCCAGGAGTTTGAAACCAGCCTAGGCAACAAAGTGAGACCCTGTCTCTACAAAAAATAAAAAAAATAGCTGGGCATTGTGCACGCCTGTGGTCCCAGCTACACAGGAGGGTGAGATAGGAAGACAGCATGAGGAAGACAACAGGAAGTTGAGGCTGCAGTGAGCCGTGTTCACGTCACTGCGCTCCAGCCTATGTGACAGAACAAGACCCTGTCTCAAAAAAAAAAAAAAAAAGGAAAACAAAAAAGGAAATTGGATTGTTTGTTCTGTAGAGTTTGCCATTCTAGGGGAATTTGCTGACTAGGTCCTCAAGGTTCACTGAACACGTTCCTCTATTTTCTGTATTTCCTGAATACTGACAGCAGGATCTAGAGTAATAATCTTTTTGTGTCATGGACTTCTTTGGCAGTCTGATGAAGCCTATAAATCTCTTCTCAGAATAATCTTTTAAATATATTAAATGTAAGAGATAGAATGACAAAGGAAACCAATTACACTGAATAACAAATTATATTGTGGTTTATTTTTTGGTAAGACTACTTACAAAGTAGCAAGCAACATTCTTAAGTTTTTAATATACTTGCCAATAAATTTTCCCATAGCATTTTAATTTATTGTTATTTTTATCTTTTGAACATGACAAAACAGTCTAACATGCTTTAATCACTGAATATGCTCCAACCCAACTGCATATTATTATCTAGTTTGACCTCAGAGAGCACAATAAGTAAATTTAGCAACTTTTTCATCAATGTTTTTAACTTATTATCATACATTATATGAACTTCCAATGGGTTTACTTTTCTTCTTGCAGAAAACATCCTTAATATTTTTTCAACTGAAGTGAGAGTCTGTGGTTAGTACTGCCTTTGTATGTCAGAAATTATCTTTACTTTGCCCGCATTTTTAAATGATAGTTTAAAAGAATATAAAATTTCAGTAGAATTGATATTCCCTTATCCTTCACTGTCTTCTGTTATCTAAGATGTTCATATAGTTGTCACTACTTGGTAGATAAACTGCTTTATCTAGTCTCACGGCTTTAAGTCTATCTGTCAATTAAGTCAATCACTAACAATTTTCTGTCTTCAGCCTGAATCTTTCCCCTTGAGTTTGCACTAGAAGAACCAACTGCCCACGTGATGTCCATTCTTGAATGCCTGACAGGCAATTCAAACGTTAACATTTCAAAGCCAAACTCCTCCCCAATCTTGTACCTCCTTCAGTCTTCTTTATCTCAGCTAACATCAACTTCAATCTTGCAATCACTCAGGTCAGAAACCCTGGAGTATTTCTTCACACTCTCTGTCTCATCCCCTTCTTTCCAATCACTCCATGACCATCATCTAGGTCTCATAGTCTTGCGGCTGTTTCCAGGTTCTATCCAGTTACCAAGTTCAGAATCAGACCTTTCAATTTTGGTTTCAAGATCCTATCACAAATATTCTACCCTAAAATGATATTCAGGAAATTGAAGATGTAATTATTGAACTATTGGATGATTCAGTTCCTTTTTTTGGTCATCAGCATTAGTCTTTCTGTTTTTGATATGTTTTCTTTTGTTGTTGTTGTTGTTTTTTGCCAGGCTCTTTCTATGAGCAGAATGGCTTCATCCCAGTCTTCAAGCAGTAAGCCTCATTCTGCTCCTACATCTTGCATGCAATATTGTCAGCTCCCTTAACCCCACAGTGCTGAATATCAGATACTATAGCCTGCTCCTGGTCTTGGAGCCCAACAGGTCGGTAGCTTTGGCCACATTCCCAATTTAGTGCTTCTCCTCATTTCTGGTTTATGGAGATGCTTATACTACTTTCAAGCCTGCCCACATTTTATTTTGGTTTCTATTTTTATATTTTACCTGTCATTGCTATGCATATGAAGCAGAAGTTTCATAGTATAAGTATAAACAAAAATAGAAGTTTATACTTAGTATAAGTATAAACAAAAATAGAAGTTTA
>NW_012119710.1:416419-422197 GCF_000951035.1 Colobus angolensis palliatus | reverse complement strand
GTTGTGGCAGGTGCCTGTAATTCCAGCTACTCAGGAGGCTGAGGCAGGAGAATTGCTTGAACCTGGGAGGTAGAGGTTGCAGTGAGCCAAGATTGTGCCACTGCACTCCAGCCTGGGTGACAAGAGTGAGACTTCGTCTCACAAAACAACAACAACAAAAACCCAGATATGCCAGCTTTTAAAGTCAAGAGATACAGTTTTTGTTTCTGGTTCTGCCATATCTTGCTTTGTGAAGTCAGACAATTCAGTGTCTTTAGGTCTAATTGTTTCCTTGCCTCTAAAATTAGGATCTTATGATTCCTTCTAGTTGTGAAATACTCTGATTCTACTCTTACTACTTTTATTATTCTCAAGTTTTTTTTTCTCATTTTGCAATTTGATCTAATGTTTCTACAACTTATAGTTTCTTTACAATTTAGATTCAATTTACACTGTAACTTTTAAGCAAAGATTTCATGAGGGAAAAAAACCTAGATTTTCAAATAACAAATACTCTTTGCTATTAAGCAAAAATCAATTTATGAAAACATGTTAGAGAAAAAGAAAACTGATGTTTAATTTATTTTTAAAAAGAGGTCAGATTTTATTAGCACTAGTAAGGTTTGCGCTTTCAAGGTACAAGGTGATTAATGTTTTTCATGTCAACCATAAGAAGATATAATAGGAAGACATTAGTTTTTACTACCTGGGAATAAACAATAATTACATTTTTAGGCTATTAAAATGTTTCTTTCTTTCTTTCAGATTTTACCCAAATTATTCTAGGAGTATCTTCAGAGATTATATCATTTTCATATTTGATGAAAAAACTTTAAAATATGGAAACTCTGTTCAAAGATAAATGAGTTTTAGGAGTCAGGCACATACCCAGGCTAGAGTAGTCTGTTTTTCTTACTATTGCTCAAATATCACTTTGATAAAATGATTTTTAAAAAATTGCAGGTAGTATATTCCTGCCAAAGGCAGAAGAATCAGACTTAAAAAATAATATGCTTTAGCTTTTCTTTGAACACAACGGCTCCTGTGAAATGCAGCAAGCTTCAGCTGCATCGCATGTGCCCAGTTGCCTCACCTCTAATTCTTTGAGGTAGTTAACTGTTGTTTCTTGTCTCATTAATATGACTAGGTCATGAGGATGCTTCAAGTTCATTGGTGAATCCACCTGCAAGCAAGCAATAAACAAACAAAGCTCAGATTCATTAATGCTTGTTTGGATTAACAAAGTCTCCTTTAATATGCTTTAAATTACTGTTCATTCACCATTGTAATCAGTGTTATTCCTCAGCAAAACTCAAGGAGTATTTCAAAGTGATCACATGTAAATGTTAGCAAAGGAAATGACAAGTTCAACAGTTGTCCTGTGAACTCCAACTTGGAAGAAAAAGCATTCAAAGTACATATCCTGACTTGACAGGTGATGTAATAGCAAAGAAGTATTTGGCAATGATTGATAAAGTAACTTCCTTAAATGATATTTCATGCCTGTCACAATAAAAAATGAATTGTCTTGTTTTGATAGCACATTTTATATCTGAATAGGCTTGGAAGTGATAAAAGGAAAATATTAAATGCACCTTTTTTTGAAAGCTATTTGTAGAAGTCATAAATCAAAGATAATATAAAACAACCTTGAGATTTATTACTTATTGCTCATGTTCTCTGGATCAACAAATCAAACAATTATGTTGAAGCTGTAGAAAAAAGGAACACTCATATACTGCTAGCTGGCTTATAAATGTGTTCTCATTGTTTGGAGTGTCATTTGACAACATATATCAAAATGTTACAAGTGCATAACCTTTGAGCAAAACAAAGTCTAGGAAACTATCCTACAGACATTGTTCAATACGTAGGCAAGGATATACATAAGGATACTCACTACAATATTTGTAGCTGCAAAAGTAAAATTAGAAACAACCTAAGTCAATCAATAAAGTGACAGAGAGATCCACTGTCCAAAGGAATGGGATACAGAAAAAACGTTAAAGCTACTTCCAGTGACCAGAGTGTAAGAGCTTTACATAAGGAAGCAGGAGAAGGTGCTTAATTTACAACTCTGTCCAGACATCAAGAGATAGCTATTTAGTACATGACTTTACAGGTATTTTTAAATGAGATTTTTAGGAAAAATAAAATTGGGGGAGGGAAGGACCTGTGGAAGTATGACAGTCCCATTCCAAAATGCCTAACCCAGGCTGAGCGTGGTGGCTCACGCCTGTAATTCCAGCACTTTGGGAGGTCAAAGCAGGTGGATCACCTGAGGTCGAAAGTTTGAGACTCAAAAGTTTGAGACCAGCCTGGCCAACATGGCGAAACCTCATCTCTATTAAAAATATAAAAATTAGCTGGCATGGTGGCGCAGGACTGTAGTCCCAGCTATTCGGGAGGCTGAGGTAGGAGAATTGCCTGAACCTGGGAGGTGGAGGCTGCAGTAAGCTGAGATTGCACCAATGCACTTCAGCCTGGACAACAGAGCGAGACTGTCTCAAAAGAACAAAAAACAAAACAAAACAAAACAAAAAAAATGCCTAACTAGTCTGTTTACCTGATATGTGAAGAATTGCAAGAAAGAAAAAAATGAGATAAATGAAGATTGAAAGAACTATTTAAAGCATAACTTAGCTTTAGATTAAAAAGTTACTAGATAACAAAGTTTTATAATATTTCAATAGCATGGGTCTGGTCAACATTCAATTGTGAGGAAGTACTTATAATTTCCTTGAAGCTTTTAGTTCAGCAAAGATACAGAGGAGGCATAAAGATAAAAGTATTAGCAGAAGGAAGGGAGTTCACTGACAGCTGTGTTTCTCTTTTTGAGGTGACACAAAATGGCAAAGATCTTTGCCAGATAAAGGTTGACTGCAGAAGACTTATAGCCTGACATACATGTTTTCTGAGGTGCTTTCAAGTTCTTAAATTTTAAGATGTATGATAACTGTCTTTGGAAAATGTTAATGTGAATTTCTCACCTCTCAAATACTTCTCCTCCTTAGAAGATTATCAGAGTATGTTTGACAACTTTGTAACTACAGTTACATGCCAAATAACATTTCAGTCAATGGCAAACTGTGTATGTGATGGTGGTCCCATGAGATCATGAGATTATAATACTTTTTTTTTTTTTTTTTAGTCTTGGCCCGATTTTTTGGGGCTGGAGTGCAGTGGTGTGATCTCGACTCACTGCAACCTCTGCCTCCCCTGTTCAAGCGATTCTCCTGCCTTAGCCTCCCGAGTAGCTGGGATTACAGGCATCCACCACTACGCCCAGCTAAATTTTTGTATTTTTAGTAGAGATGGAGTTTCACCATGTTGGCCAGCCTGGTCTCGAACTCCTGACCTTGCGATTCGCCTGCCTTGGCCCCCAAAGTGCTGGGATTATAGGCATGAGCCATGGCGCCCAACCTAATACTGTATTTTTACTGTGCCTTTTCTATGTTTAGATACACAAATACTTACCATTGTGTTACAACTGCCTACAGTACCATAACATGCTGTACAGGTTTGTAGCCTAGGTGTGTAGTAGGCTGTACCATCTAGGTGTGTGTAAGTATACTCTATGATGTTTGCACAAGGCTGAAATCACCTGATAACATTTCTCAGAACACATCCCCATTTTTAAGCAATGCATGACCACGTTATAATATCCATTCAACCAATAAATGTTTATAAGCCAGGCCCACTATGAGTCAATGTTTAGAGTCTATGTACTCCTGTGCTATATACAACCTGTAAAAGAATGGTAATATGCCATTCAAAGTCTTTAGCATTGAAAAGAGGCGCTATAAGCCCAGAAGCAAAAAAGAGACAGGAATTAGAGAGAGGCAGGTTAAAAAGGACATAATGAACACACAAGATCTCAAAGCACTTTACGGCTTTTTCACAAAGGATAAACAACCCTACAAACTTCCATTGCTGCACAGCACAATAAATGATGCAAACAATAACCTAACTGTAAAGAAAAATTAGAATAATTTTCACTTAACTTTAAGGAGGTGAAGAAATCATGAAAAGTATTTTAGAGAAAAATTTAAACTACAGGGAAAACCTGATCAAGTACCTGGAAATTAGAGTCTATGGAATTCCATTATTCAGAATGATTCATTCTCTAAGAGTTCCAAGTAAACAAAATTTGACTGTTACTGTAGCAATTTATTATAATAAAGAAAATGACAAGCCATATAAGGCAATTCAATTTCATTTTCCTTTTAATACATTATATAAGTACAAGTTGAATATTCCTTATCTGAAAATCTGAAATCCGAAATGCTCCAAAATCCGATATTTTTTTAGTTCACTGGAGCATTTTGGATTTTGCATTTTCAGATTAGGAATACTCAAACTGTACATGTATCCAATTATATATAACATGAGTAAATATTTTACTCCTATCAAATTATTTTCATGTTTTGTATTAATTAACCAAGATATTGTTAATATCTATACCTCCAATCTGGAGCCCTATCTCAACGAATTCAGTAAGTTCACATGGAAACATGGAAATATCACTCACTATACGAGGGTAATTATTTCACTGCCAAATCAGATTAAAGGTGAACATTTTAACCAATCTAAGAGTATAAACATTTTTGATGTCCTACAAAAACAAATTTGAGTCAATCACTTTTTAATTATTCTTTATGGCAGAAAACTGAACATTTCTGTTGTAACATTAATTCAAGCTCTCATGTGCAACTTATTCTTCATATACACTGCACACTTTTACTGTTTTTTAAATGGTATTCACTTGAGTACACGAAAGCAACATGGGAAACTCACTCTTCTCCAAATAGCAGTTGGAAACTGATGAATATAATCTTAAATTATGCCATTCTCATTTAAAAGTTTTCCCCTTAAGTTAGAAACTAGGGACAAAATAATTTTAAAATTTTAATTCAGAATTAAAGTTATTTAAATATTAAGATAATATGAAGGAAAACATAAATCAAAATCTCCAAAGCCGCCAACATTTTGCCTCTATGTAAAATGTGAAATGGTTCTGTTGAGTGAATATTTGTAGTGTCTGCTATGCAATATCCGTAAGTCCCTCCTTGTGGCAAAAGCACCCCACTTGCTTCCTTCCCCACATGGGAAGCTCTTGTCAGAGAATTCCTTTCCCTTGGTCATGGTGATTATTTCTAAGATACTACTCTGGTAAGGTCAGTTGGTCCTAAAGAGACTCTAATCCAGAACTTTGAGCTATTGGTAACTAGCCATCTTGTATCTACATGGGGCCTGAGAATGGGGATGAAGCAGCAAAGAAACAGAAACAGAAAAAGCGATCCTTGTTGTACTATTTGAGTCCTAAATCAAACTGTATCTGCAGCCCTTAGAATCTGCCCAAACGGTCCAGTGAAAACTTTACAATACAGAAAGTATTGGTGTGTTATTTCTAAACTTCCACCTAATTTTCACCAACGTCCCTCTGCCTAGGTCATCTTATTACTACTGTGGCTCTTTTAAGAGCCTCTGTGCCTTGGAACATACTGCTTCCTCTACCTGGAATGCACTTCTATCCTTGTGCCGTACATGAAGGCCAAATGACATTTCTTTTGTGAAGACATCCTTGAGTTCCCATAGCACTTTATACACACTTCTGTAATAGCGTTTATTATATTTAATTACTATATGTCTGTCTCTCCAAAACATTTTTGACCATAATCACAGCTGGTTTAAATTTAAATACAGATAGGCCGGGCGCGGTGGCTCAAGCCTGTAATCCCAGCACTTTGGGAGGCCGAGACGGGCGGATCACGAGGTCAGGAGATCGAGACCATCCTG